>NC_072408.2:110421875-110726250 GCF_028858775.2 Pan troglodytes | reverse complement strand
CCAAGCAGCATTTCTGAATGAATCTCAATTTCAGTATTTTTACTTTAGGACTGGAACCACACTGCTGAAGGCTTTAGATGATGAGGAAAGGGGAGAGAGGCTACCCTGAAGTTCTTCAACAAACGAAGAGGAAACATTGAGGATTGGAAAGCTTAAGGCCAAGATTATTAGTAAAGGGCTCCCTGTGAGATTTTATAGTGATCTCCACGAGTTGGGTGAGCTGGTTTTCAAGGACTGGTCAGTTGTGATAGAAAAACTTCATCCAGCCACTTTAATGATTGAAAATATAGGTTAGTAAATATAGAGATAACTAAGTCCATTATCAACATAAAGGTAATGTTTTTATAGGTCTTCCTTGTGAAAGGAATTTTTAAATGATTGCAAATATTCCTTAAGCATTTAAAAATTATTATTGTGTTCTTGTGACATGTATTTTTCCACTTTGAAGATTTTTGCAACTGAAAATAAGAGCAAGTAATGAGTCAGTCATGGAAGATTGTTTAGGGGGTTAAGGAGCTCAGAGAAGACCCAAAATATCTGGCCGTTAAGTGAGTCTAGAGCAGTGGTTCTCAACCAGGGCCGATTTTGCTCCTTCAAGGGACATTTGGCCAAGTCTGAAAACATTTATGATTGTCACGATTTGGGGAGAGCTACTGGCATCAGCGATACTGACAAGCATCCTACAGTGCACAGGACAACCCCCATAATAAATAATTACCCAAAATTCAGAAATACTGAGCCAAGAGGAAGAGAATCAACTTTTATTAATTTTCTGGTGCTTTGGTTATGCTATTACATTTAATCTTCAAGGTTTAACCCTGCTAGGTAGGTATTATAATTCCGATTCTGTAAATGAGCAAATGAAAGCTGCTGTGTAGCAGTGAAATGACTTACCAATGTCACATAACTAGTGAGGGACCAATCCAGGATTTGAACTCAGGTCTCTCTGACTCTAAAATCTATGCCTGCTCCTTTTCACCTTTTTTTTTAAAGTATGATTCATGGATTGGCAGCCTGAGCATCACCTAGTAGCTTGTTAGAAAGGTAGAATCTTGAGCTCCATTCCAGGTCAACTGAATTAAAATTTGCAGTTTAACAAGATGACTAGGAGCTTTACATGTATGTTAAAGTTTGAGAAGCATTGCCTGACATCATATTGCCTCTAAATGAAATGATTACCATTATTTTTGGAAATAATGTCCTGTGGACATGTACCAGATTAAAAAGGGAAGAGTCTGTCGCCTAGACAGACTTCAGGAGGGATCTGTGATGATAATATGAAAAATAGACTATATGAAAATTATGTAAAACTGTATGAAAAATATAATGTTTATATGCCTATGTGTGTCCTGGGGGTAGGAGGATGGCCTGTGTCTTTGATCAGATTCTCAAAAGGCTTAATGACCCCAAAAGATTATAAATTACTGATGAAAGGGCCCAATTAACATGGGGATGGAAAATGGTGGCAGGTGGTACATTCTCAAATGCTTTCAGGGACCAGGCACACAATAGTCCTTGTAATGTGATAGGGAGCAGATGGATCTGTACTGAACAGGAGAGTCATTTGAATTCAGTGTGGGTGGTGGTGGTGAAGACAAACCTCTGCAGGCTAGACAAAACTCTGCCTAGAAGCCAAATCATCTGGACCCTGGAAAAAGAACATTGTATCAGTTCCAACTCTTTTGGTTGCAGGTGACTCAAACTGATTTTAACGAAAAGGGAATTTATTAGCTTATATAACTAAAAAGGCCAGAATTAAGTCTGACTCAGCTCAGGCTTCATTCAGTTGCTCAAATGATGTTACCAGACCCTCGTCTCTGACTACTTCTCAGCCTGGCCCTGCTGTCCTGATGTTAGCTCAGCTCCTTAGCTTCTCTATCGTGAAGGAAGAGGAAGATGGGCCATAGCAGCTCCAGGTTCAAGTCCAGCAGAAATGGCTCAAAGTCCTAGCATTCCTAGCATTGAGTCTTTCTGGCTCTGATTAGCCTGACCTGGGCCATATGCTTGCATTTGATTCAATCACTGGGTGTCAAGGGAATGTGATGCTCTGATTGGCTAATTCCGGGTCACAGGCCACTTCTGGAGCTGCAAGTGGAGTTAGACTCCTTGGAATAATATGAACTGAGAGTTGGGATGGGTGGCTCCCCGATGATAATCCAGGGCTGTTACTGAAACTAGGGTAGGGTGGTTGGATGTTGAGCAGCTAAAAATAACCTACATATTTATGACAGGCTTGGGGTTTTAGAATCTGACAGACAGGTCGTTGGATCTTGTATTTTTCAGCTCCTAGTTATGTGACCTTGAGTGCATTACTTAGTGTTGGTAAACCATTGTTTTTTCTTCCGTAAAATTGGTTAACATTAACCACTTTGAGAGTAATTATGTAAACCACTAAAAACAGCACCGGACACATATCAGGCACAGAGTTAATAACTAGTGAGAATGAATAATAACAAATGGGTTCGATAAGAATATATACATTTGGTTAAAGTCAGAAATGTGGTTAATATTAATATTCTTTTACTAATCTTAACCTGAACTGCATCTATTGATTAATATTCACTAATGTGTTCAAGAATATAGCCTTTCTGTGTTTTGGGGTTAAGGTCATATTATTTCTCCATAGTATTCTCCTTAGTCTTTGATTTTGGATATTACTGAAAGGTTAGCTTGTTTTAGACTTTATTCTTGAATGTATATATGTGGTCTAAATGTCTGAATTAGAAGGCATGGAATGGATGGATTATTTAAAAAATAATCCTTCCTTGCTTTAGAGGGAAGCCTTAAATTCTTTCTCTTTTGGTTCTTCAGTGCTCTTTAATCACCTAGGTAGCTCCAAAATCTCATAGTCCGCAGTTAGGGTAGTGATAGGCCATTTGGGCAGCTGGTAGTTATTGTAAGACAATGTAGAACTATCAGTTGACACTCTTGACCCATAGAAGTAATTTTGAGGTCCTTGAAGATCCCTGAGACTATTGGATGAGGTTCAGGGTTCGTGCAAGAGGACTGTTAGACTGTGAGGTCATCCAGATTCTGTCTAAGATCTTGAAACTTGAAGCTGACCTTGGCCAGCTTGTGGATCCTCCAGGTCTATTCTGGTCCTGTCTGAGTCCTGGGGCAGCCCTGTTAACTATGAAGGTACAATGTGAGTATTTTTGGAACTTACCAGGCTAAACTATCTGGTGTTCCTTTTCCTGCATGTGTTGATAACAGCCTTTACTCCTAAACCAACAAACACAGGGAATATGGGTATCTCCAGAGACAGGAGGGCATTTTGGGAGCCCAGAACACCCTGACTTTTATTAGGCAATGAATTTAGAATTGCAGTAAATTAAAACTGGAAGAAACTTTAGAAAGTATCCATTGTCTGGCCCCTCCCCCTTATTTTATCAGAGAGTTTAAAAAACTTGCCCAATGGCAGAGCTGCAGCTATACCCATGGTTGTTATCCTTATTAGGGCATTTGTCCTAAAAATATACCCCACTTGCTCAACCTCTGTCATAGATAGACACACATACATACCTCACAAGACTGGATTAGATAACTTCCTACTTCACTAACAGTTTGAAAAAATGACCTGCATTATATAGCAAGCCTAATTTTTTTGCCCTTGTCATTCTGAGGTCATGAAATAACTTGGAATCCTAAGTAGGATTCTATGTACAAATAGCAGAAGAAATGTTCAATTGTTTTCCTGTAGTTTTCTTTCATTAGTATACTGAATGGGCTGTGAAATCTGGAATATTTCACAAACAGAAGGTGATATAGATACAGAGAGATACCTTCCTGGGCATTTGTAATAACATGTAGAATCAAAAATGTGAAACTACTAATCTAAGTTATTAAAACTTATCTTTTTCACTATCAAGACTACAAGCACAGCTTTGAACGTTTCTGTCACGAAGAGTTTACTGAGAAGTGAAAGCAAATGTTTGTTATTTCCAAGGAGTCAGATAGGACCTTTGAAATCTTGGAAAAATTTGCCTTAAAGGATGTGGAACTTGATTTTAACAATGTGGCAGCAAATTCCAGTTTAGATTCTGTCCCCAGGTAAGATGTCAAGAAATTCTAAGCTCAGGCAGAACAGCCTGACTTTGGTAAACGCAGTCCCCCAAACTTGGAATGCCTTTTCCAACTTTCCCCATTCTATGCTCATCCCTTCAAGCAAGAGAGACCCCCTAAAAGCCAGCCAGGGGTTAGAATTTTCTTATCAGATGTCACTCTGCACTTGCAAAATTTTTCTGATGTTTCACATAGTTTCCTCCAGTATCCTCAAGAAGATTAGACACTTCCAGAGTGCAGGGAACCACCTTCTTTTTTCTCCCATACATCAAAGGTGGTCTAAGTAATTTTTGAGAATGATGGAGTGACTTTAAAGAGAAGAAATTAGGCCAGGTGTGGTGGCTCACACCTGTAATCCCAGCACTTTGGGAGGCGGAGGCAGGTGGATCACGAGGTCAGGAGATTGAGACCATCCTGGCTAACATGGTGAAACCCCGTCTCTACTAAAAATACACACAAAAAATTAGCTGGACGTGGTGGCGGGCGCCTGTAGTCCCAGCTACTTGGGAGGCTGAGGTGAGAGAATGGTGTGAACCCAGGAGGCGGAGCTTGCAGTGAGCCGAGATCATGCCACTGCACTCCAGCCTGGGTGACAGAGCGAGACTCCGTCTCAAAAAAAAAAAAAAAAAAAATTAGATTAGGAAATATGAATAACGCATCTGCTTAATATTGTGTAATTTACAAAGAGCTTCCACATGTATCATCAGCTCATTATTAATTACATTCAGATATTCATCTAGCACTTATGAAAATGATATGGACCATATTATTTCTGTTTGTTTGTAAAGAATCAGGTTATCTTGAGCTGGGCACGGTGGTGTATGCCTGTAATCCCAGCTAATCAGGTGAGGCGGGAGGATCCCTTGTGCCCAAGAGTTTGAGCCCAGCCTGGGTAACATAGTGGGACTCCATCTCTAAAGAAAAAAACAGGTTATCTTACTCAACATATGCACTCCTTCATTGTTTTATCCAGTATACTCTACAATAAAACCTCCATATCTTTCTCACCCTGGGTGGTGAAATACCGTGTTCACCACCCACAGGCATTAGGAAGCTGAGGCCAGCAGTGAGAGAGCTGGGGTTACCCGTGGTATCCCTCCCAGTCTCATCATTGGAAGTGGGGAGGTTCTTAGGATAGCTTTATTTTTTCCATTCTCATTTTCCAGCTCTTAAACCTTGCATCTCATGTGTCCTGTGAGAGATTTGTGCTTTGAAATAAAACTGCAGTGCTGGGATGGCTAAGGGCTGTTTTTCACCGTTGCTGTCCCAGGTTCAGAACCTACTGGTTTAGTTCATTCAGGGACAGGGCTACCAACATTCTTGTGGTTCTGGGAACCCATGCCAAGAGGAAGACAATTTATTCAGTTAATACAACATGGTGCTCAGTCAATATTTTCAGACTACAGGAGAAACATGTAGGTCATGTGTTAAGAATATTAGATTTAAGTAGACAAATTCATAGAGACAGAAAGTTGTTTAGTGCCTATTGGGGGAAGAGGGTGGTGAAAGAAATGGAGAATGATCCTTAGTGGGTACAGTTTCTTTTTGGGGGTGCTGAAAAATGTTCTGGAATTAGATGGCAGTGATGCTTGTACAACCTTGTGAATATATTGAAAACCATGGAAGGGTACACTTTAAAATGGTGAATTTTTTAGTATGTGAATTATTTCTCACTTAGGTTATAATTTTAAGTGTTTCAGAGTGGATGAGAAATGTAATAAATTTTATTGCAATTGAACAACTCAAATTATTGTGCTCAGTAAAAATATAACAAATAAGCCCTTTTATATTAGATACATGAAAACATTCAGGGCCTTGTTTGCTTTGCCATTTGGAAACAATGCTCTCTACCTTAAGTTCCTGAATAGTGTGTGTAGGTCAATAGAAAAGGAAAGTTCTTTTCAGGTTTCAAAGCATTGTCTTAATAACCAACTATATAGATCAATAGGATCCTTTTTTTTTCTCATTTCGAAAGGAACCACAGATTACTTTGCAAAATGAAATGTTCTTTTTGTTCGTGAGAAGAAATTTAAGACCCTACCCCTGATTATGTGGATGTCTCTTATTGCAGCGTTCCTTCATTTATTTTACCTGCTAGATACAAGAACTGTTCTAGAGATGGGATATGGCAGTGAACAGAAGAAACAAATCTCTGCCTCTACAGAGCTTGCATTGTGGAGACAGGCATGATAACTATGTGAAATATGTAGTATTCGTGAGATGCCTTCAAGTGCTGTGGAGGAAAAGGAAACACTGGAAGGAATTAGACCATCTGGTAGGGTGAGGGAAGCCCTCACTGAGACGGTGACATTGGGGTAACTACCAGAGATAGGTGAAGGAGCAAGCTATGCACATATGGATTGGAAGAGCATTCCAGACAGAGGTCATAGCAAACGTGGAGGCCCGGAGGCTGGAGAAATAGCAAAGAGGCCAGGCGGCTGGAAGAAAGTCAGCTGTAGGGTTGGTAGTAGGGGATGAGGTTGGAGATGCAATGGACAGCGGGGAGGATGTGGATCTTGTTTGGTCTTACAGGTCTTTGTAAGGACTTGGCTTTTACTGTACTACTTTTGAGCAGAGCAATAACCTGCTTACATGACTCCTTTTTTTGCGGGGGGGGACAGGGTCTTGCTCTGTCTCTCAGTCCAGAGTGCAGTGGCACGATCCTAGCTCACTGCAGCCTCAAACTCCTGGGCTCAAGGGACCCTCCCACCTCAGACTCCCCAGCAGCTGGAACTACAGGTGCATGCCACCATGCCTGGCTAAATTAAAAAAAAAAATTTTTTTTGAGACAAAAGTTATGTTGCCCAGTCTGCTGTCAAACTCCTGGGATCAAGCAGTCCTTCTGTCTTGGCCTCCCAAAGTGCTGGGATGACAGGCATGAGCTACCATGCCTGGCCTCTATGACATTTTGATGGACTCACTCACACTGCTTGGTTGAGACTGAAAGAGAGCAAAAGTGGAAGTAGGGCACAAAATCAAACCTGACCGTTCAGATTTGATGGTGAAACCATTTCAGCAATAAGGCATTGATTCCAAACTCATACTAATGGAGATGGAATTATTATTTTATTATTAGTATTATCATTATTATTATTATTTGAGATGGAGTCTCGCTCTGTTGCCCAGGCTGGAGTGCAGTGGTGCAATCTTGGCTCACTGACAGCTCTGCCTCCCGGGTTTGTGCCATTCTCCTGCCTCAGCCTCTTGAGTAGCTGGGACTACAGGCGCCTGCCACCACGCCCAGCTAATTTTGTTTTTGTATTTTTAGTAGACACGGGGTTTCACCAGGATGGTCTTGATCTCCTGACCTCGTGATCCACCCGCCTCAGCTTCCCAAAGCGCTGGGCTTACAGGCATGAGCCACTATGCCCAGCCATGGAGATGGAATTCTTATGAAGCAACTTCTAATGACACTGTTTTAGGTTTCTCTTTTTTAACGAATTTTCAGGCTGATTTTCTTCTTTGCTGAAGCCGAATGTCAGGTTTACTTATTTCATTCACTCACTGAACAAGTTATGGTCAGGTGTTGTGCAAGTCACTAAATATTCAATGGTGAATAAGGTGAGCCTGGAAACTATCCTCCTCATGGAACTTAACATCAGTGAAAAGTCACTAGACACGTATTTATTGAATGATAACTGTGTAAGGCACAAGGCCAGAGTGAATTTCATGGACCTGAGAATACTTTGCATATTCAGAAGCTTTTCAGTGAAAAAGAAAGCCACAGAACAAGTTGTGTTATGCTCCTGGCAGTTCAAAGAAATCATATTCATGCAGTATTATCAGCTAACACACCCCACCCAGTAGAAGACTCTCAGTGAGTCACTAACAATGATAATAATTTAGTTGATTTCTAATTTGGTGGTCGTCAGGATTGAAGGGAATTCTTGGCATATGAATGCTTCCCTCCTCTCCCCTTCTCTCCCCTCCCCTCCTCTCCCTTCCCCTCCCCTCCCCTACTCTTCACCTCCTCTCCCCTGCCCTCCCCTCCCCTCCTCTTCCCCCTCCCCTCCTTTTCCCCTCCCTCCCCTTGCCCCTCCCCTCCCCCTCCCCTCCATCTGCTCCTCTCCCCCTTCCCCTCCCCTCTATCTCCTTCCCTCTGTCTCCTCCCCTCCCCCTCCCCCTTCCTTCCTTCTTCTTTCCCTCCCTCCTTCCCTCCCTCCCCCTCTCTCTCTCTCTTTCTTTCTTTCTCTCTCCCTTTCTTTCCTTTCTTTCTTCTTCCTTCTTCCCTCCCTCCCTCCCTTCTTGTCTTCCTTCCTTCCTCCCTTCCGACAGAGTCTTGCTCTATTGTCCAGGCTGGAGTACAGTGGCATGATCTTGGCTCACTGCAACCTCCATCTCCCGATTCAAGCAATTCTCCTGCCTCTGCCTCCCAAGTAGCTGGGATTACAGGCACACACCACCACACCCAGCTAATTTTTGTATTTTTAGTAGAGACGGGGTTTTACCATGTTGGCCAGGGTGGTCTCAAACTCCTGACTTCAACTGATCTGCCCACCTAGGCCTCCCAAAGTGCCAGGATGACAAGCATGAGCCACTGCGCCTGGCAGTGCTTCAATTTCTGATGCTCTTCCAATATGATGTTACACGAAGGACCAGCCTGGCGTTGGTGGTGGTAACCCAAGGGAGGAGGAGCAAGCCAGATGCAAGGGCAGTGGACTAATGTGGTCGTTTCCCTCCCCAGGCCTTGGGACCTTTATGTAACCCTGGTTCTTACTGGACAGACCTAGGATTTGTCTAGCTGGAAGGGCCTTCCAAAGTTGCTGTCTCTACTCTTCTAGTTTTACACAGGACAAAGCTAAAGCCCAGAGGGTGAATGACTTCTTTGAAGCTGGCTGAGGCCAAAATTGAAACTAGAACTTTATCTTTTAGAAGGAAAATGTATGCAGGACAATTTTCTTTTCCTTCCTTCCTTCCTCTCTCCCTCCTTCCCTTCCTTGGTAAATATTCTTTACATTTTATTACCCTTTTATTTTTCAGAATAAATCCTACTCCAGCTTACAAGTCTATTTTGCTCTTGTCTGGAGAACACGGTTGTGGGAAGTCCACTCTGATTGCCAACTGGGTTAATTACTTCAAAAAGAAACATCCGAGCATGTTGTTGATTCCTCATTTTGTGGGCAGCACCTGTGAAAGCAGCTACATCATGTCTGTGATCCATGACTTCATCACGGAATTACAGTACAGAAACTACGGTGAGAGAGTCAGACTTACCATTCATTCAGGACATGTCAGGGCAGTTAGAAATGGGTGGCTCTCTCTTCTGCTCATGTGGCTGTTGTTCCCTTGCTCTGATCTAAACCCTGTATTGCCTCCCACATCTACCCACCTCTTCCCTCACAGAGCTAGGCTTCCTTCCTCCTGCCTGTCTCCTTCCTTCCTGCTTGCCTTCCTTCTTTCCTCCTTCCTTCCTTCCTCCCTTCCTTCCTGCTTGCCTGCCTTCCTTCCTTCCCTCCTTTCTTCCTTCCTTCCTCCCTTCCTTCCCTCCCTCCCTCCTTCCTTCCTTCTTTCCTTTCTCCCCTCCTTCCTTCCTTTCTTCTGCCTCCCTCCCTCCTTCCTTCCCTCCCTCCCTCCTTCCTTCCCTCCCTCCTTCCTTCCCTCCCTCCTTCCTTCCCTCCCTCCTTCCTTCCCTCCCTCCTTCCTTCCCTCCCTCCTTCCTTCCCTCCCTCCTTCCTTCCCTCCCTCCTTCCTTCCCTCCCTCCCTCCTTCCTTCCTTCCCTCCCTCTGTCCCTTTCTTCTTCCCTCTCTCCCTCCCTTCCTTCTCCCCTTCCTCCCTTCCTCCCTCTCCCTCCCCCCCCTTCTCCTCCATCCCCCTCCTCCTCTCTCTTTCTTTTTTCTTTCTTTCACCAAACATTACTTGAGTACCTTTCTGTGCCAGGGCACTATTCTAGGCAGTGGAGATACAATAGTGAACAAAATGGACACCAGTTTTTACCTCATGGAGTTTTCATGTTATTAGGGGAGGGAGGAGGACAAAGAATTAACTGTCACTAAATAAGAGACTTTTCGATAATGGTAAGTTCTATGAAGAAACCCAAAGCAGAGAAAGAGGTAGGCAGGATGTGTAGGAACTCTTAGGATTTTAAATAGATTATTCTGGGGAATCTCACTGAGGAAGGGACAATTAAATACATCACTGAAAGAGAGGAGGGAGGGAACCAGGCGGGTGTCTCGGGAACAGCACTGTTGGAGGAAGCAAGTGCCAGGCCCTGGGTGGGACATGCCTCTCTACTACTGCTGCCCTACTCAATTCAATAACCATGTATTGAGCAGGTTCATTCTCTCATTTACTCACTCATGCATTACAGAATATTTATTGGTTGCCTGTTCTGTGCTGGACACTCTTCCCAGTTCTGGGAATAGAAGAGTAAGTCAGGCAAATAAGGTCATAGCCCCCATAGATGTTATGTCCTAGTTGACAACGGTAGATAACAAATAAATAGGAAACATGTCAAATAATTATTAGTGCCATGCAGTGTGATGTGATAAGGTGCCAGGGTGGCTATTTGAGCAGTCAGGGACTATGTCTCTGTCTGAGGGCAACTCTAGCTGCCATATCAACTGAATCTCATTTCAGTGGCTTCTCAAAGGGAAGCTTATTTCTTACTCATATAAACAGTATAATATGGGGTCCCTAGTTAGGTAACAAGTCACTTTCCTCCATGTGGTGACTTGGAGACACAGGCTTTCTTTCCATATTAAGGCTATGTCATCCCCTGGGGCCTCAGAGCCCTCCACTTGTGTTAGGGGGAGGGGAAAGATCTCCTTTTTTTGCCCTTGTCATTCTGGTACTACAGGCACATGCCACCAAGCCTGGCTAATCTTTTGCATTTTTAGTAGAGACGGATTTTCACCATGTTGGCCAAGCTGGTCTCGAACTCCCAACCTCAGACGATCCTGCCTGCCTCGGCCTCCCAAAGTGCTAGGATTACACATCTGTTCCTCAGAAGTCTCAGACTGGAAGGGATTCATAGCCACCTCCACACCCATTCTTTTGACAAGCACTTGGCCACACTGGGCCCACATGGCCACACTGGGAACTGAGCAGGGATAGAACAGTAACCCCGCCCTGTGGAAGGGGGAGCATGGGCTTTTGTGGAACAGGTAGCCATCCTCTCTGCTACTTTCTCTGTGGAGATCTCATGGACACGAAGGTAGCAGCCATGTGGAAACCAGGAGAAAGAACATTCCAGGCGAAGAAAACAGCTCAGGTCATACAGCTTCTCAGCTGGAAAGCAAGTTGAATGACTTAGAGAGGGAAAGAGAGCCGGTGTGGCTGGGTGGCAATGGACTGCAGGAGGGGAAGGTGGGGCCACTCTGGGCTTTGCAGGCCATAACATTAGGTTTGGATTCTATTAAGTGCAGTGGGAGGCCAGTGGAGGGTTTTAAGCAGGGGAATGACATGATTCGATTAATATTTTTAAAAGACCAAAATCAATCTGGTGTGTGGAAAATGTGTGTAAGGGGACAAGCATGAGGCAGAGACAGGTGTTAGAGACTACTGCAATAGTCCAAGCCAGAGATGACAGTGGCTCAGAGAGGACAATAGCAGTGGAGGTGGAGGGTTTTGGGTGGATTGAGGATTTGCTGATGAATTGAATGTGTGGGTTGGAGGAAAGGGAGGAATTGAGAACTCCTAGCTTTTGGCTTTAGGAAGCTACATGGGTGGCGAGGGCTGTTGACTGAGATGGGCCAGCATTGGTGGGGCGGTGGAGGGGAAGCAGGTTTTGAGGGAAATGTAGTTCTGCTTTGGGCACGTGATATTTAAGTCGCCAGGTGTGGGCCAACATGTAATCACAATCGTGTGGGACCTGTATTGTGCCTGATTGTGCTAGGAGCAGCTAGGGAGTCTGACCACTTGCGTTCAAACCTTGTCTCACTACTTATTAGCCGTGTGACCCTGGGTGAGTTATTTTAACCCTCTGTGGCTCAGTTTTCCTATTTGTAAAAAGTGGGTAATAATAATTATTTTTAAAATGTGCCTTACAGGTAGTTGACAAGATTAACTGAGATAAAGTATGAAAGACCAAGGCTCTTAGTAAGCATTGGCATATAGTAAGCGTTGATAAATCTTAGCTATTACTATTGTTAGGCGCCTGCTGTGTATTTCCATGTTTGTATGTGTCTGACTTTGCTTGCTTTTGGGAATTCATCTCTTGTCATGCAGGGACACGTACCCATGTGTGCCTTTGGGCCCTAAGTGAGTATGTGGGTGCCCAGGGTGAGTTTTGATGGGTGTATCTTATCTCTATAAAAGGGTACAGGGATTTGAGTTTCTTTCTGTGCATGTGGTGGGTGTCTGTGAGTAAACAGAGGGAAGAACACGTGTGGATGAGGTCTTTATGGTTGCATTTCTCAGGGCATATAAAATGGATAAAGTCAAAATCAGTAGAAGCAGGTGTGACTGTGTCTACACAGCGACTAATCCTATTCTGGCACATCCCAAAGGTGTTCAGTCTGGCCAGGCTGATGATGTAAACTCCGTGCTACACACTCAATTACGATTTTATTCCCAAAGTGAATTGTTATTTTAATGAACGTGTGTTTGGATGCAAAGAACTCCTAATAAAAACAGCTGCTGTCTTTCAAAAAAAACCAGATTTTTAAGCTGACAACAGTAGAATAGGCTCAGGAACAGCCTACGAATACTTGACACTTTCTAACCCTGAGAGAACACCCCTCCTCATTAACAAGAGGAAGGGCTGGTCCTGGACTTGGCCCACAATTCTGGCTCTGTCACTTATTAGCTGTGTGATCTTGGGCAGTTTACTTAAGCTCTCTGTTCCCCAATTTCTCATCTGTAAAATGAGAATGGAGTTCACAGTACTAACCTCATAAGGCTGTGTGAGAATTAAAACATAATACAAAATTTTAAAAAGCTGCGTTAAAAAAAAACCAAAAAACATAATACAAAATACAAGTAAGGAATTTAAAGTAGTACATGGCACGCAGCTGCGATTATTGTTGTTGTTGTTATTATTTATTATTGTTGTTGTTATTATTCCTTTCTGAGCTAGAGAAAGAAGCAGGGTGTGGGGGCTGCTAGGGGAAACAAGACATTCTTGTTCATTAGCTGAGTAGGGAGAGGAAGGACTGCAAAAACAAGAGTTTGCAGCTGTCATCTCTGCAGCCCAGAAAGCCTGCAGGTGAGCGGAGAAGGCTGGCCCCAGAGTCATTTATTGTGGCTGCCTTTGCTGAGACCTGGTTTCACCTGGGTGAGGTGGATGTGGGCAGAGGAGGAAGAGCTGCTGCTGCGAACACAGCCAGCCTGAGAGGCCAGGTGCTCAGAGCAGATTCAGCCTCTTTGCAGAGAGCATTTTTCTGCGCCCCACCTCAGCTGTCTGAAGCTGCAGATCCTGCGTGGGCTGTGAGCCAGGGACCCTTTCTATCTGGGGCACCTAATCACACCCAGTGACACTCATATTTCTGCTCTTCTGTCCTCAATCCCTGCTTGTCAGGATAAAGGGATCTTGTAGATGGGAACTGCCTGTAGCCAGCTCTACTGACTCCCACACCCTTTGCCTGCCTTGTAGGCAACTGGTGTCACAGAAGACATGCTTCACGGAAGGTCAGAGTAGTCACTGACTTTTTTCTTTCATTTTTCTCTTTTGAGACAGGGTCTTGCTGTGTTTTTCAGGCTAGAGTGCAGTGGTGTGATCATGGCTCACTACAGCCTTGACCTCCTGGGCTCAAGTGATCTTCCCACCTCAGCCCTCCTGGTAGCTGGAACCTCAGGAGTGTGCCACCATGCCTGGCTAATTTTTAAATTTTTTGTACAGACAGTGTCTTGCCATGTTGCCCAGGCTGGTCTTGAACTCCTGGGCTCAAGCAATCATCCAACCTCAGCTTCCCAAAGTGCTGTAATTACAGGCGTGTGCTACCATGCTCAGCATGGTCACTGATTTTCATATTTGCATGTTTCCTTACCATGTGACCACGTGGAATCTGGGGGCAGGTTTGAATAAGTTCCATTTATTGAAGGCTTTCTATGTAGAGGTGCTAAGGGCTTTATCAGCATCTCATTTAATGCTCTTAATGGTCCACCCATAGAATTATCCAACATAGGAAGAATGGGGCTCAGAATGTCAGAGCCACACAGCTAAGCAAGGGCATAGCAGGGAGTGCAAACTCAGGTCTCTGTTGGGATCTAAGCCCCTAGTCCTCATCACTACACTGCCATCCTCCTTGAGCCAGCAAAGGAAAATTTCCCTCCTGTGGATGCTTTTTATCAGTCTCCTCTCCCAGCATCGGGAAAGTCTCTGCTCAAGTTGGTGATGTGGAATGGACAGAAATCCTTGGCAGAGCTTGCCAAGCTTTTCACCTTGGGCCCTGTTGACTTCCCAGCCTGATCTCTTTCCCTTTGCCCTACAGGTTTGATCTTGGAGCACTCCAGTCACTTCCATCCCTCCATGCCTTTGCCCATGCAGTTCTCTTCTCCTAAAATGCCCCTTCCCTTGTCTCAGGGCAGTGGAATCCTTCTCATCCTTTATGGCCCTATTCGAAGGTCACCCCCTCCATAAGAGGGACTGATGGGTACCTCTGTCCCTCAGCCCTAACTTTGACCACGTGGCACAGGACCCCCAGTCCCACTGCGTCTTAGTTTTCACAAGTGTCTCCCTCCAGGCACTGTGAGCTTGCCTCCCTAGATCCCTCAGGTGAATTATAAATGGTCCTGTGATCTGTCTTATTGCTTGTCTCCCTGTGTAAGTTCTGTGAGTTCAGGGATCATATCTATTTTATTGGCCATTGTCATACCCAGTGCCTGACACAGACACAGAAGCTTCTCAATAAACCTATGTTGAATGATGAGAGATAACACTGCTAAAAAGTGGCTGTTTAAACACGTGAGCTATTACCATTTAAATGAGGTAATTGGCCATTGTCATTTAGTAGAGACAGATTGTTCCTGCCAAAATAAGGAGAAATGTTTAGAATCATTTTCCAATACTAGTAACACTGACTTTATTGTCAACATTGTTTTCAGAAAAAATAATTATAATCACCAAAAATGTGGTTTTGAAACCACTCAACATATATATTTTCCTTCATATACAAAGATATAAATCTATAAGCATCAGCCATGAGTTTTTTTTTTTGGCTTAGAATTAATTTTTGCTGATTATATTAGTGCTCTATGCTCTGTGACTGTCAGGCAGTATATACTTCCTGAGGTTCATTCACATTCACCTTGTCATTTACACTCTATGCCAACCATGTGGAAGAGGCAGAGGATCCACACCTCTGTGGGCTCTGACAGGGGCTGCTTGTGAGCCATCTACACTAAGAAATGGGGGCCACACATGGCTTGAAAACAAATCATTAGAAAAAATAGTATTTTAAAAGCTCCTGATGATCTGTGTGTTCACATTCCCTTCACCTCTCTGGGCCTCAGTTTCCTCATCTACAAAATGAAGGGTCTGGACTAGGCTAGATGATTTCCAAGAACCCCTTCTGCTCTAAAATTCTGTCATTTCAGTTCTGAAATCTCAACGATGCCCATAATTTTAAAAGTTTTTAAATAAAAACTCAAGGGATGAATCATCAGCTGAATTTCTTTCTCTTGCCTTTCTTGAAAATCATTTTTCATTGTTTGACATAAGCTCAATCTCTATCTTTTCTGACACCTTCACTTTCTTAATGTCCCACATTCATTAAAAAAGTTTCAAGTAATCGATTTTATGATCGTTTTGTGTTATAAAAATCTCTTTAAAAGTTAACACAACTCTACTATACTATAAAAAGATGAATATAGAGAAAGTAACTTACTATAAAACAATGTGTATTTGAACATGTAAATGCTCAGACTTGAATCAAAGACGTAGTGCCTCTGTATAGGAAATCACCATAAAAGCAATAAGTTTCAGTCTATAAATATAGGTTGATGTGGGTGTGTCATAGTAAAGACTCAAACATTGGCCGGGCATGGTGGCTCACGTCTGTAATCCTAGCACTTTGGGAGGCCGAGGCAGGCAGGATCGTCTGAGGTTGGGAGTTCGAGACCAGCTTGGCCAACATGGTGAAAATCCGTCTCTACTAAAAATGCAAAAGATTAGCCAGGCTTGGTGGCATGTGCCTGTAGTACCAGCTACTCGAGAGGCTGAGGCAGGAGAATCACTTGAACCTGGGAGGCAGAGGTTGCAGTGAGCCAAGATCATGCCACTGTACTCCAGCATGGGTGACAGAGTGAGACTCCATTTCAAAAAAAAAAAAAAAAGAAAGAAAAAGGAAAAAAAAAAGACCAAACATCATAGGCAATATTGCTATTGGGTGGTGATTTTCTGAAATGGTGACTAAATCTTGGTGTCATTTTAGACAAAACAATGTATAATCTTCCATCAATTTATGTGGTGTTACATTCTAGAAAATTCAGTGTGTTTTAAAACCATACAAAAAATAGTTTGTTTTTATATGTAAAATGGAGTTGGTTTCTAGGTTAGGTCATTATCAATTTTTTTCTCCCCCTTACGTGATTGTCGAAATATCTGAACGTCAAGTAGACCTGGGGGCAAAGCTTCATTGGGTGTGGCTGTCCTGTGTTGTAGGATATCTCAAAACCCTGGAACCTCTCCTGTTAAGAACTACTGCTCTAAGCAATGTCCTGTTTTTCAACTGTTCATGGTACCTTCCTATGTCCCAGCCTTTGGCTGTGCTGTCTTGATGATATGCGCTTCTCCTCGTCTCTGCCTGTGTACCCTTAAAGGCTTATTTGAAGTGTCTTTCATACAGAGCTTTTCTTTATTGTGATGGTTCTTTATTGTGATGGTTCTACATCAAGCTTCAGCGGCCTCCAGACTCATATTCTGCCTTGAAATTTGGCTATTTGTATACAGAACCAATTTCCACTTCCTTTAGGTGGTTGACTTCATATATGAATCATTTTATCTCCTCTCGGCATCTAGCATGGAACCGTCACATAATAGGCAACTGATAAATATTTGCTAAACATAATTACTCTCAACGACTCTAACAAAATCTTAATGCATCTGAGAGACCTAATCCATTAAAGGTTCTACATGTGACTGTATTTTCCAGACCTCAATGTGCTTAAATTTCTGTGGAAAATATTGCTTGTGAAAAATAAAAGCAAGACGGAAGTTGCAGTAAAATATTCTTAGGGTATTAGGTAGTTGATGACAACTTGGGGTTGCTGCTACTAGGTCACTTTATCACAGTCTGAAAGTCAATCATCTCTAATGACTTCCTTTGCCTTTTGGGGGTTCATAGCTTAGTTCTTTCTAAGAATGTATACTTTCCAGAATCCAAAGTCTAGGGCCCAATAGTGTGGCTAGAGTTTAGGATTATTTCTGTTAAGTTGAAGATGGGCTAGGGCCAAGGAAACGAGACAGTGGGTGGGAGCTTCTATATTTGAGCATTACTGGAAGAGCCCAGGGTGGTGGCTGTGACCCTAAGCACACACCCAATGTTAAGGAGTGTCAGAAACTTCACAGATCACAGGGCTTCTCTTCGTATCCAACTCCTTGTAACATGACCTGTTTTTGCATTCTGGAAGATGAGAGTAATGTTTTGGATCACACAAAAATTTTTTTATATCAAATCCTGAAAATGTATTGGAGACAATCTGGTGGTAAACATCGCTATTATCTCTTCTGGGTTGAATATTTTGAAGATGGTAATCACATGTATACATATGTATGTTAGACGTACAGCTGTGAGTAGCACTCATTTTTCCCAACCTCTTCTGCTTCCCCAGCCCATAAACATGTTTTAGCAATGACGGAATCATTTCCACCTAATTTGAACAAATTTCTATGCTGTAGGTACTCAGCTTGAAACAGATATTCTTAACGAAGACTCAGATGGCTTGGTCTTTTCACTTCTTGTGGAAGTATTCATTGCTTCCATCAGTTTAAAGCCATACATACTTGTACTAGATGGAATTGAAGAACTGATTGGCATTTATGGGATTTCAGGTCAGAAGGTAACGTCTTTTTAAAATAACCCCTATTTTATCACAACTTTATAAAAATAAAACAATTTAAAAGAAGAAATACAAAGAATAAAAACTTCATTATTTAGGATGTATTATATATAACACCTTTCCATTGTATCACACATCTCTGGTTTTAGCCAACACTGCTTTTAGTTACTGCTTTATATTTTAATTAATTAAGAGACAGGGTCTTGCTGTGTCGCCCAAGCTGGAGTGCAGTGGGATGATCATAGCTCACTGTAACCTCCAACTCCTGGGCTCAAGCCATCCTCTTGCCTCAGCTTCCAGACTGCAGGCGCACACCACCATGCCTGGCCAATTTTTTTCAACTTTTTGTAGAGATGAGGTTTTGCTATGTTGCCCAGTCTGATCCTGAACTCCTGGGCTCAAGCAAGCTTCCCAGCCTGCCTTCCAAAGTGCTGGGATTACAGGTGTGAGCCACCGCACCCAGCCCTGCTCTATATTTTATTGAACAAATACTTCTATAATGTATTTACAATGGGCCAGGCACCATTTTAGGAACTTTAAGAACATTAATGCATTTGGCTGGGCATGGTGGCTCACGCCCGTAATCCCAGCACTTTGGGAGGCCGAGGAGGGCGGATCACCTGAGGTCAGGAGTTCAAGACCAGCCTGGCCAACATGGTGAAACCCCATCTCTACTAAAAATACAAAAATTAGCTGGGCGTGGTGGCAGGTGCCTGTAATCCCAGCTACTTGGGAGGCTGAGGCAGGAGAATTGCTTGAACCCGGGAGGCAGAGGTTGCAGTGAGCCAAGGTTGTACCATTGCACTCCAGTCTGGGCAACAGGAGTGAAACTCCATCTCCAAAAAAACAAAAACAAAAACAAAAACAAAAAAGAATATTAATGCATTTAATTCGCACAACAACCATATGAAGAAGAGACTGTGCTCATCTTCCCTATTTACACAAGGCGAACTGCGCACAGAGATGGTAGGTGGCTTGTCTAAGGTCCTAAGATGGTTAAGTGGTGGACTCAGAATTCAGACATGGGCATTCTGGTTCCAGCCACTGAGGCCTTTCCCCATGCACATATCTGCCCCCTATTTTATACTTTGATCAGTCTTACTGTTTTTTGTGTTTTATAGTTTGGCCTACCTCATCTTCACTGGTTTTACACATACAAAATCGCATTCATGGGTTGTCATCTTCAGTTTTTCTCCTGTTTGAAATAATATTGGATCAGTGGAACCTCTACTAATACTTGGCACTAGTTATTACTTTGGGAAGCAGCTTCTTTAAAACTCAAAACTATATGTAATCAATCAATTATGTGAATAAGATCTGTTTCTCATAGAAAATATGATAAAAAAGAAGAAAATAGGAAATTAAATACACTCATAGTCTCACCACTGGTAACTATTTTGCTGCTGTATACCCTTTTTCCTATGGATATCTATATATACATATACATATACATATACATATTTATGTAAAGAAGTTACACACCACATTGTTTCCTAACCTGCTTTTTAATTTAATATATCATAATGCTGGGGGCGTAGCTCATGCCTGTAATCCCAGCACTTTAGGAGGCCAAGGCAGGCAGATCACTTGAGGTCAGGATTTCGAAACTAGCCTGACCAACATGGTGAAACCCCATCTCTACTAAAAAAAAAATACAAAAAATTAGCCAGGCATGGTGGTGCACAACTGTAATCTCAGCTACTTGGGAGGCTGAGACAGGAGAATTGCTTTAACTCAGGAGGTGGAGGTTGCAGTGAACTGAGATGACACCATGGCACTCCAGCCTGGGTGACAGAGTGAGACTCCATCTCCAAAAAAAATTGTATATATACCATGAGCACTTACTATAGGCAAAGCACTATTAGCAAGGACAGACAGACATAGTCCCTGCAAAGAAATGGAGCTTTCATTCTAGTGGGGAATGGCAGACATTAATGAAGTCATATCACTCAAATAAATATAAAATTGCAACTGTGACGTGTGCTGCTACAGATTGGTATGTAGTATTGTGACAGCCTCTCATGAAGCGATGGCTTTCTGGAAGAATGGCCTGAGGCAGAGCTCTTTAGAAGGAGGAAGGATGGCCAGACAGTTACCTGAAGCAGTTTAGGGCAGCGATTAGGAGCCTGCCTCTGGTGCCAGACCCTTGGTTTGAATCCCAGCTCTGCCACTTAAGCTAGCAGAATGAATTAGATAAGGCATGTAGCTCCTCTATCCTTGAGTTTCTTTCTCTGCCTTTCTAGAGTGTTGTCATGAGGATAGAATGAGTTCATGTATTAAAATTATGCCCAGGATTTAATTTATAGAGGTATGGTCAGGCGACCACATGGAGAGGCCGGTACCACTGAAAGATGAAGTCATTACTTATGTTTCCTGAGAGAAGGGGACACGCTGTGCAGGGACCCAGGGAAAGGGTGGTCAGGAGGCAGAGGACAGGAGCAAGGGGAAACTGAAGCCAGAGCCTTTACTGGGGTTTCTATAGGAATGGCAAGGCAGGGCAGGGTAAACAGTTTAGGATTGGCTAATTTGAATTTTTTTTTTTTGAGACAGCATCTTGCTCTATAGTTAAGGCTGGAGTGCAGTGGCGCAATCACGGCAATCATAGCCTTTACCTCCCGGGTTCAGACCATCCTCCCACCTCAGCCTCCTAAGTAGCTGGGACTACAGGCTGTGGGTATGAGCCATCATGCCCAGCTAACTAAAAAAAAATGTTTTTGTGGAGATGAGTTCTCCGTATGTTGCCCAGGCTTAATTTGAATAATTCTGATGGGCTTTGGGCACAGAGGCTGCCTCTAGTTGTCTGGTATTTGGCCCTGAGTTGATTTAGGGCAGGGTTGTTGTGTGAGTTAGATCTGCACACTAAAGGCAGATTCCAGGCAGGCTGTCCACCACCTCCAGTAGTTAGCTAGCCTTGGGAAGGGCTGGGTCTGTAAGGTCCTGAGGAATGTTAAATCATCCTAAGATGCAGAAATTAAAAACCGTAATTAATACAGTTAGTACCTACAGACACATTCAACACAGTGCCTGGCTCAGAGTGAGTATGTGATGGTTGGTGTTATTAGGCAAAGAGGTATTGTGGGAAAGGCTATTAAAGGAATTGAGAAAAGATTGATCTTATTAAGTATTTATTTTGTTCCAAAATAAAATGATTTAACTCATGATAGTATTGCTGCACAAAGTGACAACTTCTCAGCATAAAATAACATCCTCTTTTTCAACTGAATGGTTCCAATTGCACTCTCCAGTTTCCTCTGGTTATTCCTGTAGGTCATTCTTCAGAATTACGTGATTTTATTAAATTACTTGCTCCTAGGAACCTCCTCTTTTTAGAGTTCGCATTTGCACAATCAAATTCATAACTGACACATGAGTCAAATACGGTTCTATTGAGTGTGACCTGATATTTTCTTAGCACCATAATGCCTACAATTCAAGTTACTATTAATAACCTTCACTCCAACCCTTATTCTATACTTACTCCCCATATTGTACCTACTCTAAGTTGAAAAACCATCAACAAAGTAATTTTAAAGTCTTTAATGTTTTCAAATGTCTTTGATTCTCTCCATCAGGTGAAAGATTTTTCCTGGCTGCCACACTCACTCTCCCCTCATTGCAAATTTATCATGAGCACTGTCTCTTCCAGCCTGTCCTACAAGTCGTTGTGTGCCCGCCCGGATGTGAGGACAGTGGAACTCATTAGCACAGGAGATGAAGAAACAAAATTAAACATCTTTAGAAAGCATCTCTCCATTCCCATGATGGACCCCTTCCAACAGAGCACACAGGCGTTGAGTAAAAAACCAGACCTGAGTCCTTTAAAACTCACAATCCTAGCCAATGAATTGAAAGAATGTAGAATCAACCACAATGAGTTTCAGTGTATGAAGGAATACTTGGAGGCTGTCTCTGTTCAGGAGCTCTGGGAATTGGTTCTCAAACGCTGGATTGAAGACTACAGTTGGATGTTTCAACCCAAAAGGGCAAATTCAGACACTGTGGCTTCAGGAGAAGGTAGGCCTTGGCCACTGTTGACAGCTTAGTGGGAGTCCACAGGGAGAAAGATGTGTGGTAGACTCCTGCACAGGGAAGGGGGCTCTAGGGACAGGGTTGTCAGAGAAAACACAGGATGCCCAGTGAAATTTTTCTTTTTTTTGAGGCAGAGTCTCATCTGTCGCCCAGGGTGGAGTGCAGTGGCACGATCTTGGTTCTCTGCAACCTCCGCCTCCTGGGTTCAAGAGATTCTCCTGTCCCAGCCTCCTGAGTAGCTGGGATTACAGGCACCCGCCACCACATCCAGCTAAGTTTTTGTATTTTTAGTAGAGACAGAGTTTCACCATGTTAGCCAGTCTGGTCTCATACTCCTGACCTCGGGTGATCCACCCACCTCGCCCTCCCAAAGTGCTGGGATTACAGGCATGAGCCACCATGCCCAGCCTGCCCAATGAAATTTGAATTTCAGATAAGCAACAAATGATCTTTAGTGGAAATATGTCTGAGATATTGCATGGGACATACCTATGCTAACAATTATTTGAATTAGAGATAAATAATAATTATCAGTATAAGAATGTCCCAAATATTACACAGGACATACTCAACACTAAAAATTACTTTATTGTTTATCTGAAATTTATATTTTACTGAGCATCCTGTATTTTTATTTGCTAAATTTGGCTCCTCTAAAGGACTCTGTGTGTTGGCTGTAAGGAGAACTGTATTAGACATAAATTTCAGTCACATTTTTCAAGAATCTAAGAAATGGAGCTTTCTTATTTCTATAAGTCAATGTATCTCTCTTCTGAGCCCACAGGCCTGCTGATGGCAGACACCTCATCAAGTCATTTCAGGTTAATTCCATCAATATGGTTTGTTTTCAGTGAGCTCAGGATTTTCTCAGTCAGGCAAGGATTTGTGGCCTTCCCATATCTCCTTTGGGTTGATCTGAGATCCAAGGGCCTGGGTGCTGGGTGGCCTTGGTTGTTCTCTGTCCCTGCCGTCTTCCACCTAGGTGGCCATGGTCTCCATGGTCCACAGATGTTGACTTATCTGCACTTCTGGCTTCCTCTAGGACACCCGTGTGCCCATCTGTTCTAGGTTGCTGGATCTATGTGGCTCCCGTCTGATGGGGGCCACATCCTAACAGAGGGTCCTCTCTCCTCAGCCAACTTCTGTGCTCTGCTTGAGTCTTGTTCTCCTCTCTGATTCTCTCCTGTACTTTCTCAGTTCCACAAATGCTTTTCCTCCTGAGTGGGGGAAAAATCCTCTTTAGATCACCCTGAACTTATCTGAGTTTATTGTTTGTCATAAAAAGAATTTATTCCATGTGTTAGTCAAGAGTTTTTTTTTTGTTTGTCTGTTTTGTTTTAAGCTAGGGTCTCACTATGTTGCCTAGGCTGGCCTCCAACTTAAGGGATCCTCCTGTCTCAGCCTCCTGAGTAGCTGAGATTACAGGTGTGCCACCACCTCACCTGGCTGCAGGAATGTGTTTTATGATATTCAACAATCAGGCTTTTGAGAGTCAAAATTTGTCCCTCAAGCCATTGTTCCTACCATGAATTTCAAAAGTCTATTTTGAAACTTGAGTTTTTCTCTGTTTTTCTCTGCTATAACAGTCTTCTCTTAAGGGCAGTGAATTTAAAATGGAGCAGGGATGGGGAAGTGGGGGTGAGAAGCAGAAAATACTTGGAATGAAAGACACAGCTGGGCACAGTGGTTCATGCCTGTAATTCCAACACTTTGGGATTCTGAAGTGGGTTGATCACTTGAGGTCAGGAGTTTGAGACCAGTTTAGGCAACATGGCAAAACCCTGTCTCTACTGAAAATACAAAAATTAGCTGGGTGTGGTGGCACGTGCCTGTAATCTCAGTTACCTGGGAGGCTGAGGCAGGAGAATCACTTTAACCCGGGAGGTGGAGGTGGTAGTAAGCCAAGATAGTGCCACTGCACTCCAGCCTGGGCCACAGAGTGAGACTCCTTCTTAAAAAAAAAAAAAAAAGAAAAAAAGAAAGACACATTGATTGGTGCAACATATCGTCCTGCCCTGTTTTTTTGTTCTACAGTTTGCATTTCTGTAAAGAAAATTGACTTCAAATTTACTGCGCCCTCCTGCACCTACAAGGAGGTGGAAACTAGTTCTCTGTGCCCTTAGAAGAGTCACTCAGGCAAAGTGGCCTGTGGCTGTGTTGCCCTCCATCTCCAGGTTTGTGCAGGAAAGCCCAGGTCTCCTCCCCACCAAAGACTGCTCCACCCCCCAGCTCTGCCCAGCCACTGCCACTGAGGCCCAGGGAGCTCAGCCACAGGTGCAGGAAGAGCTTGGTTAAGCTGAGGCCAGCTGGGTGCAGTGGTTCACACCTCTAATTCCAGCATTGTGGGAGGCCGTGGTGGGTGGACCACTTGAGCCCAGGAGTTTGAGACCAGCCTGGGCAACATGGTGAAACCCTGTCTCTACAAAATATACAAAATACCAGTCGGATGTAGTGGCACGCACCTATAGTCCCAGCTACTAGGGAGGCTGAGGTGGGAGGATTGCCTGAGACCAGGAGGTCGAGGTTGCAGTGAACTGTAATTGTGCCACTGCACTCTAGCCTGGGTGACAGAGTGAGACCCTGTCTAAAAAAAAAAAAAAAAAAAAAGCTAAGGCTAACATCAGGGAAGCTTGGCTGACTGGGGTTGCACAGCTCTGCCTTTGCTTCAAGATTGCAGGTAATTTGGGCTCATTCCCTAGTCCTAGCATAGGAGATAAAGTCAGAGTGGTAGACTGTGTGTTACCATTTCTCTGAATGGTCTGAAGGATCTCTTTGTAGTCGGCTGATCATAAAGCCAGAAGGAGGTCCAGCTATGGTGGAAAAATCTAAGGGTCAGGTGGGTAATGAAGAGCTGGCTTAAGTGGTGTCTGTGACTGTGCGACAGGAGAACAATCATACAGAAAAACCACTCACAGCCATAAATGCAAATTAGGTGTTGGAAAACCTTAATAAAGACTGCTAGGCAGAAATGCTCGGTGTAATCATCAGCAAGCTTTCCAGTGTGTAACCAGAGCTCTGGATGTGTTCGTTGTGACTGTGGATGATAGCTTAATGGTTAACAGTATGTATGGGCTCTGGAGCCAGGCTATCTGGGTTCAAATCCCAGTTCTGCATTTATTTCTGTGTGACCTTGGGTAAGTTATTTCACTTCTCTGTGCTCCGTTTTCCTCATTTCACAAGGGCTATAATAGTATTTCCTATAGGATGATTGAAAAAGAAGGTTGTTGAATCATATAAAACATTTAGAAAGATACCTGGCTCATGTTAGCTCTGATTCTTGTCATCATCACGTTGCCTGTGCAGGACTGGACAGCTGGGTGGCCGACGCTCTGTGCTTACTGTGCCTGTCGCATGGTGGCTTGGCTGAGGATGAGCTACTCCAGCTTTTGGACATGCTGGGCTACAGGAATCATTACAAAGTGACCGCCTTGCACTGGGCTGCCTTCCGCAATGCCACCAAACAGTGGGTCCAGGAGAAGCCCAATGGCCTCCTGTATTTCTGGCACCAGTCCCTGCGAAGTGCAGTGGAGCACAAGCTTCTTGGTAAGTAAGGCTTGAGTCTGTGGAAATACCTGCTGGTTAAGGGGTTAAGAGAAAGCAGGAGCCACATACAAGGGAAGCCTTGTAGTTGGGATTTTTCCCATAGAAACAAATCCACAGACATATATAAAAATGGTTATATGTTAGGGTTTGTACTTGATTATGAGTAACTGAGACCTGACTTCAATGGCTGGGGTTTGTTCTCGCCTATAATAGACTTCTGGGAACAGGCAGTCCCGAGCTGCTCTGTTGGCTCCACAAAGTCACCTGGGTCCCAGCTCCTTCTGTGTCCCTGATTCACTACACTGCGTGCATTCTCAAGGCCACTTCATCGGATGGCTGCTGGAGCTCCAGCCATCAGGAAGGAGGAAGGGAGGAAGAAGGGCTTGCCACTTTCTTTTAAGGAGCTTTTCTGGAAGTTCCATACCAACATTTCCACTTAAGAGTCTTTGACTCAGAACTTCATTAGTTGGCTACAGCTAGATATGAGGGAAGCTGGGGTTGGAGGTTTCGACTTGGTGCATTGCTACCCCAAACCAAGGTGGTGTTCTGACACTAACAAAGAAGAGGTAAATAGATTCTGTCTCTGCTCCAACTGTTTGCTTTTTTTTTTTTTTTTTTTGAGTCTCGCTCTTGTTTCCCAAGCTGGAGTACAATGTTGTGATCTCGGCTTACTGCAACCTCCGCCTCCTGGGTTCAAACGGTTCTCCCGCTTCAGCTTCCCCAGTAGCTGGGATTACAGGCACCCACCACAATGCCTGGCTAACTTTTGTATTTTTTTAGTAGAGACTGGGTTTCACCATGTTGGCCAGGCTGGTCTTGAACTCCTGACCTCAGGTGATCTGCCCGCCTCAGCCTCTCAACTCTTCTCTAATTCTGAAATCAAATTCGTATCCCCTACTGAAAAGGACTGCAGGGCTGCACCTAGGAAACTTTGGCAGTCACAGACACCTGACCTAGGAGCAGAGCACTGTTTGTCAGTTACTTGCATAGAGCGCTTCAGGTCTGAGGACTTGAAAAGTCTTTAAATCACAGTCACTGGAAAGATTCCAAGCTCTGCAAATTTCCTTTTAACTTTACTATGTTCTTTTTTACTTTCCTTTTTAACAAGATAAATCCTTTATACTGTTTCCCTCCTACATTGTAATCATTCCCACTGTCTCAAGTTATGTGATGTGGAGGAGAGAGAAGGCCTAAGAATGAGGATGCTCTTAGATTTATGTATGGTCCTCTGTTCACTTGCTGTGTGATGGTTTGCAATGCATTCAATTTCTCCATTTCCCTGAGAGCATTAATACCCTTGGTTGTGCAGGGACTAAAGTGTCATGGTGTGGCTGTCAAAATTCTGGGTGTGTATTGCACCCCATTTGCTGCACTGTCTACCCACACATAAAGCACTGCTGACAGTATTCACTACTGTCAGGAAAAAAAAATGTCATGCTGCAGAATCAAGCTGTGAGTAGCATCAGGAATTGTAATAGCAGTAATTCACCTCCATGTGGCCTGGGCAGGAGAAATAAGCCCATCCTCCAAGGATGGGAAAGATCCAAAAGCCAGAGCTGTAGTACTTGAATCCACTATGTTGGATTTTTTTTTTCCTTTTTGTTGTTGTTGTAAAGGGCTCTCTTTCTTGACTCTTGTCCAAATGTCATATCAATCATTTTGAGGTAAGCTGGTCTCTCTTAGTCACATGCATCTGCATGCATCTTGCCTGTGAAATTAATGCCCTATCTAGCATTATATTCAATTTGTAACCTAAATTACTCCTACCATAAATTGGCTAACCTAGAGAGACCCTTTGACCTCTAGGCTGTGATGGAGCAACCTCTTTTCTGTTACTAAAACTGAGGATCGTTTGGTCTTATATACTTTGTATGTTGCACACATGTGTGTGCATACACATATGCATGCATATTAGTGTGGCTTCAAAGGAATAGGGCAAAGGAGAGCTGTAAAGCTGAGAAATGCTCCTCTGTTGCCTATAGGCCATTACGTCTTGTTAATACTGATCATGATAGCCACATTTGTTTTTAGTTACAAAATTTAATTGTAAGGATCAAGCAGTGGTTATTTGTCAAACCAATCCACATTGCCAGCTTTGAAGTGTTCAGATGCAAATCTTTTTTTTTTTTTTTTTTTTGAGACAGAGTTTCACTTTTGTCAGCCAGGCTGGAGTGCAATGGCGTGATCTCGGCTCACTGCAACCTCCGCCTCCTGGGTTCAAGTGATTCTCCTGCCTCAGCCTCCTGAGTAGCTAGGATTACAGGCATGTGCCACCACTCCTGGCTAATTTTGTATTTTTAGTAGAGATGGAGTTTCTCCATGTTGGTCAGGCTGGTCTCGAACTCCTGACCTCAGGTAATCCACCTGTCTTGGCCTCCCAAAGTTTTAGGATTACAGGCATGAGCCACCTCGCCCGGCTGCAAATGTTTAAATAAATGTGATAAATACCAGTCATGTTTTCCTAACATTGTTCAGGATCTACCTGAACTTGATTCTGGACATAGTTCAGTACAAAAGCATAGGAGAAAGATAGTGTAATCAGCAATAATTAAATGAAAGACAGCCACATTTTTTTTTCAGTGCTTTCACTGTGCCAGGCACTTATATATTATTTTACTTATTTCTCATGCAACCAGAACATTCTCAGACTAGGCTAGGTCATTTCCCACCAGCACCCTGGAAAGTCCTCACCTGCCTCAGGTGTTCCTGGGTCCATGGCAGTGTCACCTGTGCTCACTCATCTGTTTGTTGGCTGTAGTCACCAGAGAGTCTCTTCTGGTTTCTGCTTAGCAATGTAGGTGCCTCACGACTGTCCCTGCTGGTGTTTTTCACTATGAGAAAACCAGACTTCATGCCAGGGGTCCCTCCCTCTCCTTTGGTCTTAAAGCAGCCAGATCTTGAGGTGCTGGGGTAGTGCTGGTTTCCATCAGAAGTAGGGGCAGGCATCTCCTGGGAGATCCGAGCACACTGCATGCCCTTCTCCGGCAAACCCCACCCTTCTCAGGCTCTCAGGGAGCCCTTCCTGGAAAGAGCCTCTTTCATTTCTTCTTGTAATGCTGCACCCTGTAAGAGTTCCCAAAAAAACCCAGTCTATGGTGCCCATTTTTTCCACCTCTGTTGAGTAGAAGGAGTTTATATAGCATAGTGGTTAAAACTGGGATCCCAATGCCGGACTCAGGATGAGCCCTGGGTTTCCCACTTGCTAGTTAATGACCTTGGCCACATTATTTTACCACTTTGTGTCCCAGATGCCTCATTAATAAAATAAAGTACCACCTTCATACAGTTCTTACTTGTGAGCATTCGGTAATGTAAGTTCTGTAAAGCACTTAGCATAGTGCCTGGCGCATAGTAAAGTCTCAAGAAATGTCAGCCATTATTAACTCCTTCTTCGTTTTCCTCATGAATCTTCTCTATGGCCTCCTACCCACCACTCTTCCCAAGATGGCCCATGCAAATCAACTGGTGATCTTGACTTCTGTGGGCCTAAAGATTATTCTGTTTCATCAGGCACCCTCAAGCAAGTCTGAATTCCCTGAGACCCATTCTAGTTTCATTGAATAGATGTTTGCTGAATGAATGTGCAGGTATGCTTGGCTCCTGGTTTTTTGGATCTGCTGTTTCTAGCAGTTTCCATCTCTATTGTTTTGAGGGTCAGTACTAAACCTCAGCCTCCAGTATCTGCCTGGAATCAGGAGCTGGAGGGCTGAGCACAAGAGAGAAGGTGTGAGCCACCTGTACACAGCACCATGGTCTTTGGAACATGAACAGCCTCATTGCTCCCTGTCCCTGTCCTCATCTCATGCTCAGGTCTGCATGCTGTTTGGCAAACAGAACCATCTTCCCTCCTTCTGGAAATCACCATGGCATCTTACTAGAAATGATTTCTTGTGGAGAGCAATGGCTTTGGGTTTGGATAGAACTGGTGTGACCTGACGCGAGGTGCTTACTTACCTCCCTAAGACTCAGTTTTTCACCTGCAATGTAGGGATAACAGTATTTGCCTTGAGGGTAATAAAATGCTAATTCGTGTAAGGTATAGCATCTGGCACTACAATAAGCACTAGTGGTGGCCATTTGAGCCAAATGCCAAAATTTCTAGCCCACCCTCCCCCTCCCACCATGGAAAACACTTCCTGGCCCCCTTGTTGGGTGGGGCCTTGTGACTAAGTGGCCACTGGCAACATTAAAGATGGCGGCTACTCTGTCAGTCCCACAGAGAGGAGACCTGGATTGGAGTTCCCAGTCTCCAACCTGTGATGGACATAATAAACCTTTGCTCTTTTAAGCTACTGAGATTTGGGGGTTGTCTTTCAGTACAGCATAATCTAGCCCACCAATCTAGCACTACGTAAACATCGGCCATTTAGTCTGTCATTGAGTGCGGCAATGTGTATAAAGATGATGCTGGGGTCAAACCATTCCTCACATCATATGTGTAGTTGGAGGAGCAGTGGCATTAAACCAGAAGGTTGGAATGCTACTTCTGCAGTTACTGGTCATGTACTGACCAGGGGTAAGTCACCTGTCTCTCTGATTTTGTCAAATGGGGATGCATATCTATATCCTCCTCATGAGGTTATTTTAAATTAAATGCTGCATTTTCTGTGAAAATGTTTTGCATACTTTACGTATTGTGTTTAACTCTCCAGATCTTGAACCCAGGTACTATTTATGCCAGTTCTTTCTCTCCCTCATTCCCACCCCACTTTCCCTTTTATAACCACACACATAGTTTTGCCATACACAGTGGAGGAGGGGAGTTTTTTTCCTGCAGGGGCCTGTTAGGCACTGCACTTGCCATCTGGACACATCTGCACGCTTTAGACCAGATAGCATGGGGTCTCTCCATATGGGTGGGTGACCTGGAAATCATGTAAGTGGAAATGAAGAACGGTTGTTTAAACAATGAGTTCCCCTTTTGTCAGAGTTCTTACAAAGAGCTGGGCTTGGTGTGCCACCTAGCTGTGTGTTCCATTATCTTGCAAGAAAAAGTGACAAGCAGAAAAGTTAAAAAATACTTCTATTTTAGTTTTCAAGGACAGAAATCACCAGGATTTAGTTAAACCAACCCTTTTGTTTTTGAGAAGCTTATGTCTGGGTAGTATGATCTACTAGAGCCATATCTCTTTGGAAATGAAGATATAGTAGTCTTGGCTCCAATATTAAATTTGCCATTTGTTTGCCAGCTACCCCTTGGCTCGTATGAGATCCAGGCAATGGCTTAACTTCTCCAAAATGCACACTATGAAATGTTCAAAAGTGCTTATTTAAGCAGTAACCATAGTGTATATTTAAAATAGAAAAGTAGGTTACAAATGTTTCCTTGGGGGAGGGGAAAGACTTAACATGGAAAATCAACATGCCCACAAACTTCTCCAATTCTAGGTCAGCGAGCGTAACTAGAACAAATTCTTTGGTAAATTCAGACTGATGTATAAGACACAATTTTTTCCAGTTACACTGACTTTTATTTCTCTAATTACAGCCACAGAGTTGTCAAATTTTTGCTGCAGTATTTTCATGTACTAAAAAGTCAGAGGCATTAAACTATAATTGATTTTAAAATAGGTGTAATCACTCCTGTCAGAGAAAGCAGTCCATGTTCATTTCAGAGCCCAATGAACCACAAGAAAACACATTTTCACCAAGTGTTGATCAGATACTTCCAACGGCAAACCTCTTTCTGGACAGTGTATCAAGAATTACCATGGCATATGAAAATGAGTGGATGCTTGCGGGGGTTGTGCGGCTTTCTCTCAAGCCCTAGGTAAGTCTTGCTGTTTTTATATCATTGTATTTAGGCAGATTTAGCTTTCCCTTTTACCGGTGCTATGTTTAGATACCCATGTTCCCTTGAACAAGTTGTATCATTCATTTATCCATTCAAGCACCCATCATTCATTCAGATGGAACCATCCTCTGGCATCAACTTCTGTGGTTGCTGGATCTCCAGGGTTACTCCCCTTGGTCTGTCTGGCTCTGCAGAGTGTTCATTTCTCCTCTTCACTCTATGTGGAGTCCTCCCAAAGTTAAGTGGCATTCCAGAGAGAGGAGGGCAAGGATGAGAGCTGGAAAAGGTAGAAGATTGGGCAAGCTCTGCTAGACCCTCCTATCTGCTTCCCTTCCATTCCCTTCTTTTCCCTGTACTACTTTCCCTTCCCTCTTACTCCCTCCCACCCACCTCCCTTCCCTTCCTTGTCTCTTTCTTCTTTTCCTCTGACTCATTAATTCAGCAAACATCTATTTATGACCCATCCTGTCTCCCACAACCTGCTAGGCCCTGAGGGTGCAGAAGTGAATAGATACAGCTCTAAGCCTGTAGGTGCTTTCCATCTAGTGGGGGAAGATGTGGAGCCAGAGAATTACTGTACATGGTGGTAATGCCTCGCTAGAGCAATGATGCAATGAACTTTTGCAAGCACAGAAGAGGGAGGGGCTGGTGCTCTGCCTGGTAGACCCAGGGAGCCTTCTCAGAGGAGGGGGCTTCCTGGGTGGATCAGGAGAATTGGCTTTGACTGCTGAAGAGTGAAAGGCTCATATTTATCCGGTGATCTCCAAAAGATATGTTAGGTAAGATGTTTATGAATAGGCTACTGAAATGTGGTAAGTAGAAGAGCTTCCTTTAAGGCCTGAAATACTAAAATGATATCTATTAATACATTGTGTCACAAGTATCACAGACTTTATATCAAAAATCCAAAGCCTGGGCTTCTGGACAAGGCTGCACCTCATTCACTTCTGGAATGTATTATTGGAGGCCGGCTATGATGTCTCTGAGGCCTATTTACTTTCAGTGGCCAAGATTAAAGCAGATCAGTGCCATACAATGAGGAAGAGCGGTACACTCTCAGGTATGTGAGTTGCAATGTTTCAGTAGTCCATTTTGCTGGGATATAGAGTGGCCAAAGTTATGATTCTCCTGTTTCCTCACATAATTCTGATCAATCCAACAGACCTCCCTGATTACTCCTTTCTACAATTGAAGCCAACAAGTTTTGAAGACAAGAAATCAGGAAAAAGTGTTAATTTTGAAATGGCTTCTCTTTATCTTCTTGCAGTGACTCTTTTTTTCTATTTTCTATTTTTTATTTTTTTTTTTTTTGAGACGGTGTCTTGCTCTGTCATCAGGCTGGAGTGCAGTGGTGAGATCTCGGCTCACTGCAACCTCCGCCTCCTGGGTTCAAGTGATTCTCCTGCCTCAGCCTCCCGAGTAGCTGGGACTACAGGCACGTGCCACCACACCCAGCTAATTTTTGTATTTTTAGTAGAGGTGGGGTTTCACCATGTTGGCCAGGATGGTCTCGATCTCTTGACCTCATGATCCACCTGCCTCAGCCTTCCAAAGTGCTGGGATTACAGCCGTGAGCCAGTGCGCCCGGCCACAATGACTCTTTTTTAGGGGTTTGTCCTTAACATTCTTTCTGTCTCTCCACTTTTTCATGGCTTCAACCACAGCCTTAATACCTTCTGTCTTTCCAGCTTGAACCTCTTTTTGGAGTACCAGCTACATCCCCTCTTTTATGAGAGCTAGTAAGAGTATTATTGCTTGATTAACAACTTTCCTGAGTGAGCAGTTAACATTTCAAATTAAATAGGTGAAAACCTACATTATTTCAGGATTTTCTCTCCCAAATTGTTTTTCCCGTGATCCCTCTGCCTGCTGATGGTAGCAGCAACTTTTTCCAGCACTCAGTATTGAAAACACTATTTCAAGGTGGCCTCAATCAAGATGAAGGCAGCTATTCTTTGACCTTCTGCTTCTGTGGCTTGGGTTTGGACAGCACTTTGGTTAATATTTCTTCCCTTTGTTCTCCATAAGCAAGCCCCTTTGCCTGCCCTCTCTCCTCTCACTCTCTTTCATCCTGCATTTCCTGGCTTATTAAACAGAATAATAACCTTCATTCATTCTTTCAACGAGTATTAACTCAGCACCTTCCCTGGACTGTGAACTCATGGACTCACTGACACAGCAATGAACAAGGAAATGAAATCCTTCTGGGCTTTACAGTTCAGTGATCATAACAGATTTTGAGCATTTGTTATATGCCTGGCTTTGAGTTAAGTACTTTATATGTGTCATTTTGTTTAATTCTCATAAAATTGCTATAATACTAGTAATATCTTGATTGAATTTAAGGAAACTGAGTCTCAGACAGGTAAGTTGCTTGAGGTCTGCCAGATAGTTAGGAATAGATTTGGGCTTTACCACATTTGTACCCCTTTTGATCCTTGAACATCTAGACTTTGCCTTCATCCTTATTGTCATGTATGACTTAATTTCAGAATTTGTCTGACCCAGCAATCATCCAGGTGGAAGAACCCAGGCAATCCTCATAAAGATACTTGTGTGTGGAATGCAGCCAGGATCTGTCTGGACATGGATCTATCTGGAAGTGTGTCAGTGCTTAGGGATGCGGGGCAGGGGAGTGGAGGGAAGGGGGCAGGAGGGGACGTTTCTGTTTTTCACAGGAAGCTGAACACTAACCAGAGGAAGACTAAACCTCCAACAGGGGGTAAAAGTCTTTCCAGACAATGCCACAACTGCTTATCATAGCATGGTTGTTACGGTGATGTAAGGGGCGAGGGGATGAGAGTTGAAACTGGTAGGAAATCACCTAATATTTCAGCGTGTGAAGATTTCCTGGATATAAATGAGCCGAGTTAGAATTCGGTGGGGAACATCGTAGAGCTCTCCTGGTGATTCTGTAAACATGATGTCACCTGTATCAACATCTAAGATCCTGCTGGTTAGTATCTGTATTATTCTGGACCTCCAGGGGCCTCTCAGCAAGTAGTCCTGGCCTCCATAATTGCCTCTCACATACATCAGATTAAATCATGCCCAAGTCCTGTAGAATTTACTTCCATGAAGCCTCTGGCATCCATTCTCTCATCTCCGCCAGGGCTTCCTTTTGTCTGTCTGGACCAGTTTCATAAAGCAAGGCTATGATCCAGCCACTCTACTTATTGTAGCTGTTCACTGTCTTACCTTACCTCCCACCCTGGCTGGGAGAGTCAGCCCATGGCCATCTGGGGGAGTTTTCCTCAAAGTCCTTCCAGGACTGTGTGGGCCTACTTTTCTCTGTGAGTTGCTAAAAGTAGAAGTCACAAGCTTAAGTACTTATCACCAAAGCAAGAGAAAAATTTGTTAGATTCATCAGAACAAGGTTTAATTACAGCAGGAATCTCATATCATAGCCATAGGAGGTATTACAGTGGTCTGGTCAGCTGTCTGGGCCTCCCCAAACATGTTTTCTTATCATGATTATGTAGCCACACACAGCCCTGAATCAATTCGCCCTCCTGGGGTGCTGCTGGAGGTAAGACCCTTAACTGGACTATTTTTTTTTCAAAGAATTCTGGGAGAAATCCTGTTTTATAGTGTGCCATCCTGGGAGCTGCCTGTCAGTTCAACCCTGCCCTCCTTTTGTAACAAAGAGGTCTGGGCAAATGCTGACATTCCTCCAAACTAATTTGACACTACTAACTGAGGGCCTGCTTGTGCCATGCGTGGTGCTAGATGCCAAGGATACAGCAATAAGACAGACACGGTTCCTGCCTTAAGGCAGCTTATGGTCAGGTGTAAATGACAGACATTAAAAAGCAATTTGGCCCGAGAAAAGACGTTCAAAGTGGTGGTGGCATAGAACATAGAGCAGGGAGGTGGCTCCTTGTCTTCAATCTGACAGAGTGACAAGGGGAAAGAATTCCAGGGAGAGGGAACAGTATGGTTGAAGAACCAGAGTTGAGAGGGAGCGTAGTGAGTCTGAAGAACTGAAGAGTCCAGCATGGCTACAAGAGAAGGTGGACAGTGAAGGGAGCCCTGAGGCTGCAGAGGCAGGCAGGAGCCCAAGTACCAAGGTCATGCTAAGGAGTCAGCCCTTATCCAAACAGCCGTGGGCGGCTATGAGGGGATTTAAGCAAGATGGTAACAGGTTTGGTTTTAAAAGGTCACCTTGGGTATTATGTAAAGAATGAAACGAAAAGGGACAAGTGTGGTGTCACGAAGAGCTGCTAGTAGTAATAACCCAGATGGCAGACAATGTTGGCTTAGAAGGTGGGGTGGAAGGTTTGAAAATAGAATCCACAGGACGCAATCATCAATTGGGTGCAAAGAAATGGAGGAGTCAGAGATGACTCCCACGGCTCTGACTTGAATGACTGGGTAGATGACACGGCCATGGACCCAAACAGGACACACTCCCAAAGGAGGGAGTTGGGGGACAGAACCCATGTGGAGTTTGGAGTCACTGTAGAAAGCCAGGAGGGGGTAATCACTGGGCTCAGAAAAAGAGCCAGTCCAGAGATGCATACCTGTTTCTGGATGGAAGCCAGGAGAGGGAAGGAGATTGTCAGGGAAGGGGAGAAGAGAGGTGGGCCTGGGACAAAATTCCAAGGGATAAGCAGGGGAGAAGGAAGCAGCAAGGGGAAGAAGGAGGGGTTAGAGGGTCAGGAGGAAAACTGGGACTGAGAGTTCGAAATTCCCCCAAGGGAGGATGGATGTCAACTGAATTAATTTAATTAAATATCTTCAGATTCCATTTTGAGTTACCATCTTCTCTATGCTGTGTTGAAGCCCTACTCTGATACTTGACATTTTGTAAAAGTCTGTTACAAACAAATGGTTTGGGGAAAATAAAGGAGAATCCATTGTGTTCTACATTTGAAGACTGTGGATCAGAGAGGGGACAGCAAGCAGCCTCAGGAAGTGCAAACCCAGCTGGGACTTTGGGGCCCAGGGTGGGGGCAGAAGTTTAGGGTCTGGAGCATCAGGTAAGAGTCAGGCATCACCACTGAAGCCAGACAGATGGGGAAGGGGATGTAGGACAAAAACTCCTTTCCCCCAAACCCACCAGTGGGAAGAAGAGGCTTGAGGAGGGGAGGGCCAGATCCCACTATTGGGTGGAGAAGAACTTTCCAGGCAGGCATGCTTCAAAGTAGAAAGAGAGCTCCAATTCCTTGCCTAGCCTCTCTCCCCATGCAGGAAATGACTGAGGATCCCCTTTTAGGGTCTCATTCTTCATTATCCCCTGCTGCTTTGAGAGATAAATAGGCTACTTATACTTTTGACTGCTGCCTACTTCTGGAAAGTTCTTTAAAATCCCAGAGTTTTCTAAGGGTGCCTCAGTTTCATTAGTTGGCTGGGGGACTGGAAGAGTGTCTGATGTCTCTCTTGCTCCTCGCTCCTCGTTGCTGCTGCTGGGGGATGGAGTGCACACCTCTCTCCTAGTTTTTCCCTCTGGACCGTGAAGTTTGGCTCCCTCTGGTGGTTTGAGAATGACAAACCTAACAGGTTGATGGGAAATGATGTGCAGTTTGGAGTCTTGAACTTGTATCTCCTTGGGTGCTTCTTGCCCAGTCTACTTGGTGCCTAGGTTTGTCCTTCCTTGCGGCACTCATCTAGGGAAGTTGCGTCTCTGATTGATGACCGGTAGGGAGGGCTTTGAGCCTAGAGGACAGCTTCTAGGCTTGGGTCAGTTTTTATAGATTTCCTGTGGCATAATACTCTTGTTTTTGGTGGGAGCCCTGGGCCACATCAAGGTGAAGAAAATCCAATTCTAGCTGAAGTTGCAGTTCTGGACTGTGTCAAAGACGAGAAGAGACAGACTAGGAGCAGATATGGCATGTGCAAGCAAGCGATGGAGGTACTCAGAGACATGATGCCTATGTATCCAACTGCCTACGTAAGTCTGCACTTGGATATGGTCTCCAAAACATCTTAGACCTAAGATACCTAAAACTGAACTTGTGAACATCCTTCCAAAAGCAGGTTCTTTCCCAGGAACTGTCTCTGAAATTCCCACCTTGGAGTCATCCTAGTCACCTTCCTCTCCTTTACCTCATCTCCAAGTCTATTTCATCAATGAGCCCTGACGTTCTTTACTTCCTGTTTTTCAAAGTTGTTCACTTCTCCATCTCTGCCACCACTGTCCTTCTCTAAGCTATCATCAGGGCAGCCATGTACAGTTGGGAAGATTACTAATATGCATTTAGGTTCCTCTGTGTCTTTTCATGGTTTAGACTTCATTTATTTTTATTGTTGAATAATATTCCATTGTATGGATTTACCACAGTTTGTTTATTCATTCACTTGTTGAAGGACATTTTGGATAATTTCAGTTATTGGTGATTATGAATAAACCTGCTATAAACATTTACATCCAAGTTTTTGTGTGGCCACAAGTTTTCAAATCAATTGGGTAAATATCTGGGAGTACACTTGCTGGATCGTATGGTAAGAACATACTTAGTTTTGTAAGAAACTGTCAAATTGTCTTTCACAATGGCTGCAAAATTTTACATTTTCTCCAGCAATGAATGGGAGTTCCTGTTGCTCTGCATCCTCATCAGCATTTGGTTTTGTCAGTTTTTTGGATTTGGGCCATTCTAATAGGTGTATAGTGGTATCTCATTACTGGTTTAATATGCAATTGCCTAGTAACAAATGATGTTGAGCATCTTTATGTATACTTACTTGCTACCTGTACATCCTCTTTGGTGAATTGTCTGTTCAAATCTTTTTACCATTTTTAAATAAACTTTATTTTAAGTTCAGAGGTACATGCGCAGTTCACTATATAGGTAAATTGCATATCATGGGGGTTTGGTGTACAGATTATTTCATCCCCTAGGTAATAAGCATAGTACTTAATAGGTAGTTTTTTGATCTTCACCCTCCTCCTACACTCCAGCTTCAGGTAGGCCCCAGTGTCTGTTGTTCGTTGTGTGTGCATTTGTTGTGTTCATGTGTACTCAATGTTTAGCTCCCACTTATAAGTGAGAACATGCAGTATTTGGTTTTCCGTTCCTGCATTAGTTTGCTTAGCATAATGAACTCCAGTTCCCTCCATGTTCCTGCAAAGGACACGATCTTATTCTTTTTTTATGGCTGCATTATATTCCAAATTGTGAATATACCATATTTTCTTTTTCTTTTTGAGACAGCGTCTTGCTCTGTTGCCCAGGCTGGAGTGCAGTGGCGTGATCGTGGCTCACTGGAACCTCTCCCTCCTGGGTTCAAGTGATTCTCATGCCTCAGCCTCCTGAGTAGCTGGGACTATAGGTGTGCACCACCACACTCGGCTAATTTTTGTATTTTTAGTAGAGATGGGGTTTTGCCATGTTGGCCAGGGTGCTCTCGAATTCCTGACCTCAAGTGACCCACCTGCATCAGCCTCCCAAAGTGCTGGGATTACAGGGATGAGCTACTGTATCCAGACCCATATTTTCTTTATCTAACCTACCACTGATGGGCATTTAGGTTGATTTCATGTCTTTGCTATTGTGAATAGTGCTGCAGTGAACATACACGTGCATGTGTCTTTATGTAGAATGATTTATATTCCTTTGGGATATACTCAATAATGGGATTGCTGGGTCAAATGGTAATTCTAAGTTCTTTGAGAAATTGCCAAACTGCTTTCCACAATGGCTGAACTAATATACACTCCCACCAGCAATGTATGAGCCTTCCCTTTTCTCTGCAACCTTGCCACCATCTGTTATTTTTTGACTTTTATAGCCCTTCTGACTGGTGTAAGATGATATCTCATTGTGGTTTTGATTTGCATTTCTCTAGTGATTACTGATGATGAGCATTTATTCATATGTTTGTTGGCTGCATGTATGTCTTCTTTTGAAAAGTGTCTGTGCAGGTCCTTTGCCCACTTTTTATTGGGGTTGTTTGTTTTTTGCTTGTTAATTTGTTTAAGTGCCTTATAGATTCTGGATATTGGACCTTTGTCAGATGGATAGTTTGCAAATATTTTCTCTTATTCTGTATGTTGTCTCTTTATTCTGTTGATGGTTTCTTTTGCTGTGCAAGAGATCTTTAGTTTAATTAGTTCCCACTGTCAATTTTTGTTTTTGTTACAATTGCTTTTGGTGTCTTCATCATGAAATCTTTGCCAGAGCCTATGTCCAGAAAGGTATTTCCTAGGTTATCTTCTAGGGCTTTTATAGTTTCAGGTTTTACATTTAAGTCTTTAGTCTATTTTGAGTTGATTTTTATATATGTTATACGGAAGGGGTCTAGTTTCAATCTTCTGCATATGGCTAGCCAGTTATCCCAGCACCATTTATTGAATAGGGAATCCTTTTCCCATTGCATGTTTTTGTCAACTTTGTCGAAGATCAGATGGTGGTAGGTGTGTGGCTTTATTTCTGGGCTCTCTAGTCTGTTCCATTGGTTGATGTGTCTATTTTTTACACTAATACCATGCTATCTTTATTAATGTAGCTATGTAGTAAGTTTTGAAGTTGGATAGTAGTCATGTTTTAATTTTGTTCTTTTTCAGTACCATGCTGGCTATTGTAGTGGATACAATTGTGTCTTCCAAAAAAGATATGTTCAATTCCTAACCTCCTTATTTAACCTTATTTGGAATCTAACCTTACTTGGAAATAGGGTATTTTCAGATCTAATCAAGTTAAGATTAAATCATACTGTGTTATGATGGTCCCTAATCCAATGACTAGAGTTCTTATAAGAGAGAGAATTTTGAACATAGGCACACAGAGAAGAGAGCACCACATTAAGACAAGGGCGGAGATTGGAATAATGCATCTACAAGCCGAGGAACACCAAGGATTTCACAGAGTCACCAGAAGCTGAAGAGAGGCAAGGAAGGATTCTTCCCTGAAGCCTTCAGAGAGAGCATGGCCTTGCTAATACCTTGGTTTTGGACTTAGCCTCCAGAACTGTAAGAGAATAATCTGTTATTTTAAGCCACCCTGTTTGTGGTAATTTCTTATAGCAGTCCTAGGGAGCTAACATAGCTATTAGGGGTCTTTTGCCTTTTCATATAGACATTAGAATTAATTTGTCAGTATTTACATAATAGCTTGCTGGGATTTTGATTGGAAGTGCATTGAATCTATAGGTCAAGTACTGAATTGTCATCTAAACAATATTGAGTGTTCCAGTCCATCACCGTGGAATACTTACTCATTTATTTAGATCTTCTTTGGCTTCTTTCATTAGAGTTTTGTGGTTTTCTGCATATAGATTCTAAATTTGTTAGATTTATGCCCATTTTATTTTCTTTCGGTGCTATTACAAATGGCATTGTGTTTTTAATTTCTAATTCTAATGTTTATTGCTGGTGTATTGGAAAGCAATTGACTTGTGTGTTAACCTTGAATCTTGCAACCCTACTATACATTACTTGTTATTTCCAGGAGTTGTTGATTCTTTGGGATTTTCTACATAAACAATTACAGCATTTGTGAACAAAGACAGTTTTATTTCTTCCTTCTCACTATGTATACCTTTTATTTCCTTTTCTTGTCTTATTGTACTAGGTAGTACTCCTAGTATGATATTAAATAGAAGTGGTGAGAAGGGATATCCCTTTCACTGGCATCACTCTAGTGAGTCCATGCCACCATTATTATCTCTCACCTGGCCTATTGTAATAGCCTACTTACTGGTCTTCCTACTTTAGTTTTTGTTCCTGTGAAGTGTATTGTCTGTGCAATAGCCAGAATTAGGTCTTAAGAATATAGACCAAATCATGTCACTTCCCAGATTAAGGCCACTCCAATGGGCTGCAGTTGTGCTTATGATACAATTTAACTTCTCAGCCTAACCTACAATACCTTATATAACTTGGCCACTGCATGCCTGGGTAACATCACCTTTTACGATTTTTCTTCTTAACCTCTAGATGCCAGCCACATTGGCCTTCTTTTTGTCCTTCAAGTACATTTCCCTTTGGGCCTTGGCACCCACTGTTAACTTCTGCCAAAAATGCTCTTTGTATTATTGATATTTGTAGCACCAGTTTTTTCTGTTTATTCAGATCTGAGCTGAAGCATGACTTTCTCACAGTGGCTTCCTCAATATAATGTTACGTTTAGCCATTCTTGATCATGCTAATGTATCTTAATTTTTTGTGTAACTTTTACTGCTACCTGACATTGTCTTCTTTACTTTAAAAAAAAAATCTGTTCCTGCTTCCCTGCCCGTAGGCCTTCCAGCCACTGGCAGTCAGGTCCTTGAGAGTAGGCCCCTTCCTCTCGGGTTTATCGCCATGTCTCCTGTGTCTGGAGCAGCACTGGGCATGGGGTGGGTGCTGACTGGCATCTTTCTATATCTTTATCCTTCCCTTGAATCAAATGCCCTTGTTGTCTCTACTCTTCAGTCTTCTCCTTTCAATTTTCTAGACTCCACACTTTTTCCTGCCCTAGAGCCTTTGGACATGCTGTTCTCTCTGCCCAGAATTTCCCACATTCTCCCTCACCATTTTGCTTCAAAACTTTCTGTTCTTTCTTTAATGCTCAGTTGAATTGTCACTTTTCTGGAGAAACCTTCCCCAGTTTATATTACCGTCTCATTCATGATTATTTTCATAGTTTTAATTTTGTATCTACTTGTATGATTATGAGATGGTCTGTCTTCCTTATTATTTTGACAGCCCAAAAAGCAAGGCCTGGGCCTGCTTTGACTCCTCTTTTGTCTACTCCCCCCAGGACTCTGCCTGGTCCTTGACAAGTGCCCATGGTGCTCAGGAAATGATTGCTGAAGAAATGAATTCACTAAAGAAGAAATACCAGATTCTATTGGTTCTAAGATGCATACTTTCTCAAACTAAACATTTCTGAAGTAAGGATGCGTCTTGCAATTGAGGCATGTTAGAGTTGATGAAAAACAGTATAAATTGTTAATAAATATGTTAAAATATTCTATTTCACTAGTAATCAAATAAATGCAAATTAAAACAACAGTAGGGGCCAGGCGCAGTGGCTCACATCTGTAATCCTAGCACTTTGGGAGGCCCAGGTGGGCGGATTCCCTGAGCTCAGGAGTTCGAGACCAGCCTGGGCAACATGGTGAAACCCCGTCTCTACTAAAATACAAAAAATTAGCTGGGCATGGCGGTGTGCACCTGTAGTCCCAGCTACTCAGGAGGTTGAGGCAGGAGAATTGCTTGAACCCAGGAGGCGGAGGTTGCAATGAGCTGAGATCGTGCCACTGCACTCCAGCCTGGGCAACAGAGTGAGACTCCATCTCCAAAAAACAAACAAACAAACAAACAAAAACCCAACAACAGTAGGATGCTATATTTTCAGGTACCAAACTGGCAATTATTTTTTACAAGGATTTTTATAAACAATAATAATATTGGTAAAGATGTGAGAAAATAGGTACTTTTACATGATACAGGTAAGAATTTATATTGGGACAATCTTTCTGGGGAGTAATTTGGCAATATGTATCAAAGCCTTAAAAATACGAATCTACTGTGATTTTCAATTTCTAAAAATTGTTCTAAGGAAATAATCGGGTGTTTACAAACATTTCTGTGAATAATTCTCATTAGGTAGCATCTTATAATAGTGAAAAATTGACTAATGATAATCTGTAAATGGAATAAAATCTGGTCTTAAGTATGTATGCTCTCAAAGAATATTTAAGGATATGGAAAATTGTTCACATTATGTTTATGATAGATTTTAAGTACCATGAGAGCAGAAATGATTGATTGTATTATGTTTGATATGTATCCAGTATCTAGCACATCTACATTAGGTGTAGGATGATCCCAATTTTAATTTTAAAAAGGTGTATATGTGTGTGTGTGTTTGTGTTATATGGTACACACAAAAGATTAGAAGTCATATAGCAATATCTTAAAGATTACCTTTGATGCAATTATAGGTTTTTAAATTTCTTAATTATAGTTTTCTATATTTTCTAAGTTTTCTATAACAAACATATATTAGTTTTATAATGAGAAAAATTATGTTTGTCTTCTCAGACTCTACATTGGTGCTAAGTCAGTGAATGTGAGCATGTGGTAGGGTAAGAGGAAGGGTTTATGAATAAGGGTTTCTTAAGGCAAAGGAGATTGTTGAATTGAGTATTAAATGCAGTGATGGACATCATCCATTTCAACCTGAGCCCTTGTCAGGAATCTGGAAGCAAAGTCCTCCTGGATGTGCAGAAGCCTCACCCTGGGCAGGAGCCCATCCCTGCACTGTTTGTCTAGGCATCCTTGTTTGCCTGCTCCAAGCAGCTCCTCCTGACTCGGAGGCTCCATCTCTTGCTTCTTCCTCTAAGTTCTCATTCCCACCCCAGGCCCCATTGCTTGAACGGCCACTTTGCACAAACGTCCTGGACTCTGGCTCTCAGCATTCTGTCTCCCTTGTCTGTGTTTTAGTTTTTGCTTTTTGACTTGAAGCACCATAGCTCCAGCCTCCCTACAAAGCTGAGGGTTGTGGAATGTGATCCATGGAAAAACAGGCAGAAAGAAAGCAGGAGAACAGTCAAGGCTGAGGTGACTTCAACGTGAGCAAAGGAACAGATGAGGAGCAAAGAATATATTTATGTCAAACATATTAAATGCCATAATTTTAACAAATGAACAAATGTAGACATTTAGGTACTGGAACATATGGAAAAGGAAATTCTAAAAATGAAGCTTTGCAGCACCATGTATTTAATTGGGTCTTTAAGTTAAAAAATTCTGTTTTCATATGTGTATAAGGTATAACTACACACACACACACACACACACACACACACACACACACACACACACACACACTGTATGTCTCCTTATTTTGTTCTTTTAGGATTTTCTTTCTGTTAAAGCCAGCAGTTCAAGATAGTTGCAACAGAGGGCAGAATGGTGTAAGAAATTTAAATATCTTTTTCTTCTTATCTGAAAATCACCCCAAAATACAAATTAGAGCAATGCATGGATTGAGCTATAAATACTCTTTTTTGACTAGTTTTCAACGTTTACATACAAAGATTATTAGTTATTTTTCATGTCATAGTATAAACTGTTTGGCATTATATGTAAATCTTAATACAAGCAAAGTGCTGAACCCTTGAGAGAGAACCTGAACTATGGCTAATGCATTTAACTTCTATATCAATATTAAGATTAAGCAATGGGTACTCTTTGTTCTTTTCCAAACATGCTGTGGGATTATTTACTTTTCTTTCCATTCTAGTGCTGCAATGCAGGCTTATTGAACTTACTGTCCTTGACAAGTGTCGTTTAATGTTCTTTATTGGGAGTTTTTTGAAGTTTATGGGCAAGACCAATGAAGCAGAAGAGTTGTTCTTGAGTGTTGAGGACATGTTAGTACAGGTAAACTGAGAGTATATTTTAACTCCTTCAAACTTTATTCCTTTTGTGTTAGATATTTTCAGATATTATTTACCTTTGTTCATGTAAAATTAATTTAATGCCATAGAGGAATCCATTTTGTTCGCCAATGAGGAAGCTATGATTTTAACCCATGCCCGAACTGCACATTAATGACAACAAACAATAAGTAGATAGGAATCATTATAGAATGAATGAGTGCTGATAGGTGACACTTTGGGAAAAAAAAGAAATGTTCGTGAAGCAAAAATGGAAATACACTGCTAGATTGAAGTGAATTAATAAAAGACTAGCCAAAGACTTGGTTATAAGTTTCATAAAGATGTTGGGAGGCCAGGCACAGTGGCTCACGCTGGTAATCCCAGCATTTTGGGGGGCCAAGGCAGGCGGATCATGAGGTCAAGAGATTGAGACCATCCTGGCCAACATGGTGAAACCCCATCTCTACTAAAAATACAAAAATTAGCTGGGCATGGTGGCGCGCACCTGTAGTCCCAGTTACTTGGGAGGCTGAAGCAAGGACAATCGCTTGAACCTGAACCTGGGAGGCGGAGGTTGCAGTGAGCCAAGATCGCTCCACTGCACTCCAGCCTGGCGACAGAGCAAGACTCCATCTAAAAAAAAAAGAGATATTGGGGAAGGTTGATTGATGTCTTGGCCCTATATTGATTTGCTTTTTCTGAAATATGAACTTTTGGCTTTGTTGACTACAATGAAAGCATCACTCATAACATAACTCATAACATAACATAACATAACTCATAACAACTATATGCTTATGATGACATTTAACTACTATTTTATTTAATGTAAGTTTATTTTCTGGGGGGACAGGGTCTTGCTCTGTCATCCAGGCTGGAGTGCAGTGGTGTGATCATGGCTCACTGCAGCCTCAACCTTCCCGGCTTAATCAGTCATCCCACCTAAGTCTCCCAAGTAGCTGGGACCACAGGGGTGCCCTACCACGCCTGGCTAGTTTTTCAATTTTTTGGAGAGACAGGATTTTGCTACGTTGCTTAGGCTGGTCTCAAACTTCTGAACTCAAGCCATCCTCCCATCTTGGACTTCCAAAGTGCTAGGATTATAGGTGTGAGTCACCACTCCTGGCCTAACTGCTATTTTTTTTTTTTAAGTGTTAACTTTCACTGATTTTAGTAGAATTTGTGGATTTAGGGTAGTCTAACTCAAGACAAAGCTGTTTTTATTTTAAAACAAAGACCTTTAAACTTTCATAAAACACTGCCCTCGTCGCCATCAACATATGTCTTTCTAGAAGGAGTTCTAGTAAAGAGACTTTAAAGACTCAGCAATGAAAGTCCTTTTATGGCAGAGACCATGTTTGTTTATCAATTTTTGTTCCTCCATGGCATATTATAGCCTGTGGGTGCTTAATAACTGTCAGAAGTGAATCTATAAATCAATTTGAACTGGCAGGTTCCTCCATGCCCTTAGAAGGTGGCATGCAATTGTGAACAGAGCATGGGCTGTTTTCATACTGACCCAGATTTCAATCCCAGTTTTGCCACTTTCTGCTTGTGTGATCTTGGTAGGAATTTTAACCTGTGCTTTGGTGAGTTCTCATTTTTGAGGATTCTAATATCTATCTCAAGGGACTGTTAACACGGTCAAGTAAGAAGGTGCATAAAGCACTTCACATAATGTCTGGCACACAGTAGGATCTTAAGTATAGTAGCTATTTTGTTGTTACTGTCTTTGAGTAATGAAGCAAATGAGGCCTAGGTGAGAAATATAAGGGAGTTTGATTTAAGCTTTTAAGAGAACTTCCCACTTCAGAGTGCTCCTTCTGGAGGCATCAATCTTATGATTCTATCTTCAAAATATTTTTGCAGAAGTTCTTTGGGACTAGCCACCGTGAAGACTATTAAAAGAATGTTTTTAGGCTCTGAAGGCACTTCCAAAAGAGGTTTTATGACTATTTGGGGCAATAACAACTTCTTTGAAATATGTGCCTGCCATTCTTTTTTTTTTTTTGGTTTCTAACAGGTTATTTTTAATACAAATCAAGTTTGGCATATTTCATTTTTAACATTACTTCGCTTTTGAAGTGGTAACTGAACCTCTCTAATGCTGTGTAAATGGAGATCAAAATATTTATAGAGGCTTCATCATACATAACCGAGCTCCAGGGATACAATAGCAAGAATCAAACATGATTTCTCCCCTCAGGCAGCTTGCAGTCATTTGGGAGAAATAACTATTAATAAGACATTAGTCCAATGATTATTCAAATCAATATATAATTACAAACTGTCTTAAGAGCTAGTAAAGAATATTAATGCTATGTAAATATAGTCGTACATCACTTAAAAACAGAAATCTGTTCTGAGAAATGCATTGTTATGTACCTGACATTCTTTTTGGGTGGTCGTTGCTTGTTATAGCAAACTAACATTCTTGAGGGGAAAGAGCTTGTTATTTGTGATATATGCATTCTGTACTGTACTGCTTTTATAATTTCTTCAGATAAGGTCATTTTAAAATTTAATCCAGTGGTTTTCAACTAGGGGACAATTTTGGTCCCCAGGGAACATTTGGCAGGGCTGGAGACATTTTTGGTTGTCATAGCTTGGGGGAGAGTTGCTACTGGCATCCAGTGGGTAGGCCAGAGGTGCTGCTGAACATCCCATAGAGCATAGTTCCTCACAGCGCAGGGTTATCCTGCCCAAAATGCCAGTGGTGCCCAGGTTGAGAAACCCTGATTTAGGTGATATGTTTATTAAAAATTGATCTCTGGGGCTGGGTGTGGTGGCTCATGCCTGTAATCCCAGCACTTAGGGAGGCTGAGGTAGATGGATCACTTGAGGTCAGGAGTTCAAGACCAGCCTGGCCAACATGGTGAAACCCCATCTCTACTAAAAGTACAAAAATTAGCTGAGCATGGTGGTGCGTTGGGTCATTGAATTCCCCTAAAAATAATTTACTACCCCCCCAAAATTATCTTTACTTCCCCATCTCCCTTCTCCTGAGAGGCACGGTATTAAAACGTCTGTATTCTATAATTCCCCACTGTGCGTGCTAACAAATGTGTATGCCATTTCTCCTATTAATCTGCCTTTTGTCAGTTGATTTTTTCGGCGAAACTTCAGAGGGTAAAGGATAAGTTTTTCCTTGGCCCCTACATCCTGAAATAAATATGCTAGACCAGTAAGGGGAATTTAAATTCAAGTCTCTGTGCACAAATGTGTCAAACATAAAGTTAGCTGCTCTCTGGTCACATTTGAATTCAAGCAGTGTTCACAGCTATTCATTTGAATTCTGGATACCACCTCCTCTGAAATCTTTAACACATGCAAGACATTGTCACGTTATTCTTTAAAATTTTTTATTTCCACTGGGCACGGTGGCTCATGCCTGTAATCCCAGCACTTTGGGAGGCCAAGGCAGACGGATCACTTGAGGTCAGGAGTTCGATACTAGCCTGGCCAACCACAGTGAAACCCTGTCTCTACTAAAAATACAAACATTAACTGGATTTGCAATGCCTCCCAATACTTCTTTCACCATAACCATTATCTTATATATATATTTAGAATTTCCTAAGAAATGATGTAAAGCATACAGTCTTTTTCAATGTCATTATGAGTAAGCCTTTGTTGGGTAGGTATCTGGTATCTGTATGTATCCTAATGCTGTGTTTTCTTAGGGGTGGTTCCCTTTTCATTTTGTACAGAGCCAGTCCATGACAGACATGCTTCTCAAAGTACAGAATGCTATTGGAGAACTGTATCTTGAAACTGGAATGACTCAGGAAGAGTTCCAGTATTTCCAGAAAGCATGGTCAAGCATGCTGCGTCTTTCACTCAGTGACTTAGAAGACAGCCGGGACTTGGTGAAGCAGAAAGGTACGGTGGGCACATGCAGAGGGAACAGTCTCTCGTGTGTCACAGAGTCAATCTCCTCCTGGACTCTTCCCACCTGTGAGAAAAAGGAAATGGATGTGTGTGTTTTGTTTACTTGGTGTTTTTGTCTTGTTTTGTCTAGTTTTTGAGACAGAGTCTCGCTCTGTCACCCAGGCTGGAGCACAGTGGTGCGATCTTGGCTCACTGCAAGCTCCGCCTTCTGGGTTCAAGAGATTCTCCTGCCTCAGCCTCCCAAGTTGCTGGGATTACCGGCGCTCACCACTATGCCCGGCTAATTTTTGTATTTTTAGTATAGTTGGGGTTTCGCCATGTTGGCCAGGCTGGTTTCGAACTCCTGTCCTCAGGTGATCTGCCTGCCTCAGCCTCCCAAAGTGCTGGGATTACAGGCATGAGCCACGGTGCCCAGTCTACTTGGTGTTTTTGGAGGGCTGGTGGGTATGTGAGGATTGAACATAAAGTGTTCCTGATTCTGATGGACCACCCTACTAGAATGTCATTGTGTGTTAGGGTGAGCTTCAGAGAAGGAAGCTTCAAGCAGTAAGGTGGGGGCATCATGGTTCAACTCTGAAACCAGCTTTTCTGGGTTTAAACCCCTTTTCTTCACTTATTAGCTCTCTGTGCCTTTAGAGACATTACTTAAACTTTCTGGGTCACAGTTTTTATATTTATAAGGTAGGGATAAAAATAGCATCCACATTACATATTGTTGTGAGACTAAAAGCTGGAAAGCACAGAGAATGGTGCCTGGCACATAAGTAGGTACTAATTGATGAATGGCAGCCAATGTTTTATTCTCCAGTATTTGATGCCTGAGGCCACTGTGATACCACTGATATAGCAGAGACAAAGAATGTTTAGCGGATTAAGGTATTAAGAAATTTTGACTCACTCATTTACAGTCATACTAGAGGTCTCTAGACGTGTGTCACACTTACATGGCTGTATCAATTAGATTTTGTTGCATAAAAAACCATCCCAAAACTCTGTGGCTTAAAACAATGTTTATATTTGCCATGAGCCTGTAGGTCAGCTGGGGGATTCTACTGGTCCAGGATGGGCTCAACAGATTTGGGCTTGGCCCGGGCAAGCATCTGAGGTCAGCTGGCAGGGCTGATGGGGCTGGCTGGTCCAACCTTACTTAGTTGTCTGGTGGTTGTCTGGCTGGGATGACAGTGGTGGCTGGACCATGTGTTCCTCATCCTCCAGGAGGACAGCCTGGTCCTCCTCACTTGGCAGCTCACAGGATTCCAAGAGGGAGAGCAGAAGCCTAGACTTAGGCTCAGAACTGGTACAATGCCTCTTTCCATCGCATTCATTTGGCCAAAGCAAGTCACCAGGCTGTTTCTACCTCTTGATAGGAGGAAGTACAGAGTAGCATAGCATGGCAAAATGTAGTTGGGTAAGGACTAGTGTAGAGAATTGCAGCTGTTTCTGAAATCTGCCCCATGGCTAGAAGATCAAAGGTCGCCTCGGGCAATTCTGTCCCATGGCTAGAAGATCAAATGTCGCCTTGGGCAAGCTACTTACCCTCTCTAAGTTTCTCATCTGCAAGTTCACTTTGGTAGTGATAGTTATCATTCATTGAGTGCTTGCTGTGTGCTTTATGCTGATGATCTCTTTTATCCTCAAACATACCTCATACAGCATGTATAGCTGAATGTCAGAGAGATTAAATAACTTAAACTACATCAGCTCCTGAAGCTATCAATCTGAAGCTGAGAGTCCAAGCTAGGCTGTCTGACCCCAGAGCATGTCTGGGCAACTCCTTGTTGTACAGAATTTCTTCTAGACATTTATGAAGCTCTAATCCTTGGTATATAGAGTCTAGCTTCCACGTTGTTGTCCTAATGCAGGCAAGCCTGGTCACAGGTATGCTGGGACCTTGGTGGCAATCAGGGCCACTTATGTGGCACAGTGGCAATCAGGGCCACTTATGTGGGAGCTGGGCCTGGCCCTCCAGAGGCAGCTGAAGAGTCCAAAATGCAGAGTTTCAAGGGGTCAGGCCACCATGGCTTGGTATATATATGTGTTAATTTTCCAAGGAGACCAAATCAGCAGGGGTAGGGGAGCGGGGACCTGGTGAAATGGGATGCCAGGAAGTCATTTGTGGCAGCTTTGATAGGAGCATGCTGTAGTTCTGGTCCCCTGACAAGGGTTAGGTGTGGGCTTATGGCTTGAGCAAGCAGATGAAGAGGTGGGAATGAGGATTCCACCCTGACCAGCATTCACGCACTCAAGAGCTGTTTACCGAGTGCCTGCATGCACCAGGTGCTATGCTGAGTCCAGAAAAGTGGTCTAGACAGGAGCACCAACTCTACCCTCTAAAGGAGGTGCCACAGAAAATAGAAGTGAGCCAACCCGTGAAATGATTGCAAGCTGTCATAAATGCAAACAAGAAATAGAGCTAGAGCATTGGTGTGTGTGTGTGTTGGTGGGGGGAATATTTGTGAAAGGCAGATCAAGATGCCTCTTTGGGGAGGAGACAGTGAAGCTGAGACCCAGTGGACTATTGGAGCCACATGTGGTGAGAGAGGGGGCAGTCCTGGTAGAGGGAAGAGCATGAGATGGGGGAGGGCTGGGCCTGTCCTAGAAGTGGAAGGAAGCCTCAGTGAGCAAAGAGCAGGAGGCAGCTGGACCCTGATTGTGCAGGGTCTTGGGCTTCGGGCCTCAGGCAGGCATTTAGATTTTATTCTAAGTGCAAAAGGAAGCCATTGCGGGGACTTAGGGTGGGGATGACACCTCTGATTTCTGTCTTGAGAACACTTTTGCTGCTGCATGGAGAATGGATTACATGTTGGGTAAGAGTGGACACAGAGAGACCAGTTACATGACTGTCCTGCCCTGGTGTCCAAGAGCAAGGCATGAGGCCTTGGGTGGAGGAAGACAGAGAAGCCTACAGTGGGCATTGGGCAATGAATTAGGCACTACTGATGATGGCAAGAGATGCTACTTGATAGCTTAATGCTAATCCTTCTTAATGAAGCCTGAATTCCATAGCACAAGGAGTTAAATCTGCTCTTCTGTGCTGCCAGCAATGCTCTAATAACACCTTCTTGGAACATTATTCTGTGAGTCTGCTAGAGCTGCCATAACAATCAGTGGACTGCAGCCTGGGTGGCATAAACAATAGCAACTCATTTCTCAAAGTTCTGGAGGCCAGAAGTCCAAGGTCAAGGTGTCAGCAGGGTTTTTTTGTTTTGTTTTGTTTTTCTCCTTAGACCTCTCTCTTTGGCTTGCAGATGACTGCCTTCTCCCTGTGTCCTCATATGGTTTTTTCTCGGCATATGTATGTATGTGTGTCCATCCTTATCTCCTTTTCTTCTAAGGATACCCATCATATTGGATTAGGGCCCACCCTAATGACCTCATTTTAACTTACTTCTTTAAGGACCTTATTTGCAAATACTATCACATTCTGAGATACTAGGGGTTAGGACTTCAACATACAAATTTTGAGGGAACTCAATTCAGCCCAAACAATTTTTTTTTTCTCTTCCCATAACAAAGTGTGGCTTAAAAACCATTTTCTACTCTTTAGGAGTCTGTATTATTGTCAAAATATTTAACTCTCAATAAAGGAACAAAATTACGGGGCCTTTGCAGAGAGTGCATTCCCAAGGCAGTGCATATCTAGGTACAACCCATTATTTATTAATTGGGTTTGTGAGACTCATTCGTGTGCTTCTTGTTATAAGGCTGTATAGTTTTATTGTGTCTTATTGCAGGACTGTACTGGCTGCCTTCTGTAGGGCTCAGTTACCTTGGCTTCATTGTATCCATATTTTCACTCTATTTCTGACCTGTTCATTTGCAAATAAACTCAGAATTTGGTTTCAATCTATTGTCTTGGCTCCTTGGCTCTAAACTGTTGTGCATACACAAACATGTCACGTGAAAACCAACCTCCATGCAGTATGTGTCAGTAGTGGATTTATTAAGAAAAACCTGCCTATTGCCAGTGATGAAATGATATTAAATGCCATGCCTATTGACATCTTAATTCTTTTGTGGAAAAAAGAAAACCCTTAAGCATTATATTCTTTGCCAATTTATTCCCTGCAGTCAGAGTTTTGAACAAATCTGGCAAAGTCAGCATCTGAAGAATACTTAAAAGAAAACCACATTTTGGAATATGCAACTGAAATTTCCAACTTACTGGATAATAATCCCCGTGATCAAGCTACCATGAAATACATCGAAGGTGTTCTAATGTAAACATGTATTAAAAATTTTTTTTTTGTTTTCTGTACTAGCTTTTATTCTTTCAATTAAGATATTTAACCTATACCTGTTCATCCGTTTCCTAACTGATTTAGTTAAGAAATGCTGATGGTTAACGTTTTTATTCTCTAGCTTAGTGGTTCTCAGCCGGGGCAATTTTGGGCCCTTTCCCACCTAGGGGACTTTTGGCAATGCCTGCAGACATTTTTGTTGTCATGTCTTGGGGGATTATTATTGGCATCTAGTACGTAGGGGCCAGGGATGCTGCTAAACATCACACAATGCACAGGACAGCCCCCCACAACAAAGATTTATCCAGCCTAAATGTCAGTAGTGCTGAGGGTGAAAATAGTGCTCTAGTTTTTAAATTTTTTTTTTAAGAGTCAGGGATCTTGCTCTGTCACCCAGGCTTGTGTGCAGTGGTGCAATCATAGCTCACTGAACAGGGCTCAAGCGATCCTCTTGCCTTAGCCTCCCAAGTAGCTGGGACTACAGGTATGCACTACCATGCCTGGCTTATTTATTTATTTATTATTTTTTTAGAGATGGGGTCTTGCTATGTTGCCCAGGCTGATCTTGAACTCCTGGCCTCAAGCAATCCTCCTGCATCAGCTTCCTGAGTAACTGGGATTACAGGCAGCAGCCACCACACCCAGCTCTCTAGTTTCTTTATAAAGATGTGCAAATTTCTTATAAATCACTTTGAAGTTCTTGCCTCGCTGCTATTATAAATTGCTCTTTTTTATATTTTCCAGGACAGATTTTTTATATAAAATCCAATATGTTTATGAGAATTATGTTTGATTGCACAATGAATGTAACCAACATGCCCAGTAAAAAATGCACATGTGTTTTTATTTTCAGGTTCGTTGCTGGAAATACCTCTCTTGCAAAAATGAAACTTCGAGAGTGCTTAAATATCAGGAAAAGCTTGTTTGGCCAGAAAAACATGCTGGTTGGAGAAGTTATGGAATTTTTAGCGGATTTGCTATTTTTTTCCCCAGAGAGATAGTAAAAAGTAAGTTTTTATGAAATGTTTCAAGAAGTGTGTCTTCCTGTCTCCCCGCCAAAAGTGCCCCTACCAGTGGCAGGGAGGTCTGGGGTTACTCATCAGGGGTAACTCTTGTAATACTTCTTTGGCTCCAGCCCTGCTCAGAAGCCTGGGGATTCACCCCACCATAATGTATTCAAAAGGAGCTCTTGGGCTGGGCATGGTGGCTCACACCTGTTAATCCCAGCACTTTGTGAGGCTGATGCAGGCAGACCACTTGTGGTCAGGAGTTTGAGACCAGCCTGGCCAACACGATGAAATCCCATCTCTACTAAAAATACAAAAATTAGCTGGGCATGGTGGCGTGTGCCTGTGGTCGCAGCTACTTGGGAGGCTGAGGCAGGAGAATTACTTGTACCTGGGAGGTGGAGTTGCAGTGAGCTGAGATCGTGCCACTGCACTCCAGCCTGGGTGACAGAGCAAGACTCCTGTTTCAAAAAAAAAATAGTAAAAGGAGCTCTTGGCTCACAAGTGGTGAGGAGGTTCTGGCAGTAGAGAAAGGACATAGGAGTACAATGTGGTTGTGAGTGGTTCCCAGTGCCACTCATAGGCCTTGTGAGGAAGATGCTCTTACTTCTGGGTCTCTATGCAGCCCTCAGCCATGGCCATTGTCTGTGGTACCACACCATCCTGCTCTCTCTTCTGCAAGACCTAGGCCAGAGCCTCCAATGCCTCAGGTCATGTTCACCAGCCACCTCTCCTTGCTCAGGGAGTCCTCTTATTCTCCTGTGATGTGCGGGGTTCCCCTCAGTGCCTCACACAAGACATCTCAGTTTAAAATACACTTGTAGGTGCCACCCTCCAGACCGACTGAGTGTGAGCATCTTCCAGGGCTGACCGCTACTTCTCTTGGCAGGTTGCTATGAGAGAAGGTTCTTTGTGAACCCACAGACAGCCATGCACACACTTGCTTCCATAGCCGATTTAGCTGTGTGGATGGTTAGGGATGCTCTAGGCTACATTATGAAGTTGGGAAGTTTTGTTTTGGTAGCCCCTCTTTCCTACTGTCACTGAGTTCGTTTCCTGGGCTCTATGTTTGTCTCAGACGGAGCACATCAGCCCCACCAGGGCCCAGGGCTTCAGCTGCTATTCCATAAGGTGAGGGTTCCCTGTTCCCTGGCTTGCTTTTCCATTTCCATTTCCCACGTTCCTCCAAGTCATTTTCCTCCAACCAGGCAGGTGACCTCTTGCTGCTTTTGCTTCCAGGAAGACTAGGATATTGGTCATCTCTTAACACTTGAGTGCAAATCAGTATTAACCCTTTCTAAAAGGCATTTAAAGGGTAACTACCTTTTAAAGAGTAGCCCAATTAAGGGAGGACCTAAGGGTACAACAGTGGGTGCTATATAGTAGTGGTGAGATGGTGGGCTGTGGAGTCTGATTGCCTGAGTTCACCTTTCATTTCTGCCACTTAGTAACAGTGTGAAGTTACTGTTAAGGTCAAGCACTTAACATCTTGGTATCTCATTCATTTTCTCCTTGGTAAAATGAAGGAAGTAACAGTGTCTTCCTGGCAGGATCTTTGTAAGGATTAAGAGATCCTATACGTAAAGAGCTTACCAGAAAACCTGGCACACACTAAAAGAGTTTGATAAATTGAGTCATTCATATTTTATTATTTTGCTCCCCAGCAGGTGTTTTTTGAGGCACTTGATACCACATACGCCTCCTCTTAGTCATGTTAAGACCAGCACTGTGAGCAGAGAACAGGACTTTCTTTACAGAAGCAAAAAGCTTGACTGTAGAACCGTTGCCTCGTAAAAGAAAAATCTAAACACGTAGCATACTGACTGAGTCATCTGTCCTGCCTGGCTGCCCCACCCCAAATCACAAGACACTCAGTACTGCCGGGCCAGCCTTGATGACCATACATGGATGGCTTCCTCCAGGCCTCACTGTCAACAGCCAACCTTCGAAACAACGGAGTAGCCAACCATCTCCTTGTTGAAGGTTATCTTTAGGTGACTGTGTCTTTCACTTTGGTTCAAACCAGGAGACATTTTGTTGTGTAACTTGACTCACCTCTCAAGCACGTGTAGACCCTTTGCCCTGGTGGCCAGGGGCCCTCGAGACAGCACTCATGCACCACAGAAGTGATCCATGGGATCCTGAGGGCCTTGTAGAAGGGGTCTGGGTAGGGTTGGACAAATGAGGTCAAATTAAAAAATTAAAGTTAAGAAAGCAGATCAGAGAAGAGTGAACAAAATGTTTTAAGAGGAACAGTGACAGATTCTTAGTGAAATGATTGTCATCTACTTTCCCCCAACCATTTGCCCATCCATCTGTAGTTATCCTTCGGTCAGCATCCTTGGCACAGTCACCTTATGGAATGGCAGCTGAAGCCCTGGGCCCCGGTGGGGCTAATGCGCTCAATCTGAGACGAGCATAGAGCCCAGGAACTTCTTCCCTTACCCAGCTCCGTTTTGTCTCCTCTTATGAAAGTCATCAGAAACAACCCCAAAGTGTCCTCGGCACTTTTGACCTTGTTGGCCCTCTCCTCGCAAGCATTTGACAGAGTTGAAACTGTACTCTCCTGGGTGATCAAGCCAGCTCAGCTTCTTTTATGGGTTCCTTTTCTCTCCCTGCCTCTTGCCCAAACATCAGCGTCCTCTTGAGTTTGGTTCCTGGGCTTTATGCTAGTCTCAGATGGAGCACATCAGCCCCACCAGGACCCAGGCCTTCAGCTGCTGTTCCGTAAGGTGAGCGCTCTTTGTCTCCATCTTCTCAGGCCTCTGTTAGCAGCAGCAGCCATATGCTTCCATCTGTTTACTGGACATCCTCACTTGAGTATTCCACTGGCGCTCCAGAGTCAATGTGCTCAAGACTGGACACATACACCCTCACCCCCTGACGGAATTCTCCTTCTCCCACCTCACTTGGTGCAGACACCATGGCATCATCTTAATGATACATCTTAGCAATGTTTATCATCAGTCACTGTGCTGACACATTACACTGATTTTCTCATTTAATCTCCATAACAACTCTGTTATCTGTATTTTTTTTTTTTTTGAGACAGGGTCTTGCTCTGTCATCCAGGTGGGAGTGTGGTGGTGTGATCCTAGCTCACTGCAGCCTTGAACTCCTGGCTTCAAGTGATCTTCCTGCCTCGGCCTTCCAAAGTGTTGGGATTACAGGCATGAAGTACTGCGCCCGGCCTATTATCCCCATTTTGGACATGAGAAAGTTGAGGCTTAGGAGGCTGAGATGCTTGTTCCCCAGCTCTAAGGTGGCGGGGCTAGGGTTAGCACCTGGGAAGTCTGATTGAAGAGCCCCTGAGCCTGACCACTGTGGCCCACTGCCACATCTGCCTGACTTTAGAGCTTGAGCTCTTAACCACATCACTCTCTGCACACATAGCAGCCCCCCAGCACCCCCAGCATCAGCACCACCACATCCAGTGCAACACCACGCCCTAGTAAATCTCCCTTCGCACCTGTGGCCACTGTGTCAGCTCAGACCTTCATCGATCTTCTTCCTCTGGCCTAACTGGTCTCCCTGTCTGTGGCCTCACCTGTTTCAGTGTGTCCTCCACACTTCTGCCCAGGCAGATTCTAAAATGTACATTTGATCATATCAGGCTCTTAATGAAAACTCTTCACTGTTAAAGTCAAAATCCTTAGGTTTGCACTCAAGGTCCTTTGTGGGTGGACTCCTGCTTTGCTCTCCAGTCTCCCCTCCTACCTCAAAGAAATTCTCAGAGGGCAAGGGTTAGTCATACTCATGTTTGCTCCCCAGCCCTAGCACCAGCATTCAGTAAATGTTTGTCGAATGAATGAACGAATGCATGCCAGCCTTCTTTGATGCAAACTTTAATTAAATTTCTCTTTTCTAGATTCCAAAGGAAGCAAGTACTTAAATATTATAAACAAGTGATAAAAATAAAGGAAAATGCAGAAACTCTGGCCAAGTCCTCACTCCTCAGGAAGCAACTGAGCATCAGCCTCAGCGATACGTTGTGTAAATTAGGTAATCACGCCCATCTATTTGTTATATGCAGGTGACTTTTCCCTTTGATTCACCTCATACTTTGCTTATTTTTAAAAAGTCTCCATTTTTGAACCAAGCAACTCCTGTTTCACAAACTTTAAACTATTTTTGCTACCTACTTATGTTCTCCTAGTAGGAAAGGTATCTCTTAAAATCGTTTCCATCCCATTTTTCATTCTTTTGTAGGCTGAGCTCCTTGCTTGACCACACTCCTCCCCCGTCAGTGTAGGTTCCCACCTTTCTTCCACTTCTGTCCTAAGACATTGTTTCTACTGTATATGAATAGCTTTCCATACCTTTTCATCTGTGATGCTAAAGTAACATGTGACCAGAAATAACGAGATGGCTTTTCACAAGGGCCCACCCTTGATTTTAGCTGTAAGACATAAGTCTCGGCTGTGCGCAGTGGCTCATGCCTATAATCCCAGCACTTTGGGAGGCCAAGGCAAGGTCACTTGAGGCCAGGAGTTTGAGACCAGCCTGGCCAACATGGTGAAACCCTGTTTCTACTAAAAATACAAAAATTAGCCAGGCATGGTGGCACACGGCTATAGTCCCAGCTACTCAGGAGGCTGAGGCAGGAGAATTGCTTGAACCAGGAGGTGGAGGTTGTGGTGAGGCGAGATTGCGCCACTGCACTCCATCCTGGGCAACAGAGTGAGACTCCATCTCAAACAAAACAAAACAAAACAAAACAAAACAAAACACTATCAAGGGTCCTGTCGTCTCATTGCCACAGGGCATTATCTGTTCTTCAACCAAAACAAGTAATTTTCAACCGGGGTGATTTTGCCCCCCAGGACGAAAGTCTGGAGAAATTCCTGATTGTCGTGACTGGAGCTGGGAGGGAGGTTAGGAGATGGGAGTGCTACTGTTATTTAGTGGGTGGAGGCCTGGGATGTGGCTGAACATTTTACAATGCCCAGGAAAGCCCCTCACAACAAAAAATTATCCACCCTCAAATATCCACCCTCAGTAGTGCTGAGGTTGAGAAACCCTGACCTAAACCAGCTGCTTTTCCCAGCTTGTGTGCTTATCATCTGTTTTACAAGAAAACATGATTGCTTTCAGGGTAGTCACTTGCTGAGGAGAAAAAAAGCTTTAAATGCCTGATACCTGTAGGAAAGAGCATTTTCAATGTGTAGATTTGGGAATGTGTATGTGCATTTTTTTTTCACTAAATATTTCTACGCTGAAGCAGTTTTACAAACAGAAAATACAGATACAAATTTAGAGAAAGTTTATGGACAAAGAACTAGTATATTTAATCTGATCGTTTCATATAATATTCTGTTATGTAACAGTTTTCGTGTCTGGTCTGTGATGGGAGGATAATATATTCATTTACTTTCAGATATGAAGGCATCTGTAATAGTAGCGATTGCAGTGTTTTTTTTTTTGTGACTTCTTAAATAAGTCTACATTTCAGTTTTGCAGTCAATACTCAACGGTGGTTAGACCAAGCATTTTTATGTGAGGAGTCATCTCTTGCTGCTATTTCTTGCCGTTATCTCCTGCTGTTGATTGAAGTTGATTCCTTTAATATAAGGCCCACTTCTGGCCCACAGGAACGTTGTAGATGGTTAATCCAACTGCTAATGTGAGATTTGTGTGCTGTGGTTTCAATTGGTGAATGGTGAGAGCAAATCAATATCTTCGGTACACAAAGGCAAGAGTGGAGGGAGGGAAAGTAGTCTGTTTATGGAGACCTCTGAACCAGCTGTCCTTCAACATGTAACAGGTATTTTTAGTTTTCCTACCTTTAATGGAAATTTTCTATCTAAATGGAAATGTGCCTGAGTGGACTCCATAAAATAAGAAGTAAGCCAGAGCCGCAAATTGTTGGGACTTCTCACCATTAATCATTTTTAAACATGTCTTAGGCCCGCTGCAGTAAAAAGTGTTACCAAACATTAGTCCTCAAAGCAGTTCACTTCGAGGTCAACAGCTATGTATTTTTCATGGGAGTTGGATTATATTTTACTATGTATAATATAATATACATGTATAATTATGCATACTATGGTATACATATAATTACGCTGCATTTATTCAGCAAGTCTTTAAGTACTTTATACCTTGTAATGCATATCAGAATGATATGGTGGTATTATCTTACCCAGCTAGATTGTTGATCTGGGGTGGTTTGGGAGAATAATTTACGCTATAAAGAAAAACAATTCAGCTGGGTGTGCTGGCTCGCGCCTGTAATCCCAGCACTTTGGGAGGCCTAGGTGGGAGAACTGCTTGAGCCCAGGAGTTGAGACCAGCCTCTGAGCAACATGGCAAATCCCCATCCCTACAACAAATACAAAACATTAGCTGGGCATGGTGGCTTGCACCTGTAGTCCTAGATACTCGGGAGGCTAAGATGGGAGGATAACTTGAGCTAGGGAGGTCAAGGCTGCAGTGAGCCAAGATCCTGCCTTTGCACTCCAGCCTGAGTGACAGAGTGAGATCCTGTTTCAAAAAAAAAGAAAAGAAAAACAATCCATACCCCTGACCCCCAACTACCCACTTGATGTTCATAGCATGAAGCCACCCACCTGAAGGCAACTGAAATGATTGCTTGCATCTGCCTTTGTGACTTTGGATTCTGGCTCATATGCGAAACTACTATTAATATTTGCTTCCTTTGTCTGTAGCTTGTCTCCATTGTGGGGCAGATCCTTGGGTGCCCTGCAGGGGAGATACCCATCACTTTGAAGTGGTCCCCTAGATTATCCAATGTGACTTTTATGAATGCCATGTGGCTTGTATTTTAATTCATCCCAAACATGCCTTCTAAATTTGGTAAAAATCTGTCTTGGTCTCTTCTGGATGCAGTAGCAGATAAAGAGACAAATAGATAGACACTAGGTTGCCCATGCTCAAAGGATTGTACTAACTGCTCTGCAGGATACAAAAACAAAAAAGATAACTTCTGTCTTCAACTTCAAGCAACTTATTTTTTTTTGTTGTTAGGTGGCAATATAAACCTATAATAAAAAAAAATAGCACATTAAAGATTTAAAGCATAGCCTGGCTGGAGGGGATTGAACTGAGTTTTGGTTTTATCTTGGCCATAATCAGCTGTGTGACCTGCAGCAAGTCACAATGCCTCTGGCCCAAGTCTGTCCCTGGCCCCACATCATAAGATGTGAAGGGGATCAATTGAGAGCTGTCAAGAGGGGCTATGAGGAAGCATCGGGACAGAGGAGGTGTGTGGAGTGGGAGATAAACAAGAAGAACAGGCAGTGGTGGGAGAGTTGAGTCAGTGTGCTGATTTGAAGGAAATTCTCTCCTGTAGGGAAGTGGCGACTTAAGACTGAGGAAGGCTTGGGGGCCAGTGATCCTCTAATGAGCTTGTTCTATTTAGGAAATTGTTTTGGAAACTCTTGAAAATTGTTTACAGCTCATCAAGGCTGTCTAAAGTCTGTCCACAAATGTGCAGTGAAGAGTTCCCTGTCCATCTTATGGAATTTAACCCTTACCCTTGTCACCCTCTAAGGTACTAAAGTAAATAGCACAGGTTGAGCATACTTAATCCAAAAGTCCAAAATCTAAAACATTTTGAGTGCTGACATGATGCAAAAAGGAAATGCTCATTGAAGCATTTCAGATTTTGGAGTTCTGGGATTAGGGATGCTCAACTGGTAAGCGTGATGCAGATATTACAAAATCTAAAAAAATCAGAAATCTGAAACCCTTCTGGTACCAAGCATTTTGGATAAGGGATACTCAACTTGTACTTTACTACTTGAAATTATATATTTATCTGTTCACTAGGGGTTTTTTTTTTCATCTCTCTTGCTATAAAGAAGAGACATGATCTGTCTTCTCCACCATTGTATAACATGCTCTTAGAACAGTGGGTGGCACTTAGCAGGTACTCATAAACACTTGCCAAGTGAATGAATGTAGGATAGAGGAAATGCCTTAGCTAATTCAGATTTACCCTCCCACTTTAGAAGTGCAAGTATTGATTATTAAGGGCATTTGAATGTTAATTACTTATATGCTTGTCATTCATTTATTAATTATAATATTTACTGCACCTATTAAGTGACAATCTCTATGTTAGTTCCTGGGAGTATAACAATGAACCAGACCCATAGAGACCAACACTACCTTCCCTGAGCTCACATTGGGGGAGAAGGCTGTCAGGCAACTTAAATACACAATTTAACTGCAATTGTGGAAAGTGTTACCATGGAGACAGCAGTTAGACAACTAAATACACAATGGCTTAACTACAGTTGGGGAAAGTGCTATCATGGGAAAATACAAGTACTAACAGTGACCTTGATCTGTCAGATGGAGGGGCGTGAGTTGGGGATGCATCTCAGGAAGTGATGCTGAAATTGGATCTGCAGGATGAGAGGTGGCTCACTAGTAGTGGGAGAGAGGGAGGAGAAGAGTCATCCAGGCAGTAGGAACAGAATTTTCGAGGCTGGGAGGAGTTTTAAGGGCTCGGAGTGCAGAGAGCAATGTGGGGAAGGAGGTGCACAAGGAGGATATTGGAGAGGTGTTGGGAGGGCTGGGTCACAGGCCTCTCAGGCCCAGTCAAAGATCTGGGGTGTTACCATAAGAGCAACTGAAACCAGTACGGGATTTTTGCAAAGTAGGTAAGTGTGAGGAACCCAGAGCCTTTCCTCTAGCATAATCTTCACAAGAGCTTTCTAATATTGTATTCTAAGATCATTTTGTGAATCCAGAATCCATGAAAGAGCACAAAGGACATGTTTGTGACACTCATTTTCTCTTCCTTTCTGAGATGCATATTTTAACCTCTCAAACAGACTGTGAACTCCTGAGGGCAGGGGCCTTATTATGTATTCTTTGCATCTGCGAAACATCAGAAACAGTGCTAGCTGTACGTAGATGGGGCTCTGTCACTGTAGGTAGGCTGAGAAGTGGATAAGCAGGTTCTTTCTGGGTAATTTGTCTTGGGTTATCCAACAGAAATGATGGCTCTGCTCCAGGCTAACAGTATTGAAAGAAACAACCCAATTGTACTTTTATCTATGGAAAACAATGATCTTTAGATGACTTTTCAGATTTCATTTTAGAGTTCAGGTTAATGAAAATTGCTAGCTTGAATGTCATGACACCTTTCTTGATCTTTTATTTTACTTTTTTTTTTTTGAGACAGTCTCTGTCACATAGGCTCTGGAGTGCAGTGGCGTGATCATAGCTCACTGTCATCTCAAACTTCTGAGCTCAAGTAATTCTCTGGTCTCAGCCTCCCAAGTAGCTAGGACTATAGGCATGCGCCACTATGCCTATTTTTAAAACATTTTTTGTAGAAATGAGGTCTCGCTATGTGACCAGGCTGTATTATTACATTTGAGCAACATGTATAATACAGTGTAATCTTCCAAGGGGTATGAAAATAGTGGGCTTCCAGCAATTTTTGATAATTAAGATTTTAATTATAAAATCACATTTTTATATGAGATTATAGTAAGCACATATTAAGATGACAGATTTGTGAGAGGGTGACAAATCCAGTTTCAAGTACAAATGTTAACCTAATAAGACTGTTAATTCTAGAGATTTTAGTGGGAACCCTAACTATGAAATGAAGGTTTTTGTGATTAATGTTCCAAGCTACCTCTGACATAGAGCAATCTCATTGCTCTCCTTTGATGAGCGTTTTACATTTGGCTATTGAGACACCACATAAGTGGGAGAAAAGAACAGAAATGTGGCTTTTTCATGTTCCATTATATCAAGCTGAGTGTTCTGTACTGAACTGTTTGTTTTGGATGAAGTGTGGTAGATAACATTATGTTACTTCTCTCTCCCTGGGATTCTGTTTAAAAGAAATGCCAACCGTCCTAGTCAAATTTAGAAGGAAGAAATTAAACAAAGGCTCTAGTGTCTAGTGGGTGACTCTTAGCCCCTCTGAGAGTCAGTCCCTTCTCTTTGTTTCATTTTTAAATTCCCTCTCAGTCCCTTCTCTTTATTTCATTTTAAAATTCCCAGCTCAGCCAGAACCCTCTTCAACTGTAGCAGTTGGTCTCTTAATCCAAGTCAGATAAATGATACAGACAAACCTTACATTTTAACTTAAATATAAATCCATTCTTTCTCCGGACTTTTAAATGTGTAATTAAAATATCTCTCTCTCTTTCTCTTTCTCTCTCTTTAATGGGTCCTCTGATTGGAATTAGATGTCATCTTCTCAAAATGCATCACCCTCCATTTCTAGTTTTGGTTTCTGAAGGGTAACAACAATTGTGATGCAGTCTGTGTGCAGTATCCTTCTAAGTTGCCGCCTTTTCCCCCCTCAATCTTTTGCAGTTATCTTGTCCACTCACAATTTGGACTTATTTTTCTTAGCAGCTCAGGGTATTGAGCCTTTCCCAAGAATTCAGTCTGGTTTTCAGAGAAAACAACTCCTTGTTATCTCATACTCATATCTTATTAGTCTGTATTGCAGTCAATTAAATTACCAAATTAGATTGACATACTCAATTGACTCTGGGGTATACCAGAACCCAACTGTTGGGAATAGAAGTATGCCAGCAAAGTAGAGATAAGCCTGCTAGCTGCAGGCATTTAGTGTTACCTGGACATTGGGGAGTATGTTTTATAGAAGAAATGGAGAATCCTGGTTAATCCAGAAAACCAGTTTATGTGTGTTAACAGAGCTTACTTTTTATTTGTGTAGGCTTAATCATTTTTAATAGTTTATATATTTGTAAACCCTATTGGGTGCAAAAAAAATGTCAAGTAGGCCTCATAAACTTAGAAAACTTTTAAACCTGGAAAGGGCTCTAGAGGTCACTGAACTAATTTTAAAGCTGAGGGAATAGCAGATACATCACATGACCTGCCCCAGTACATTTGATCAGAGAATTCTATGGATTAGATATTATAATCATCGAGGCTCACAAAGACCAGGCACAGCTAGTAAGTAGATCTAAGACTTGGCATCCATTTCTCTGACCCCAGTCCCAAGCCCTTCTCGCTGTTTGTGAACTCTAGGAGTTTGTGGTCTTGTTGGGGTGACAAGCACATGAAGAGAAGTGCAATCCAATGTGTTATGTACTGTGACGGACACTGGAGAGGGCACAGGGATGCACAGAAACGAGGCAAGAAGGAAGGCTTTCCAGAGACAGTGGCTTGGGCTGTGAGTTCTGACAGGTGCCCGGTGAAGAAGTTCACGAGGAGCATTTTAGGTAAGGAGAATCAGCATGAACAATGTCAAGGAAGGGAGAACTTGGGTGGTTTGAAACTCTGGAATGGGGAGAGTTGGGGAATGATGCTGGAGGAATCAGCAAGGTTTACCAGGCTCAAGGGCTTGACAGGGAAGCTGCTGTAGGATTTCCAGCACTAAGGGGCATGAGTAAGTTTGTGTTTAAGATAAAACAATCTTGTGACCAAATGGGGGATGGAATTGGTAAACTAAGAGGGGATGGTAGAAATAGAGAGAGAGTGTCAGATTTGAGACTTAGTAGGTAAATCCAACAGGCTCGGTGCTTGATTGGATGTGGGAGGTGAGAGAAAGCCAAAAGCATTTCCCAGTTTACGACTATATCATAGGTCAGTGCACCTGGGTTCATGATGCTGTTGGCATTGCAAGAGAGGGAGCATAGTTTGGTAGGGTGGGGTGGGAGCCACAGTGAGCTAATTTGGGGCCTGTTGAGTTTGAATTTTCTATCTAAGTAGAGACATTCAGTAGGCAGTAGGACATACGAGTCTGGTGCTTAAGAGCTTGAAGACTGAGCCAGAGAAAACATTTGGGAGTCCTTAGTGTACACTTGCTGGCTCAACTCAGTAGAATGGTTGAAAGAAGCAAGAAGAATGTAAGACAAGACAATGGCCAGAGATAGAACTTGGAAGAATGCCAGTATTTAAGGGGTGAGAAGAGGAAAGGGCTGTAGTAAAAGATGAAGAATGGCTCCAGAGGCAGGCCAAGAAGCAGTCAAATCAATGAAGCCAAGAGTGGAGAGTGTTGAGAACTGACCGCCAGATTGAGTACGGACCGCTGTGTTTAGCAACACAGAGATCACAGGGAATGTTCAATTTTGGTGGTAGAGACAAAAGCCTGTTTAAGAGAGAACAATCTGTTCCCTCTGCTTAAAGGTGGGGCTCCTGCACAGGCCCGTCTCCTTTAATTGATGCAGTGAGTTCATGCAGAACTGGGGGAAGACAACAGAGGATGCTACTTGCCATCTGCAACCAGGTCCTTTTGGGCCAGACTAGGCCACGGTTTCAGTGGAGTGGGGTAGGCGAAAGGACCCCTTAACCTCTTTTACTGTTTTCTTTGGGGCAGAAATTGAGGGCCCATGGAGACATCCAATTGCAACCTTTTACTTTATCTGGGACAATGATACACAGCTTTTTCCCTAACCTGTTTATAGATACACACATTTATGGAAAGAATAAGCAAACACTTCTAGGTTAAGTTCATAGTTAAAAAAAAAAAGAATGAGCAAACACTTAGTTTCTCAAACTTAAGGATTTTGGACAAGGAAACTTTAGACACAGCCTAATTATCAAACAAAAAGAAACATTCAACAAAGAGCCTTTAGATAGTGCCAGACCTTCCTTCCTCTTTACAATTGCAGCCCATCTTCTAGAATCTAGACAGAGACTATGGGCTGTGATTGTCCTCACTTCTTAATCCCATTCGCTCCCAGCACAGAATAACTCAGTGGATGCTGCCCAGTAACGAACTATCCCTCCCAGGGGTGGTTCATCCACTGAGTTATTCATTCAGGGAAACTTCCTGAGACCTCTGTCAACACTGGAGAGATTTCACTGTCACCTGGAGACAACTGCCTGGATTGTTGCTGTTGGCCTGGGAAAAAAGTAAACATCTCTCACACTGGACTGGCATTGCAAAAATCCACCTGTTAGGTGACAGCAAATATTATATGAAGCAAGAGGAACAGGACTTAATTTTAATTTCAGTAGAATAAAAATTAGGAAAAATTGTGCTTTAGAAGAGTACTTAATAGGATAGAGGACTATCTTTGGATGAAATATCTTGTTTTGTTTTTCTAAGGAAATAATAAATATTCCACCATCTTTTTAATGTTAAGCACTGAAAATAAAGTGGGGAGACTAGGAAAACTTACTACTTAAAATCTGAGAACAGATTCCTAAGAGTGTTCCTCGGACCTTCCCCCCATCCCCACTCCCAATTCACATTCCACTGGAAATAAGATGGGTGTGGCTCTGTCCAGAAGTACAACATAGAAAAGGTAACTGATGCTTTCTTTCTAGATGTATTTTTATGGAAAATCTTCCCTGGAACCAACAAAACAGGAAGAATAGTGTTCTCTTTTCTCACTTCTAGAAGTTATGGTCCTGGATCCTAGGGACCTGAGTTGGAATCCCAGTTCTGCTATCTTCTTGGCTTGTGGGCAATTGAGACTCTCTGAGTCTCAATTTTCTTACCAATCAAGTGGTTATAATATAGTCTACCTATAGGGTAATTGTGAAGATTTAATGATATAATATATGCAGAACAGCCAATAGAGTACAAAATTAAATGTTAGGTTCCCTCCCCATCCAGGGCAAAGGTTTGAGGTGGGAAGAGGTTCAGTGACATCTCTCCAATTTAAATTCACCCATTCTGGTCTTTCCTTTTTCCTGGGTTGGGAGAACTGACCGGGTTGACCCAACTGGTACCAGCTCCAAGAAAAATGGAATAAACTGGGGTTGGGGATGAGGCAAGAATGTCCTTTCCCTGGCTTGCTTGCCGCCTGAGTCAGATTGCATCCAAGAAAGTTCTGAGGTCAAAGCTATAGGTCAGGTCTAGAATGGGTCACCAGGGAAAAGGGGCATGAGGAGTTGTGTGTGGCCAAGAGAGAGGCGGGTAGCAAAGGCATGAAGTAGTGTATGCAAAGGGCACCAGAAACTTGTCCGCATGAAAATCTCAATCCCATAGCAAGTCAGATTCTCTTCAGGGGACTTGGGCAGAATGAAGAGAGTCAGTCACACCTGTGAATCTGGTTATTGGTGCCCAGAGAATCTCTGAGGATGGGTTCTGTGTTTGCCACCACATGACACATCCAGTTTCTGTTTTTCTCCACTTTTCCTTTTAAGGCCAATGCAACTTGGTCATCAAGAACAGGGTAATTCACAAGTGTCTTCTGCTGAGCTAGACTGAGGCACCTGGGAACATCACAGGGAGTCATGAAAATAGTTCAAAAAGAAGAAACATAGTCACAGATCGCTAAGCAGAGACAGCAGCTGAAATTTCCTATAGGATTTCCAGAGAAAGCTTCAGGCAATGTGAGATACAGGGTCTGATCCTTGAAGCAGAGCCACAGAGAGAGAACATCTCTGCGAGCAGAAGCCACGGCTGATATTCAGAAGCACAATCCAGAATGGGGAAGAGGCAGCCTAGTGTAGCAGTGCAGGGCATGGACTTGGGGATGAGGCTGACCCAGGACTGTTCTTCCATGAACTAGAACAAGTTCCTTAAGCTCATCCAGCATGCTCATCTTTAAAAGACAAGTAAAATGAAACATGCACTAAAAATTCTCTGGAAGGACACATTAGAAACTAACGTCAGTGATTCCATTTTAGAAGACTGCACAGATGGAGACAGAGAAGGGAAAGACACTTTTCACTTTACAGTTTGATATATTTTCATTTTTGAACCAGGTGGACAGGTGATGATAATTTATACCTTATAAGATTACACAGTCCTGACAGATGGTATTTATATATATTTGCTGTTATTGTGGTTAACACAGGAACACTGACTGGGTCATCTGTCAGTGTTTTTAGCCTTTACACAGGCAGCAGTCTCTTTATCACATTTCTAAGCCAGTGCCTTACACACACCAGCCTTACGTTATGTTTATAATCAATGGTATAAGTTCAGCCCCTTAAAAGCAGTCTTGTAAATGGGTAAAATGAATAAATAAGTACCATCTGCAAGTTAGATTGTAAAATGGATTGTTTTTATTTTAACAAATTTTAGAGAATTCAATTTTATTATTATTATTATTATTTTTTAAGATGGAGTCTGGCTCTGTCACCCAGGCTGGAGTGCAGTGGCACGATCTCGGCTCACTGCAACCTTCAGCTCCCGGATTCAAGTGATTCTCCTGCCTCAGCCTCCCAAGTAGCTGGGATTACAGGTGCGTGCCACCACGCCCAGCTAATTTTTGTGTTTTTGGTAGAGACAGGGTTTCGCCATGTTGGCCAGGCTGGTCTTGAATTCCTGACCTCAAGTGATCTGCCCGCCTTGGCCTCCCAAAGTGCTGGGATTACAGGCATGAGCCACTGTGCCAGGCTGAGAATTCAATTATTGACTGTGGCAGTTTGAAATTTTTTTCTCAATTTTTTTATTTTGAAAAATTTCAAACCTTCAGAGAAATTTCAAGAATAGTGTAGTGAAAGGTCATATAACCTTCACCTATCTTCATCAATTTTTTTTAAAATTGTAATTATTATTTTTTATAGAGACAGCGTCTCCCTATGTTTCCCAGGCTGGTCTCAAACTGCTGGGCTCAAGGAATCCTACCTCCTCAGCCTCCCAGAGGGCTGGGATTACAGGCATGAGCCACCCACCATACCTGGCCCACCAATTGTTAATATTTTGCCACATTTGTGTTCTCTCTTTCATATACAGGCACAGACACATATATACGTATTTTTTTTTCTGAACGATTTGAAAGTTAGTTGCAAACATGACACTTTTATCTCTAAATACTGTACTTCAGCATATGTCTTCTGAGTACAAGGACATTCCCCCATATAACCACAATAATCAAACCCAGGAAATTTAACTATTACCTAAGACTATTATCTAACTATAGTCCATATTCAAATTTCCCCAAGTATCTAGTAATGTCCTCTATACCTGTTAACTTATTGAGGATCTTGCATTGCATTTGTCTCTTTTAGTCTAGATTTAAGTACCTTTGTTTTGTCATTATGACATTGACTATTTTGAAGAGTTGAAGTCAGGTTCCATCCTCCCATCCCTATCGCAATGTCCTTCAATTTGTATCTGTCTGATTCTTTCTTTCTATTTTTTTGAGACAGGGTCTCACTCTGTTGTCCAGGCTGGAATGCAGCAGTGCAATCTTGGCTCACTGCAACTTCGGCCTCCCGGTCTCAAGCGATCCTCCCACCTCAGTCTCTCAAATAGCTAGGACTATAGTCACGTGCCACCATGCCCAGCTAATTTTTGTATTTGTTGTAGAGATGGAGTTTTGCCATGTTGCCCAGGTTGGTCTTGAACTCCTGGGCTCAAGTAGTCTACATGTCTCAGCCTTCCAAAGTGCTGGGATTACAGGCATGAGCCACTGTGCCCAGCCTGATTGTTTCTTTATGATGAGACTCAGGTTAAATATTTTTGGCAGAATATTACAAATAAGTCATGTTCCAATGCCACCTTTTATAAATGTTTCTTATCCTTCTCTTTTAAATGTGTGAAGCCAGGAATAATAAAAAGTCTAATAATCTTATTTTCAAATATCTAGCAGGTCATTTATTGGCAAGTGACTCTTGTCATCACGTCATGATTGAGGCAGTAGGCTATTTGTACAGATCACTTGATTTAAGGGTGATCCACCTGGGATCTTCTCATTCATCAATCCATGGAATCCTGCAGTGAGTTTCTGTTTCATGTTCCAAACAGAAGTATGCTTCTGGTTATTCATGCTATATATATGACCTCTTGACAACTTTTGATCTTTTGCAGCCTTCTGAGAGAAATTGAGTGGATCCGGAGCCGGAGATGTTGGCCTCAAGGTATGAGCCAGCAACATTCTGAGGGTTCTAGGAATGGCTTCTCATTATGGAAGCACTTGGTTAAATTAAACTACCACAGTGCTCAGAGTTCTAATACAGTGAGCTCTGCAATGTGCATGAATGCAGATAAATTACACAGGGCTAGAAGAATGGACTTGGCACCTCAGACAATTTCAGATAAATCAAAATGTGCTCCTGGAAAAGGGAAAAAGAAACCCATTATTTGCATATCTGCCGAGGAAAAGATACAACGGAAGACACAAAATAATGCTGAAATATGGAATGGCTCAGGAAAGGAAGCCTCAAAGAAAAAGACAGACTATTCCTCTAACATTTTATCTTTGGGTAAAATGAATGGTTTAATAAAGCTTTCAAGGCAAAGAATTTTGTTAGCTAAAAGCGAGAGTGGAGAAGGCGAAATCACCACCATTTACCACCATCCCCTGCCATGGCCTGTTAGCACAAAAAACCCTGGGGAATCTGAGTTCATATCAGAAAAGTGGCTTTTTCATAGCCCAGATTATATTTCAATATCTCAGAAGTCTTTTTTGCAGAGAAGACTTCACATTGAAACAAAACTGTTGAAGACCTCAAATGATATTAATAAAGAATAAAAATGTATCATGGGCTTTTTGGCATCTGTTTTTTCCACTTGTCTTTAATTAGAACTCTTTTATTGGATATTTTGTTCTGAAGTACACAGGAAAGATAATAATCAAGGTCTAGAAATATGATTAATAGGCACTTAAACACTATAGCTCATTTTACTTAAGGAGAACAATTTTTAGGTGATTCACATTTCTATGGTAGGTTGATCTCATAGTGTTCCATGTTTCTGTGTTGATCTCATAGTGTTCCATATCCAAAAGTATACAGAAGCAATGTTATTAAAATTCTAATTGTGTTATTTTTGCATTGCTGTAGTTTATCTATTTTGAATTTATGAATTAATTTTCCATGTGAACAAAATTTACAATTGCTATCACCAACCCTTTTTATGAAACATGAATTTAAAAATATATAATTTGGCATAAAACTAAAACCATAAAGTAAGTTTAAAGTACCAGAGCCTGTGTATTTGATATCATATCTGTTTTAAACATTTTATTGTCTCATTTTATCAGTGATTTGTAAAACATTAACCATTAACTGTTAAGGATTACTTATTGGCTGCTTTCTTCCCTGTCACCCACCTAAATCCTACATACTATATGTTAGGAGGCCAAATGGAAGAATGGGTTCAGTTGTGTGGTTTTAGGAAAGTTATTTCATCTTTCTTGGCCTCGGTTTCATTACTGTCAGCCTTCTGTATCTGCAGGTTTGCATTCGTGAATTCAACCAACCATGGATAAAAATATTAGAAAAAAAATCAACAATGAAAAGTAATACAAATAGAAAATACAGTATCACAACTATTTACAGAGCATTTATATTGTATTAGGTATGAAAAATAATTGAGGCCTGGTGCATTGGCTTGCACCTGTAATCCCAGCACTTTGGGAGGCCAAGGTGGGCGGATTGCTTGAGTCCAGGAGTTCGAGACCAGCCTGGGCAACATGGCGAGACCCCGTCTCTACAAAAAAATACAAAAATTAGCTGGTCATAGTAGTTCACGCCTGTAATGTCAGCTACTCAGGAGGCTGAGGTGGGAGGATCGCTTAAGCAGAGGAGGTCGAGGCTGCAGTGCACTGCGATCATACCACTGCACACCAGCCTGGGTGACAGAGAAAGACTCTGTCTTAAAAAAAAAAAAAAGTAAACAAGATGGTTTAAAATATATATAAGTATGTGTGAACGCAAATACTAGTCATTTTATATAAAGGACTTGAGCATCGCAGATTTTGGTATGTAGGTATGGGGCAGGTGTTCTGGAACCGATTCTCGGCAGGTATAGAGGGATGACTATATTGTAAAATTGGAGAAATTATGGAGTCTGCTTTTCAGGATTACTGAGAGGATTACATGAGATACTGCACACAGCAAGCCTTCAATAAATGGTAGTTTAAACCCAGATGCCACCTTTTTCCATGAAACACCTCCAGACCCCTCCATCCCACAACTGGAGCATACACTAATGCCTTGGGTTATTTGTCTTAAACTGTGTTCCACCCATTTCACACAAGCCAGTATGGTCTCCTTGGCAGAGTGCCAGCCTTGAGGGCCATTCCCCCTACTCCACCTGCTCAAAATTAAGTAACCACAGGACAGCTTGGGAAGTCCTTGCTGCCCGGCGATTTTCAGCAGGGTTCTGGCTGGGCCACATCAGTCTTTCCTGCAGAAGCTGTGTCTGACTCAGTCCACACAGAATTGCCCCCAGGCAGGGAGGTTGCGGTTCATTTGGCTTTAGTGGAACCACAGGCACAGGACGGGTGGAGCCTAGCAGGTTTGAGAGAAGACCTGTGCACCGAGCCGTTAGCGTGGGCAGGGGCAGGAGCTGGGTGACCATGTTCCAATGACCTCTGCCGCCAGGCGGAAACCTAGGCGGGGGGCGGGCATTGGCCTTCCAGGCTGTGTAATGGGAGGGCCCTTCAAACTTACTGAGGTCTTAAGGGGCTGGGATCCTCCAGCCGACATCAGCCCATGAGTGGAACCTCGGCCCAGCCACCCACTCACAGGTCCTGGATAAATCTAAGCTGGGGATCGGGGACGTCTCAGAGGGGCCCCATGATCCAGGGGAGGTCCAGACTGCCATTAATTAGACTGCCAGAGGCCATTAATGCGGAGAGAGGTCACCTTCTAGGGCCGGGGCCAGAGCAGCTGGGGTGGGAGGGGCGCTGTCCTTGTGGCCAGAGCTGGGGGTCAGTCCCAGAAGGCAGGACGAAGGTGCGGCGGAGCTGGGCGGGCGGCGCTGGGGTCGTACCTCATCATTCCATCCCATGTGGCCTGCGCGCCACCACACCACACGGCCACCCCCGCGCCACCCTGAAATTGACCGCAGCAGGCTGGGCGTGGGGCCCCCGGCCCCGCCCCGCCCCGTCTCCGCCCCCGCCCCTGACCCGCCCACTCCCCATCGACCCCGCCCCCGTTAGACCCCGCCTCCGACTCCGCCCACTCCCCGCCCCGCAGCGGCGGGAGGGCAGGCCTGCGCCGCCACGTGTTCCGACGCAGGAGCCGCCCGCCTGCAGGGCAGAGCGCGGGTAGATCTTGGGCCGGGCAGCAGGAGTCGCAGAGCGGCGCGGCGGCGGTGGCGGCAGCAGGCAGCAGGCATGACCATGGCAGCGGCGGCGGTGGTGGCACGCGGGGCCGGGGCGAGGGCAGCGACAGCGGCGGCTTTGCGGGGTGGCTGCGGGACCGCGGCTCGGGGGCGGCCGTGTGCGGGCCCCGCCCGGCCCTTGTGCACTGCACCCGGGACCGCCCCGGACATGAAGCGCTACCTGTGGGAGCGCTACCGGGAGGCGAAGAGAAGCACAGAAGGTGAGTGAGGCGGCGACCCCGCCCCGGCGCCTGGGGCCCCTCCTGCGCGCTCAGCTGGGAAGCGGGCGCCCTAGGACCCGGACCAGCCCAGCTGCAGACCTCCAGGGCCTCCAGTCGCGAACCCCGGTGCCCACACCCCCAGCCGCAGGCAGCATCGCTCCTGCGGAGCGACTCGGGGAAACGGGGAAAAATGCGCTCTAGAAACTTCACAACTCGCGCCTTTCCCCGGTCGGGAAAGCTGTTGTATATATTCTTGGGATTTTTAGCCCGAAATCTGCATCTGAGGGGCTTTGGGCCGCGCGGGGCTGGGGTTCCTCAAGCCTCCCTTGGGAGCCGGCCACTCCCACGCACCGTTAGGTGTTGTTACTCATCAATAGTAATAATAGTAACAGCCGAGTCGGGCTGGCACAGAGATGCCCAAGAGCGGGGCTGCTGGGGAGGTGGCCGATCCCGAGGCTAGTCTGTTTTCCTTTTGGTGGGGGTGGGTTGGGATGGGATGGGATGGGATGGAATGAGATGAGATGAGATGAGATGAGCTGTGCGGTGTTTGAAAGAGGAGAGGTCCAGGTGGGGAAGGTTCTGGGTTATCCATTAACCTCGGTGAGGAGGGGATTCTAAGGCTGTGAATGGGAACTTCATGGCCAGGTGCACATAAAATGAGCTTGGCTTGGTTGTTACTACTAATGAACTAATAAATACCAGTGCCAGGCACGTAGATTATCTCTAAATCGTTCCTGTAATCTACGAAGGAGGTTCCACATCCCCATTCTATAGATGGGAAAGGCGAGACTCAGGTTTAAATGACTTGGCCAAGGTGACGCCTAAATTTAGGGACTGTCTCAGCTCCTAACCCACTGTCCTGTTTCCTGTGCTCCGTTGACTATTTGGGAACCAATAATCCATTGTCGCTGTTGTTTCCAAGGAGGATTCAGAACCGAAATTTGTATATTGGTTACTTCTTGTTGTGGAGGTGGCACATAGATAGGGAGAGATTATTTGGTGAGCAAGAACGTTTTATAGGATCACATTTTCCATTTTTTTTGGCCAGAAGTCAGTTTAATGAAAAAAGCAAATTGGAGTGATTTTCAGAGGGGACGTAAAATGACTAGCAATGCAGAATTCTATGAAATGGTGGCTTACTTTCTTAGTTTCCCTTTGCCAAGAGTTAATTTTGCTTTGGCTTTTGAAGCTGTTGTGTGGTATGGTGGAAAGAAGACTGGCTTTGGAGACATTGGGAATTTTGCAGGTCTTAAGAGATGAAAGGAATATAGAAGATTATCAAACCCAGCTTTTGGGCAGGCAAGTTTTTTTTTAACTTGTAATTCTTATTGAGATAATTGTATATTTACATGCAGTTTAAGAATTAATAGAGGGGCCAGGTGTGAGCTCACGCCTGTAATCCCAGCACTTTGGGAGGCTGAAGCAGGCTGATCTCTTGAGCCCAGGACCAGCCTGGGCAACAAAGGAAAACCCAATCTCTACAAAAAAATGCAAAATTTAGGCAGGCGTCGTGGCTCACACCTGTGGTCCCAGCTACTTGGGAGGCTTGAGTTGGGGAGGATTACTTGAGCCTGGAAGGTTGAGACTGCAGTGAGTTGAGATTGCAACACTGTACTCCAGCCTGGGTGGCAGAGCCAGACCCTGTGTAAAAAATAAACAGAAAAGGACTAATAGAGGGAGATCTGGCATACACTTTATCCAATTTCTCCCAGTGGTAACATTTTGCAGAACAGTAGTACATTATCACAACAGTATATATTGATACAGGCCACAGATCAGAGTGTCATTTTATTTGTACTTGTGTGTGCACATGCATGAGAGCACAGATGTATTTCTGTACAGTTTTCTCACATGTAGGATCATGTATCCACCACCACAGTCAAGGGACTGAACAGTTCCTCATAAAGATCCCTCATTCTGTCTTTATAGCCCCACCCATCTCCCCCATCATGCTCTCCCTTGTCCCCAATCCCTGGAGCACTATTTGTTCTCCATTTCTAAAATTTTGTCATTTCAAAAATATTACGCTGATGGAGTCATACAGTATGTAACCTTTTGGAGTTGTTTTTTTTCACCAAGTATAATTTCCTGGAGTTTTATCCAGTGTTATGTGTATTGTATCAATAGTGCATTCCTTTTTGCTGTTATTTCATGGTATGTACATAAAACAGTTTGTTTGTTTAACCACAGATTAGCTCTATTGAACCATTTACCCATAGTTCAAAGGACATTTGGGTTGCTCCCAGTCTGGCTGTTACAAATAAAGATGTTGTAGACATTTGTGTACAGGTTTTTGTGTGAACATACATTTTCATTTCTCTAAATGCCAAAGAGTACAATTGCTGGGTCAAATGGCAATTGCATGTTTAGTTTTATAAGAAACTGCAGGCACAATTTTTTGCCATCCTGATTTATGGATAAGGTTTGTTGCTTGCTGCCTGTGAGAACTGGGAGGTCAAAATAGGCTTGAGTTTCTTCACCTGTAAAATGGGGCTGCAGGTAGCACTAGCATCACAGGGTTCAGGTGAGCAATGGATGAGTCCATCCATGAAAGGCATTTAGGACAGTGCCTGGCACATGAGACAGCTGAAGCATGGGATGGGGAAGATCACCTTGTGATATGGTTTGGCTGTGTCCCCACCAAAATCTCAACTTGAATCATATCCCCCAGAATTCCCACGTATTTTGGGAGGGACCCAGGAGGAGGTAATTGAATTATGGGGGATAGTCTTTCTTGTGCTATTCTCATGATAGTGAATAAGTCTTGAGATCTGATGAGTTTATCAGGGGTTTCCGCTTTTGCTTCTTCCTCATTATTCTCTTGCTGCCGCCATGTAAGAAGTGCTTTTCACCTCCCGCCGTGATTCTGAGGCCTCTGTGGCCACGTGGAACTATAAGTCCAAGTAAACCTCTTTTTCTTCCCAGTCCCAGGTGTGTCTTTATTAGCAGCATGAAAATGGACTGATACAGTAAATTGGTACCAGTAGAGTGGGGTGTTGCTGAAAAGACACCTGAAAATGTGGAAGCGACTTTGGAGCTGGGTAACAGGCAGAGGTTGGAACAGTTTGGAGGACTCAGAAGAAGACAAGAAAATGTGGGAAAGTTTGGAACCTCCTAGAGACTTGTTGAATGGCTTTGACAAAAATGCTGATAGTGATATGAACAATAAAGTCCAGGCTGAAGTAGTCTCAGATGTAGATGAGGAACTTGTTGGGAACTGGAGCAAAGGTAACTTTTGTTATGTTTTAGCAAAGAGGTTGGTGGCATTTTGCCCCTGCCCTAGAGATTTGTGGGACTTTGAACTTGAGAGAGATGATTTAGGGTATCTGGTGGAAGAAATTTCTAAGCAGCAAAGCATTCAAGAAGTGACTTGGGTGATATTAAAGGCATTCAGTTTTAAAAGGGAAACAGAGCATAAAAGCTCCGAAAATTTGCAGGCTGACGATGCAGTAGAAAAGAAAAACCCATTTTTTTGAGGGGAACTTCAAGCCGCCTGCAGAAATTTGCATAAGTAGCAAAGAGCCTAATGTTAATTCCCAAGACCATGGGGAAAATGTCTCTAGGCCATGTCAGAGACCTTCATGGCAGTCTCTCCCATTACATGCTTGGAGGCCCAGGAGGGAAAAGTGGTTTAGTGGGCTGGGCCCAGGCCCAATGCTGTGTGCGCTGTCCTAGCTGCTCCAGCTGTGGCTGGAAGAGGCCAATGTAGAGCTTGGGCTGTGGCTTCAGAGGGTGGAAGCCCCAAGCCTCGTCAGCTTCCACATTGTGTTGAGCCTACGGGTGCACCGAAGTCAAGAATCGAGTTTGGGAACCTCTGCCTAGATTTCAGAAGATGTATGGAAACACCTGGATGCCTGGGCAAAAGTTTGCTGCAGGGACGGGGCCCTCATGGAGAACCTCTGCTAGGGCATTGCGGAAGGGAAATGTGGGGTGGGAGCCCCCACACAGAGTCCCTACTGAAGTACTGCCTAGTGGAGCTGCGAGAAGAGGGCCACTCTCCTCCAGTCCCCGGAATAGTAGATGGCCTCCCCAGCCATGTGGAACTGTAAGTCCAGTTAAACATCTTTTTTCTTCCCAGTCTCAATTATGTCTTTATCAGCAGTGTGAAAATGGACTGATACGCCGTTGGACCAGAGTTTGGGCTTTGATGTGTGACAGTCCGAGGAGGATTTTGGAGTATGACAGCCGTGTTACTTTCCTCTCTGACCTTGGTTTCCTCCATTGCGATATGGGATTAAGGTGGAGATTTTTAGTGTGTGCTTGGCACCCAGCAGATGCTCAGTAGATAGTAGCTATTATTATTAATTATGAAATAACTATCAGTCTTAGCACATTTAGTAAGAGGTGGAGGTGGGTTATTTAGCTCTAGAGTCTGGGTCTCCTTGTGATTAGGGCAGTGCCATAACTAGCTTTGTGTCCTTGAGCAAGTCACCTAATCCCTCCTGGCTTTGGTTTCTGTCTCTGTAAAATGAGGCCACTGCACTAAATAATATGCAAGTCTTTTTAAGTGTTTGAAGTATTCACATGTTAGAGGTACAGGATTCGGTGGACCCTATCTTCTCTTCATGCCCACAGCACAAATGCATGTGGTCCCTATTACCCCTGAGAATGTGGGGTCATTCATGAGGCTTTTTCTTCTTTGTCTTGTCCAGAACTGCACCATTCCTTCTCTCCTCTTGTTGAAGTCTGTGTGAATTTATGTGCCCAGCTTGAGTTCCTCCAACAAGCATTTATTAAGCACCCAGCAGTGGGTTTGAAGGCTGCTGGTTCACAGTTGGATGAGTCTGATAGGGAGGGTTCAACAGTGGCTGAGTTACTGCCTGTACAGAGCTGGGGACCAGTGTTGCATGGATGAGGATTCTGGTAAACAGATGAGTGACATTCTACCTCAGGGGAGGCAAGCAGCGAGGCCCAGGGGCTCAGGGATGCAGGAAATGTGTCTCTGAGGCTGACCCTTGAGCTTTGTCTTGTAGGAAGGCACAGTCAGAAGAAGTACTGGTGAATTCATTTAAAACATGTAGATCTCCCCACCCCCAGTTGCAAGAGGACAAAATAATTTTATTTTCTTACTTTCTGGCCACTTGATCTGTTTCTTTCATCCAAACAATCTGTCCAGGTGTCTTCCCTTTAAAAGGCTCCCAGAGTGAAGCCTGCACAGGGAAAGGATGCTTTTTAAAGCTTTGTTTTACCCTTTCGCTCCCATCCTTCTTGTCATTTTAAATAAAAAGTTTTTAAAAAAACTTTATTTTTTAGATCAGCTTTAGATTTACAGAAAAATTACATAGTTTTTATAAGCCCTACACCCATTTCTCTTATTAATCTCTCACGTTACTATATTTGTTCCAATTAATGAACCAATACTGATACATTATTCATAGTTTACTCAGATTTCCTTCGTATTTACCTACCCTCCTTTTTTTCTTCCAGCCTGCCATCCAGGATAGCACACTACATGTAGTTGTCATGTCTGTTCGGCTTCTTTAGGCTGTAACAGTTTCTCAGACTTTTTCCTGTTTTTGATGACCTACAGTTTTGAGGAGTACTGGTTACATACTTTGCAGAATGTCCCTCAATTGGAATGTTTTCCTTTTTCCTTTTTTAGCTTGGGATTTTTGGATATGTGAATGTTTATGCATCCTGTATCAAACTCAGCTCAAGAAAAGCTGCTTTATATTTTTAGGAAAAGAAATAACTGGTTTAAACCTGTAGCAAAAACATTAGCTGCTGCAATTTTCCCCTGGAGCAGTGGTTCTCAGTGGGAGCTGGAGGGGCAGTTTTGTTCCCCAAGGGGTGTTTGGCAATGCCTGGAGACCTTTTTGTCACAGCCAGGGGAGAGGGGTGCTGCTGGCCTCTAGAGGCCAGGGTTGCTGCTAAACATCCTACAGTGCACAGGGCAATATCCCATAACAAAGAATTATCTGGCCTCAACTGTTGCTAGTGCCAAGGTTGAGAATCCTCGTTCTAAAATGAATTCTAAGAAATCTTTGTGTGACCATAATTGAAAGGGCTGGATATGCCTATGTGTGGTCTCTTCTTTTCTGTTGTGCTTTAATGTTGCGTGTGTCTTCTTTGAACTCAAGCTGTGGCCTTCCAGGTGTGCTCATCAGATACTTGGCCTGTCCTGTTAGGTACAGAATGGAAGCCTTCCTACTCCTTCAAGACGGGTTGCTCCAACCTTATATTTTGTTAGTCGCACGGATTTTTTTTTTTTTTTCATTAGAATTAATCTTGGAGCCTGGTTTATTTAGAATGTTTCACTACTTGGCTGGGGTTATAGGCTGTATTAAATTGTGGAAAGAAGTATGGGGATTAGTTAGAAGCTTTTATAGGGTGTTGAAAGATTTATTCAAAGTTCTGGGTGGAGACCATTTACTAATCAGTCAAAAATTATGTGCTGTATTTAGTGAGGACTGTGTCTACATGATGATGTAAGCTTAGCGTGTATAAGCATAAGACACAAGGATAATAATAATTCTATATAATATGTAATATTAAATACAGTGAATAGTAATAGTAAGCATAAGTTCCTCAAGCAACTGCATTGGGTTAAAGATACTCTTGAGATAATTTTAAAATTAGACCAATATTTCTCAGACTGTTTCACAATCTTTTGAGAGATGTGGTTAAAGAGATGTAGAAAATACATGTTAAAGAAGCTTCTTTGTAGCTGGGCTTTTCAGAGCTAGCTTCGGAGCCAGTGAGTCAGAGCCTTTAAAATGAATGAATCTCTAAAATGAATGACGGGTGTAGTAGGTTTAGTGCTTCCCAAGTAAATTTGACTGTGGAGGACCCTTTTTGAGGTGATAAGTCTATTTTGAGGCTTGACAGAATATACTTGGGAAGTTATAATAATATGCCTAATAAGAACATATGTTGATAATACTGAAAGATGCTTACAACCAGAAATGTGCTTTTTCTACGCAGCAGGGATATAGAGTAATGGAGTCATAGGACCCACTGAGAATCTGGAGAAAGCTGTGTGTTTTTTCTTTATAAAAAGACACATTTGCAGTATTACACATAATACTTGAGCACACACAAATGATTTTGTATATAACTTCAGGGGATTCCAGGGGCATCTTAGTGTCTTCTGGTGACCCAGTGCTCATTTAGTGCTTCTGTTACGCTTTAGGAAAGTTTGAAGGATTGAGCTGTTATGCTCAATGATCCTTATGGAGGCAGAACTCAGCATGGGGACTGTTTTTTAGATTTAAATTTGCTGCTGGGTCAAGAAGCCTGCCTGGAATAATGATATTTTTTGGCCTGACTTTTGCTGCTGAGTGTTATGATTTTCTGTAATTGCCATGGAGGTGGCTCGCTGATCTACCAGTTGAAAGCTAGAGTTCATTTTCCCCTTTCATTAGGGTGTAAATTCTGGGTAGGGTAAAGAGGAAGTGAAAGGAGAAAAAATACAAAAAGGAGATTAAATAATTTTTTTGCCAGCTTTTGAAGGTAAGACAAATTAAAAAAAAGAATTCAGTGGTCCTCAAACTGATAGGCACATCGGAATCACCTGGGAAGCTTGTTTAAAAATGGAAATTCTGAGGCCCTAACCCTGGAGATTCTGATTCCTAAAATGTGGAGGTAAGACCCGAGAATCTATATTTTTACAGGCCGGGTTTGGAAACCAATCTTTTATTGAACTCTTAAAGACATGTGGAAACAGATGTCCTCTAACCTTCAAGAGTTCTTTTGGACTTTGGCTTTCAGCAGTCTGGCAGACTAGATCGTCTAAAAACCTTTTTGTATAGAATACCCACACGCTGAAAAAAAATATAGAGGACTTTCTCTTGAAGTCATAACTGAACTCTGAGAAACTGGAGAAATCTCAAGGACTAATAATGAAGAGGAAGCCGAGGCCAGGCGTGGTGGCTCAGGCCTGTAATCCCAGAGCTTTGGGAAGCCGAGGTGGGCAGATCACTTGGGGCCAGGAGTTTGAGACCAGCCTGGGCAACATGGTGAAACCCTGTCTCTACTAAAAATACAAAAATTAGCTGGACGAGGTGGCATGAGCCTATAATCCCAGCCACTTGGGGGGCTGAGGCGTGAGAATTGGCTTGAACCCGGGAGGTGAAGGTTGCAGTGAGCCGAGATCACACCGCTGTACTCCAGCCTGAGCGACAGATTGGGATTCTGTCTCAAAAAAAAAAAAAAAAGAGGATGCTGAAACCCGAATGATGACCAGCCTTGAAGGTGTGACTGTTCTGGGAACACTTGTTGGCCTTTATTGGTCGTGCCTGCTGGGAGGGAAGACTAGGCATTGGGCGCACACACACACACTGTTGGAGACTCTCCTATAAAACCTGGTGGCCACAGAGTGCTTCCTTCCGTGCAGGGAGACAATAGAGAAACTTGTCTCTTTTGGCCTTTGCTCTAGATATTTTTTCTGTGTGTTGGGGGGGCAGGTTTTGGAAGTCTCCCGTGACCTTGTAATCACAAGCTCGTCCTCACATGGATTTGGGTTTGAATTTATTCTTCTTGTATTGTCTGGCAATCTGTATGAGTCCATTCTTTTACATTGCTTTGAAGAAATACCCGAGACTGGGTAATTTATAAAGAAAGTGGTTTAATTGACTCACAGTTCCACATGGCTGGGGAGGCCTTGGGAAACTTAGAATTGTGGCAGAAGGCACCTCTTCACAGGGCATCAGGAGAGAGAATGAGTGCCAGCAAGGGAAATGCCAGATGCCTATAAAAGCATCAGATCTCATGAGACTCACTCACTATCACAAGAACAGCATGGGGGAAGCTGCCCCCATGATTCAGTTACCTGCTCCCGCCCTTGACACATGGGGGTTATGGGGATTACAATTCAAGGAGAGATTTGGGTGGGGACACAGAGCCAAACCATATCACAATCCCAACTGAGAAACTGAGTGATAGTGATCTGGGACTCCTGGTAGAAGACAGTGCAAACTCTCTGGATAAATAGACCGTAAACCCAGGCCTCCTAGGATTCTCAAGATTAGATCTGAGCTTACAATCCAAAATTTAAAAATACACAAATAAGCCACCATAAGGGAGAACCAGCAGAATCAGCAGACAGCACAATTAATATGAATAGGACTTAAGATATTGGAATTTTTAGGTAAAGAATATATGTAGTGCTATCTATGAGTGTTTGAAACTTTTGGAGAAATAAGAGATGAAATGGAAAATGTGAGCAAAGAATATGAAACTACTAAAATGATCAGACAGGTTTTAAAAAGAACCAAATAGAAATTTTAGAAATTAAAGTTTCAATCTTTAAAATTAAAAGTTTAGTGGAATGATTTTAATTGGCAGATTAGAAAAAGAAGAAAAAAGAATTAGTGGTCTGGGGGATAACTCTGGGAACATTACCCAGACTATAATATAATCAAAGAGATGGATATTATGAAAACAGTTGACAGACTGATAGCGTGAGAAGTCAAACATATGTCTAATTGGAGTTCCAGCAGGAGAGATTGGGAAATGGGGGAGAGAAAACACTCAAAGAAAAAATTGCTGAGAGTTTTCCAAAACAAATGAAAGACAGAATCCTCAGATTTAGAATGCAAAGCAAATCTCAAGCAGTATGAATAAGAAGTAATATATACAAAAGACAAAGAGAATATCATAAAAGTAGCCACAAAGACCCAAAGGCATAGTAGTTAATAGTATAGACCATGGAGCAACATACCTGGGATCAAATCTTAACTTCACCATTTATAAGCCATGTGACCTTAGGCAAATGATGTCTGTGTGTCTCAGTTTCCTTATATGTAAAATGGGGCTAACAATAATACCTGTCTCCGAGGATTGGTAGGTTTAAATGAGTTAATGTATGTAGAGTTTTTAAAATAGCGCCTATTGCGTAGTAAGTTCCTTGTAAATGTCAACCACGATTATTGATGGTATTATTACTACAAAGGACTAGGAGACTGATAGAGTTTTGAACAGTGATAGCAGACCATTCAAGACAGTAGATCACCTCAAAGTGCTGAGAGAAAAATGTCAATTTAGAATTGTGTATCTAGCTCAATCATTTAAGAAAGAGTGTAAAGAGACCTTTTTTTTTTTTTTTCTGATTAAAAGCTAAGAGCTTTACCATCAAGGAACTCACTAAAGGAGGAACTTTTAAAGGATGTATATGTGTCAGGAAAAAAAATCCCAGAGGCCTTAGATGGAAGTGAAAATGGAGAAAAAAGAAATTGGTAGAGATGTGAATAAATCTAAACAAATATTGACAGTGTTGAAATCAGTCCAAAAGTGGGTAGGAGAAAAGGTAAAAGACACAGAAAAAGCAAGAAATAGCATAGAATGTGATGGGGGAAATATTTCCAAATATATTAATAATCATGATAAACTCAGATTAAAAGACAGATCGTCAGATCAGATACAAGAAACATTCCAGCTGGATGCTGTTTATAAGAGATGTACTCCAAAACAAAGATGTAGAAAGGTTGAGATTAATAGAATGGGAAAAGATATCTTGGGTAAATGGTAACCAAAGAAAACCAGCAAGTTATTAATATCAAACAAATATTGAAATGGTATTAAAGGGAAATACATACTATAAGAAAGGTTGCAAACCACAGTTCATGGGCCAGTTGTAGCCTGATGTCTCTTTTTGTATGTTAAGTTTTATTGGAACATAGCCACACCCATTTGTTTCTGGTTCTCCTTTTGTGCTAGGATGTCAGAGCTGAGCAGTTGCAACAGACTATATGCAGAGCCCCAAATATTTACTAACTGACCCTTTATAGAAAACATGTGTTGTCTGCTGAACTAGAACTACAGAAATATACCTACATGGGTGACTCTCACTAGAATAATTTTGAGTAAAAAGGAAAAAGCAAGTATTGCAGGCATATACCAATTACAAAAGGTTTTAAAACACATAAAAATACTATAGATTACTTGTAGGGACACACATGTATGTGGTAAAAGTCTAGAGAAATGCAGGAGAGGCCGGGTGCAGTGGCTTACGCTTGTAATCCCAGCACTTTGGAAGGCCAAAGTGGGCAGATCACTTGAGGCCAGGAGTTCAAGACCAGCCTGGCCAACATGGTGAAACCCTGTCTCTACTAAAAATACGAAAATTAACCGGGCATGGTGGTGCATACCTGTAATCCCAGCTACTTGGGAGGCCGAGGCAGGAGGATCACTTGAGACTGTGTGGCGGAGTGTTGCAGTGAGCTGAGATCACACCACTGCACTCCAGCCTGGGCAACAGAGTGAGACTCCGTCTCCAAAAAGAAAAAATGCAAGAGAGTGGTAAACACCGAAATCTGGGTAGTGGTAATGTCAGAGGCAGGAGGAGTCTGCAGGTGAGGGTGGAAGGGATTTTATATCCCACTTGGATGGTAGGGATGTGGGTGTTCTTTGTATTATCTTGACCTTTCTTTATGTCTTAGAAATAGCAGGATATATTCTTTAAAAGTCTTCCCCATAGTTTAGGCATATGATGTTGATCCTGTGGTCGTACAAGAAAGTAGTAAAAAGATTTAAAGGAGAAACATGCCACATCATAACTTTCACATTTTCAGATAGGAAAGAAATGCCTGAAATAGGAGAACCTAAGACTCTGGCCAGTGGAGGGGCCTCTGGAGGTCATAGAGTTCAGTCCTCTGCTGGAAGAAGGAATCCCTTTTTCCATAGACTTTATTAGTGGCCATCTGGCATCTGTTTGAGCTTGTTGTGTGATCACAAGGCTGCCCATTTTATTTTGGATGGCTAAGTCACAGAGAGTACTTTTGATTCCCCTTCCATATGATAGTTGCTTAAATATGAAGGTGGTGATCATGCATCATCACTGCAACTCGCCTTTGATTTGATCATTTTGGAAGCTCAACTTTGCTTTCACTCTAGTTTGTCAATATCCCTTTGAAAGTGAACCATTTGTTCCTGACCATGTGTGGTCTGACTGGTTCATGGTGGAGGGAAGCAACTGGCTCTTCCTTGGTGAACAAACACTGTACTTCTGTAACTTTAAAAGTTAATTCGTGTTCAGTTTGTGGTCAGCCAAATCCTGACTTTGTCCTTCTTGTATTGACATGATGTAATTTTAGAGAAGGAAAATAAAAGCTTTAAAAAAATCTTCTTTGCAAATAAGTACTTAGAAGACAATGATAGCATTCTATTATTTTTTAAAAGTCAAATACTACATGTTATATCTAGGAGAATGCAGAGAGAAAGAGAGGCTAGCTGATTGATCAAGCTGGGTTTTATAGGAAATTTTTATACTTTAAAGGATTGGTCCTTAATTTGAGTAACTCTTTTTCACTTCACTAGGGTTTTGAGGAACTGTTTCATGATAAGTTAATTGATAAGGTAATGATGTATAAACCTGAATATAATTTTAATTTGTATGTAGAGACGCAACTCTCTGCATAGACTGTGATATTTTGTTCTCATTCGAGCAGAAAAATCTACTTGAGAAACACTACTAGTGAATATTAATCCTTAGCTAAGGTAGCAGACCTTTCAAACGTTTTGCCCTCAGTACTCTTTTATACACTTTAAATTATTGAAGATCCTAGAGTTTCGGTTTATAGATTAGTCTCAAGTAGACTTTTAAATAATGTATTCTGCCCTTATGTTGATAGTGATTGTATTAGAAATTAAAACCCAGAGAATTTTAAGATATGTATTTATTGATTCATTTAATTAATTTATTTTTTAAATAAATTCCCAGGCTGAATTTATTTAAAATTCTGACTCTGACTCCCAGGCTGAAGTGCAGTGGCATGATCACAGCTCACTGTAACCTCCATCTCCTGGGTTCAAGCAATTCTCCTGCCTCAGCTTCCCGAGTAGCTGGGATTACAGGTGTGTTCTACCACACCCAGCTAATTTTTTGTATTTATAGTAGAGACAGGGTTTCACCACGTTGGCCAGGCTGGTCTTGAACTTCTGACCTCAGGTGATCCGCCTACCTTGGCCTCCCAAAGTGCTGGGATTACAGGCATGAGCCACCACGCCTGGGCATATGTATTTATTGATTCATTTAAAATACCAGTCTGTTAACTGTCAACATAAATTTTCATAAAATGCGATTTATGAAAAATGACTATTATCCAAAATAAAAGAAATTTAGAAGAATGTCATGGTTTTATATTTGTGCAAAGTTCTGTGGTGTCTGGATTAATAGACAGATTCTCAAATCTGATTCTGTCTATTGCAGTATCCTCTGGCAAAAGAGGTGAGAGTGAAAAAGGCAGATCGTCTCTGAATTTTCATTGCTTCTGTAACAAATTACCACAAATTAGTGATTGACAACAGTACAATATATTGTCTTCATAGTTCTGGAAGTTAAAAGTCTGACATAGATCTCACTGGGGTAAAATCAAGGTGTTGCAGGACTGCATTTCTTTCTGGAGGTTCTGGGGGAGACAGTTTTCTTAAGCTTTTCAGTTTCTAGAGGCTCCCCACATTGTTTGTAGCCCCTTGCATTTTCAAAGCCAGCAATGGCTTTCTGAGTCTTTCTCAAATCACATCCCTCTCACACTGAATCTTCTGCCCTCCTTTTCCACACTTAAGGACCCTTGTGATTACATTGGGTCCACCTGGATAATCCAGGCTAATAACTTTATTTGAAAGTCAGCTGATACCAATCTTAATCCATCTGCAACCTTAATTCTCCCTTGCCATGTAAGGTAACATATTCACAGGTTCTAGGGATTAGGACATGGACATCTTTGGAGAGCCATTATTCTGTCTGCCACATCTTACTATGAGAATAGTTTTGATCTCAAAGATTCCCTGGAGAGGAGGTTGGGGAGGTTTCCCAGATTATGCTGGTAACTACTGATCTAGGAAAACTTATTTGTTGAATGAATGAATAGAAAAAAGAAGGGACTGACAGTTACGAAGCACCTACTTTGAGCCAAGCACTGTGCCAAACATTTGACCTGCCTTGTAATGTTTAATGGCTGTGTGACTTTGGGCCAGCTGCTGCTTAGCCTTATTTTCCCCATCTGCATATGAGGGATTGTAGTATTTACTTCATGGAGTTCTTGGGACATTAATTGAGGTGATGAATGAGAAGAACCTGGTGCATAGCATGTGGATGGCATTTATATAGGCATACGTATTTCTTTTCTACTTCCTGTATATTCTAATGAAAAATTTTTGAGTTTGCCTATTTTTTGATCATTCGACATGGCTCTCTTCTCTTCGATAGGGTCTTGCTCTGTTTCCTAGGCTACAGTGCAGTGGCACAGTCAAGCTCATTGCAGCCTTGAACTCCTGGGCTCAAGGGATCCTTCTATCTCAGCCTCCCAATTAGCTACCTGTGCCTGGCTACTTTTAAAATTTTTTTGTAGAGACAGAGTTTTGATTTGCTCTGCAGGCTGGTCTTGAACTCCTGGCTTCAAGCCATCCTTCTGTCTTGGCCTCCCAAAGCGTTGGGATTACAAGTGTGAGCCACTGTGCCATGCACAATTTTCTTTTTCTAAGGACTTTTTCCCCTGAAGCTGAATGTACTTTTCTTTTTGATCAGTTCTGTTGATTTTTTTAAAGATTTTTTTTAAAGATTAGGTTGTCATTAAACCATTACTATATTTAATTTTATTTCAAATGTAGTTGTATGTAGTTTTATTTTTGTAACTTCAAGAAGTGTGATGGATTTCTGTGGAGTAGTCAAAATACAGATATTACTTACAGGGTAATAAGAGGTATAATTTTAACTTTTGGTGGGAGTAGTATAAATGTCATGTGCATTATTAATTAGTCAGATGAGTAATTGTATTTGTCATGGATTGCTTCTCCTTGGAGACGATGCAAAATATATAAACTAATGGAAAAATGAATGTTTCTTCTTAGATTATCAGACACAATAAAACTGACTCTTGAATTGCCTCTTCCCGGGGGGGCATGCCCAGCCCCATGCCAAGTTCCTCTGTCTTGCATCAGTGTGATGTTTGTTGGTCTTCCCCACTGCCTGTGATATTGCTCTGTATTTATAATCCCCATGTGGCGCCCTGTGCACTGTCTGGCACATTGTAGATATGGTAAGTGCTTATTGAAAAGGATTTCCTATGGATCTAGTAAATGAGAAAACCAATTTACAAGGATACTACAGGTTGTATGATCTCACTGATGTAAAATTCTAGCAAATGCAAAGGAATCTTACCAAAAGAAAATGAGTAGTGGCCTGGGGCTGGGCAGGGGTGGAGGGAGGGTGGGCTGGAATTTAAGGGAATGTGAGGAAAGGCTAGGGGGGTGTTAGGTGCTCATTGCCTTTATTGTGTTGATGGCATCACAGATGTCTCTGCAGCATATGTCAAACCCCATCAAACTGTATACTTTATGTACAATTTATTATATTGCACCTCAATAAAACTATAAAGTGAAAATACAGAAATAAGAGAAGTACTCCAGTTTAGCCTGGCTTGAATCTGGTACCCACCTCAGGAGTGGCCCAGCGTGAGTCAGGTGTTCTGCCCTGGACCAGCAGCTGTGACTGGAGGGGCAGATCCCAGAAGAAACTGGAGAAGAGTCACTTCTTACATAAGGATTGGAGCATGCTGGGCGGGTAACCCTATCAGTGTTCACTTTCACTGTGGAAAGGATACCTTGGGCATTTTGTTTCGTCTCAACATCTGCCATTGGACTATTGCAGAAGTAAAAATGACTTAAAACAGAGTGGTTATTAGAGATACTGGAGAAAACAGTTTCTGGGTAAAAATTTAAATCTCTTTAAGGTCTAACAGTTACACACTCTTAAGAATTGTCGTCTCAACCTTGGCCTTCAAAGTCACACTTTCTATTCAACTGTTTCCTTTATTGTAATGAATTATTAGCAGAAAGGATATTAAGTGGACACAACTATATCAAATAACATTTGTTGGCACTAAGTGTAACATACCAAAACATAAACAAATGTGAGATTGCATTATGATCAACTTGTTCCCTAGCATATCAGAAGAGGTTCACATGTTTCAACCATTAATAGCAGAACTGACTTTACTGCCCTGTGCCTAGCCTGACTGGGCAGAAGGAAGTTGGAACTTGGTGAAAGTTACTAGGAGATAAATCACCTGAATTAGGGTGTCTTTTTCTTGTCATTTTCACTGGCAGTTACGGATGTGAAGTTTAAAAGTTTAAAATTTGGATATAGGACCTTGAGTTCACCTGTAGTGGAGATAATGGAAAGGGTAAATACTGCCTCAGTGTAGAAACGAAAAATGCCTATGCTTATTTTCACATTTCCAATCCATAGGTATACTTTTAAAAGAAATTTTGAAACCTTGATGTTTTCAATCTACATGTGAACTTTTAAAGGAGAATTTGAAGCCATGTTAAATAAATATGAAATCTTAAAGTATTTGGAATATCTGGGAGTATTCTTGAAGTATATGAATATTATGAAATATAAACAGAAGTTGAGATTTGGTCCAATTAGGGAAAAGCAAATTTAAAAAAACCCCAGAAAACAAACCAAAAAAATGCTCTGTTTTGTTGATTTAGGAACATAGAAATAGATATTTAAAATGTGACCTCGAGCTGTTAATTTCATCTTCATTTTCCTCTGTGAAATGGGTGTAATAGTGTCTTGCATTAAGTGAGGTCGTATACTTCTTAGTGCCTGGTATATAGTAAATGCACATAATTATTATCCACTAGATTAACTTTTTGGTTGACTGAGCACTGGGGAGATTAACAGAAAGCCTCGTGGTACATGGAGGGTAGCGGAGAATGGAGGCTTTTTCTCCGTTTTTTTTTTTTTTTGTAACTTCTAAAATTCTCCAGGAAATTTTTCACCTCTTCCATTTCTTCTTCAGGGACTTCTGATGTGTATATTCTTTTTTTTTTAGAAAAACAGCTTGAAATCTAGGACATATACCAAAAATAAAAATCATAACTAAAGAAAAATGCCATCTTAGTGTCTCTGGGATTGTGATTTACTTTATCAATACAATTGAACTTTTAAGGATTTTCAAGTGTATCTCACCTTCTCTGATCATATTCTTGCTAACATAGTTGGGTTTCTGAGTTCAAATATCTGAGATGTATGTTTGGGCCTCCAAATGGAGCATGTTTTCCCCCAGTTTTTGCTTTATTAATATCAATGCAACAAAATGTTTGCATATAAATCTTTACCTATATCTCTATTTCCTTAGTATAGATTCCTGGAAAGGGAATTACTGGGTCAAAGGGTATGAATATTTTTAACAGACTCTTGATACATATTGCCAAGCTGTTTTCTAGAAAGCTTGTTCTGATTTATATTCTTAAACAGCAAGGAGTGAAGCTGCCCAGGTCCTGGCACCAGATTCCGTTATTACAGACAAAACAAGAATAGAACACCCCCAAAACAACACACACAGATAGCACTACCACTAGCAGCAGAAACACTGCTGCAATCTGACAAGAGGAAAATGACTTGTTACTTTATTTCTTAGCCAAATAACACATGCTTATTATAGAAAACCATGTAAATGAAATAAAGACAGTAGAGACATTTGCATTTCCACCTGTTGAGACACCTACTGTTAACTGTGTTTACTTGTTTTAATTTGCTTTTTTTTGGTAATTCGAGTGGTTGAACATTTAGTTTACCAGCTATTTAATTTCCTTTTGTATGGATTTTTAAAATATTAAGAATACTAGACCATTGCTGTTTGTCTTTTCAATTTTTTGGTCTAATATACTCACCTCTTTCCCCAAATCGTTGTTTTCATATTTTTAGATGCATAGGTGTTAAAAAATCTTATGTTGCAAATCTGTCAATAGTTTTCTTCATGATTTATTCTGTTGCTTTTTTTTTTAACATTTGGAAAGTTATGTTTTATTCAGAGATGAAATAAATGGTATATATTCTTGTTTTTAATGTTCAAAAATTTTAAACTCTGACTCACATGTTTCTTTTTCTACGTTTTTAATGTTTAAAATTTTTAAACTCTGACTCACATGGTGTTTTGTTTTATAGCATAATTTGAAGGCAAGTCTTACTTGACATTCTTTTCACATAGCTGATTGGTGTTTATGCATAGACATTAGACAGAGACAGAATATTCCAGGCAGATGTAACTCTGGTCAGTATTCAGCTACAGCATATGTTGGAGAACACAGAGCAGTGGATGACCCATCTTGTTGAAAGTAGGGCACGGGAAGGAGAATTTAAGATTGGAGAAATGGATTAAAGTATACATAGGGAATGCCTTTGATACCAGGTTAAAAAGTTAAAAATTTATCGTCAGAAGTTTGAGTGGCTGAATTTTCTTAAAATAAACTTTTTTAGAATTCCTTTGGATGTAAGCAACAGAAAACTTAACTCTTTCCCATTGACATCTTTTCCAGGTTCCTAGCAGTGGCCCCTCACATCTCCAGATTTATGTTCTCTTAAATCTACCTTTGGAAGAAAAGAGTGCCTCTTCCCTGAAATTCCCTTACAAATCCAGAAATTGACCTGATTGGACTTATTGGTTCACTTTGGCTGTAGAGAAAGTATGATGATTGGCTGGAGGGGATCCCATGTCTGCCTCAAACTAGTCAGCATTCTTAAGGGAATTCAGGTGCTCTGTTAGGCCAGGCCTGGGTTACATGCCCTCCTTCTGGAGTCAGGAGTGGAACCCCATGAGACCATATAGTTTGAATGTTGGGGAGGAGAGGTTTCCCAACAAAATCATGGTATTGAAGGTATATCAGTCAGGTTAGGCTAGGTTATGCTGCAGTGACAAGCAACACCAAAATCCCAGTGGCTTATTACAGACAGCTATAACAAAGCCTATTTCTCACTCATGCAGAGTCTACTGGGGGACCCCCACAACTCTGCAGGGCAGTCAGCTCCACGTGGTGGCTTAGCCTTCCAGCCTCCACTTCATGTTGTAGTGTCTGTATCATATCTCCATGATAGGCACGGTAGGAGAAGGGAGTGTGCCCAGCTCTAGAAGTGACACATGTCTCTTCTGCCTGTGATCTGTTGCGACCAGAGCTGGCCAGAGTCAGGAGTGAGAAGTGGAGGGAGGATTATGCTTCTCCCCATGTGTCTGGAAAGTGGAGCCAACTGGATGGGAGCAAGTATGAGATGGCACAGCCACACTAGAGGGGCCCAGACACCCAGTGCCCACAGCCATCGCTTACCACAGGCAGCCTTTGGGACCTCGGTTTGTCAGATCCATCCTTTGCACCCTCCTGTCTTTATCTGACTGGTTCCTGGGATAACGATGAGAGCAAGTAATGCATTTGGTAAACTTTTAGAGCTCTCCAGTACTGTGTGCCTAAGGCCTGAGTGACAGGCACATCATATTTTTTAAAACATTAAGAATAAATATTCATTGACATCAATCAGGCCATGAATTTCTGCTTGGTGTTGTCTCCACACACTGCTCTGTGACAGCTCTAGGCCTGTACTAAGGGAGAGTCATTTAGCATTTCTGAGCATTAAAGAAGACAAAGTACTTGGCAAAAATTGTACTTTCCAAGCTCACATCTTTACACAGCTTAAAAATGTTTCCTTGAATAAGTGGAAAGTGTCTGACTTCTGTACCAGAATGAGGTTCTGCCTTCTTTCATATTCTCTCTCTCTCTCAACAGTAATGATAAAATTTAGACAAGAAATGGTATTTTTCTGTGATGGCCTTAAAAAAGCAAAACAAAATGGAGCAGCCACTATGGAAAACAGTAGGGCAGTTCCTAAAACAATGAAAAATAGGATTACCATATGATTCAAGAATTCCCCTTTTAGGTATGCACCCAAAAAGATTGAAAACGAGGATTTGAACAGATACTTGTATGTTCATAGCAGCATTATTCATAACAGCCAGAAGGTAGAAGCAACCCAATGGCCTGTTGATTGACAAATGGATAAACAAAAGGTGGTTTATGTCTGCAATGGACTGTACAGCCTTAGGAAGGAGAGGCTGACATATGCTACACCATGGATGAACCTTGAGGTCATTATGCAAAAAGACAAAGACCATATGACTCCACTTCTATGAGGTTCCTAGAATAGTCAGATTCATAGAGACAGAAAGTGGAGCGGTAGTTGCCGGGAAAGCTGGGGTGAATGAGGAGTTGTTTAATGGGTACAGTTTCAGTTTTGCAAGAAGAAAAGAATTCTGGAGCTGGATGGTGGTGATGGTTGCACAAGGTGAATGTGCTTAATACCACTGAATTGCACTCTTAGCAATGGTTAACATGGTAAACTTTATGTAATGTATATTTTGCCACAATAAAAAACACAAAAAACCAGAACCAAAACAGAAAGCTTACCAGTTTTTCCTATAGGTTTTTCACCACATTTCCCAGTGCTCTGTGGGATAAGCAGACGAAAAGCTGGAAGCTGCTGAAAACTGGAAGTGCCAGGGGCCTCCCAGCTTGCCACACTGTGTGCTGGAGGGTGCACAGCTCCCAGCTCAGAGTGGCTTGCGTTGGAACTGAGTTTTGCTCAAGCTGTGGCCACAGCAACAGAGCTGTCTCTCCATTTCTTTGTACTGATTGTATAGTCTTGCTGTCATCATCCACTATGTACAAAGGAATTCACTTTCTAGATTGGTACCCACTCTTGTTTCTCCTTTGAGAAAGTGCATAAGTGACTAGTCAAGAGGCATTCAGTTTATACTTTAGAGTCTAAAGTTTAGCCAGACTGTTTCTGTTTTTGTGAGTGGTTGGCGTTCTTTTCTTTTGCTTTGTAATTATTCATGTTTGTTCTTAACTTTGCTTCCTAAAGTTTGCACGGGGTGCCAAGATCCCTTTAAGATGCTGCTCCTCGTGTTCAAGGATGACACTTTAAACATCCAGGCTTTCAGGTGATGGTGTCATGTGATGTACGTGTCTCAGGCTTTCACTCCCACAGGGGAATTCCCATGCAGCTTTTGGAGATGTGCTGACCAGTCACGATTTTTTATCATAGTAGTTTTTCCTTGAGGGCTTCACATAGTCTTCTGAGGTAGCAGGAAGGGAGGGAGACTTTCTTGCCAACACCATTTCTAAATATAAACTTCTAATTAAGCAGGCTGTTTGAACCTCCTTTGGAAAGGTCATTTGTGAAAGTGGAGCTTTTGGTCATTCTGTAAGCGATTCCCCTTCACTTGCATCATATGGACAATGCCATGTGGTCATATTCAGAAAATATCATCAGCAATGGCCCATTGATTTATATAAGGCCAGAGGATCTTCGGTATTAGATATCAAAGAGCTTAGGTCTGCCAGCTTCTCCTCTTCCCTAGAACCAGTTCTTGTGAACTGCCTGCCTCTAAGTTTCTTAAATGTCTGTAACAGATATGTCTTATTGGCAAAATAAAAATGAAAGCCATGGTTGTTGTGGCTGGGTGCAGTGGCTCACGCCGGTAACCCCAGCACTTTGGGAGATGGAGGCAGGCGGATCACCTGAGGTCAGGAGTTTGAGACTAGCCTGGCCAACATGGTGAAACCCTGTCTCTACTAAAAATACAAAAATTAGCCAGGCATGGTGGTGCACACCTGTAGTCTCAGCTACTTGGGAGGCAGAGGCAGGAGAATTGCTTGAACTTGGAAGGTGGAGGTTGCAGTGAGCTGGCATTGTACCACTGCACTCTGGCCTGGATGACAGAGCGAGACTTCATTTAAAAAAAAAAAAAAAGCCATGGTCGTTATCTCATTGATTTTAATGAAAGAAAAACCAATAAAGAAATGGAACTGTCAGTGAATCGACTGTTTGGGTTTTCAGTAGGCTCAGTCACATCTAGATTGTCAGTGTGAGTGAAATTAATTTATTGGTTCATACATGTACCTTCATAATGACCTGGAAATTCTGTGTAGGGATATAAAGCCTTGGTTTTAATAAACTAGGTGCAATGTGGGAACTTAATTGGGAGCCATGAATAGGCTTTAGGGGATGAATCCCATGAAATTTTCTGCAAAATCTGCATATGCATGGAGAGGATTCCGTAGCTTCTGTTAGGTTTTGAGAGGGATTCAGATCTCAAAGCTGTTAAGGAGCCTTGTGAAATGCTCAGAATACCTCACTGTGGCTGGGTTGGTCCCTGACTGGGGCCTCAGTGCCGTGACTGGAGCTGTTACTATGCAAGAGGAATGCTTCTTGAACGTTTCAGGTGGCTTTTTAGAGTGAATGAGTATATTATGTGCCATTCATAGTCAGAAAGAAGTGAGTAGAAAGGAAAGGGGAAGCTCAGAAATGATGGATTGACTTTCTTTTATTTTAGGAAAAAATGCACCTGAAAGGGAGTTAAGAACATAGATTCTGGAGCCAAACTTCCCAGGTTCAAATCCCAGCCCTGCCATTTGGTGCTGGTGTATCCTTAGCAAATAAAGTAATTTCCATGCGTCTCTAGTGTCTTCGTTTGTGAAATGGGGATAAAGTAGTATTTGCTTCCTAAGGTTGTGGGAAGGATTAAATGAGAGAATGTAAAGTCTTCTTGATAGCATGTGGTACATGGTAAGTGCTTAATAAATATTAGCTGTTATAATAGAGCCAGGTGGTTGTCCTTAGTAATGTGAAAAGTAGTAAAATATGGACAGTTCAGGTTTTATGTACATGTACCTATCTCCAAAAAGTCACCTGCCTTCAGCATTTGTCTGCCTGTGAGCCATTTCAAGAAAATTTTGGTGCATAAACATCATAAAAGGTGAAAAAAAAACTGTCATATATAATTTTAGCAAAATAGGATAGTCTGTGTTTTTGTCATAAAAAATTGGATGATTGTGTTTGTCCTGTTAAATGATTAATCTGATGAGAATATCACATTTTTTTGTCTTTTGAAATATATTGCTCAGTCTTTGATCCTGAATTTCATCTAGGATATGGCCATGGAGGCCTCGTCATCTGAGATGTCACCCTTATGATCAGTTTCTCCATCATCATTAGGCCTAGAGAACTGCTGTCTCTCTCTGCATTCACCTCCTGGCACATCTGATAACTGTGAGATGTCTTGCCCTGTTTGCTTTCTTTTTTTTTTTTTTCTTTTTGCTGTTATGGATGGAAAATGAAAAACTGATTTCTCAACAGTGTTCCATGAAAGCAAAAAAAAAAAAAGAAAAAAGAAAAGCCTGCAAAGATGGTATCTTCAGACTTCTTTTATACCTTCTTGAAAGTGATGCAGTTCTTTGCGCAGTGCCATGAGAACTGAAGGATGATGTCATAGTGATGACTTATTTCACTACTGCACTATCTTAAGTAATTTCTTATTCTCCTGCTTTCTTAATTTAGTCTTTTAAAAAATCATAGGTGGCAATAATTGAGAGGTAATGATGAAATAATTCTAATAATAAGCATTTCAGCATACTGGAAAAATAAGATCACCAACATCCTCTATCACATCTTAGATTTTTTAAAAGGGTCCAGTGGACTCATGGAAATTGTAAAGTAGAATGAATTTTTGAAAGGCTTCCAAGAAAAAAATAGAAATCATGAAGTAGCAGTCCTTACAAATAGTTAGAACTGCTCAAAAAAGAAACCCAAACCTAACATCCAGTGGACCCTGATGGTAGAAGGTAGTCACACGTCTACAAACCCATCTGAAGGAAATCATCTGAAAGGCGAAGATTAACACATGAAGGTGCTCATTGCAGTGTTATTTTTATTAAATAGGAAAAAACTTAAATGTGTAACATAGAGTACAGGTTGGACATACCTGATCTGAAAATCTAAAATCCACAATGCTCCAAAATCTCAAACTTTTGCATGCTGACATGATGGTCCAATCACTCATTGGAGCATTTTGAATTTCGGTCTTTTTGATTAGGGAGCCACGATTGGTAGGTATAATGCAGATATTCCAAAATATGAAAAAATCCTATATCCAAAATGGTTCTGTTCCCAAACGTTTTGGATAAGGGATGCTCAACCTGTAGTAGGTTGATTATGGCACACCAATATATATCAAAGTCTCATGTAATAGTTTGTTCTCAAGAAGTGTAGGATCATGATTGAATATTAAATTTAGTGAGCTCAATGCAAACCTGTAAATATAGTGTGAGGTTAGCTATGTAAAATATATACATAGAAAAATGTTGGCAGCAAATACATAAAATGTCAGTAGTTTTTTTCTGGGTGGTGAGATGATGTATGATATTTAGATTTTGTTAACTATACTTTTACTTTCTAAAATCTGCAAATGTATTTTTTAAACAAATCTTTTTTGTGATGTTGAAGCAAATGTTCTTTTCAGTAGCAAATGTTCTTTTATTGAGGAATAATTTATATACCATACAATTCACCCTTTTAAAGTCTCCCATTCAGTGGTTTTTAGTACGTTCACAAGAGGTGTTCAGCCATCACCATTGGCCAGGTACAGAGGTGCATGCCTGTAATCCCAGTACTTTGGGAGGCTGAGGTGGGTGGGTTGCTTGAGCCCAGGAGTTTGAGACCAGCCTTGGCAACACAGGGAGACCCTGTCTCTACAAAAATTACAAAAATTAGTAGGGTGTGATGGTGTGTGCCTGTAGTCCCAGCAACTCAGGAAGCTGAGTTGGGTGGATTGCTTGAGCCCTAGAGATTGAGGCTGCAGTGAGCTGTGATTGTGCCACTGCACTCCAGTCTGGTTAACAGAGCGAGACCTTATCTCAATCCCCCAAAACCATCACCACCATCAATTTTAGAACATTTTCATCACCACAAAAAGAAATTCTGTGCCCATTACCAGTGAGCGGTCTTAGGCAACCATGAATCTCCTTTCTGTGCCTATGGATTTGTCATTTCTGGACATTTCATATGAATAGGATCATGCAATGTGTGGTCTTTTGTGGCTGGCTTCCTTCACCAGCATGTTTTCAAGGTGAAGCAAATCTCTTTTATAGTCTAGTTTACTCATTTTTTTCTTTAGAAATCATACTAACCCTTATTTATTATGTAGTATAATGTATTTTTTTTCTTTATTTCCAGAATTGGTTCCTTCCATTATGAGCAACTTGTTGAATCCAGATGCCATTTTCTCAAACAATGAAATGAGCCTGTCAGACATTGAAATCTATGGCTTCGATTATGATTACACCTTGGTGTTTTATTCAAAGCACCTCCACACGCTGATATTTAATGCTGCACGGGACCTTCTCATCAATGAACACCGGGTAAGATCACAGGGACATTTCAGGCTTCTCCCTCCTCTTTTCCTCTTAGAACAGCCTTGAGCTGACATGACCCCAAGTCTGCCACAGAGAAGTCATTTAATAAATTGTTGCTAAATGAATAAGTAGATTTTGTTCCCTTCCAAGTAACTCTTATCTGGAAGATGATAGTTTTTTTAAAAAAAGTCTTTAGATATCTTTTGGCAAAAGACCTTCCCAAGATGCGCATTAGTGGAGATTTGGCTGTAGATATTTACACTCTCGTCTTTCACAGAATGACACGGTGTCTCCTGGAGCTTGATGAATTGGCAGCCTGCCTGTTGAATTCTGGTTAGGAGGAATTCCTCAAATGATAGGAGATGTTTTACCTTCAACACCAATTTGAATTGCTGAGTACAGCATATTTGAATGCCTTTCTTCTGATACGTAGTATTGTTGAGAGTTTTTAATGAGGAAGGAAAAAAAGAAAATATGCAACCCTATCATTTTTTTCTGTAGTCTGATTTGAGTACACATTTCAGGAAGCAGGATAAGAAGTGTCCTCAGAAGTCTTGTGGGCCCGTACCCTTTGAGACCCCTCCCTGGAAGTACAGCTCAGCTCTCCATCTCAGACAGGTGCATATTGACATAGGAGGTGGTTCTGATTTTTGGGAAGTTCTTCCATGGGTTGAACAATTTTGCCTTCATACAGCTGTTACCATTGACCTCTTTTCTTCCTTGATTTACTGCTTCACATGTTTCTTAAGCCTCCTTGTGCCAAGCCCTGCAATACAAGCTGGGAAGATAAAGATGAGTAGGAGACAGGCATTGCCCGTGGAGAACCAACAGCCCAGTGGGGTCGTTGGTCACGTGGGTAGATCAGTTATGCAGCCTCCTAGTGGAGGTCTCCTTAGACATTGAGTGTGTCTGACTGTGATGGTTAGAACAACTTTCTCTGCCTTAGGGAATTGGGGAAGCAAAGAAGAAGGTGATATTTCAGCCAAATCTTGAAGGAGTTGGCAGCAAAGGAGGGCTGAGGGTGGGTATGAGTAACTTCTAAACCCAAATTATGCAAACTACTATTTTATATTTAACCATTCGAGTACCAGACATATAATGGGCTAGTGTTGTATAGACCAGCCATTACGCCCTCTAAGACTTTTCCCAAGTTGATTGTTCTTAGCTCTTTTAACTGTTCTCATTTGTCCTCTTTTCTTTTCATCGTCCTAGTCATCTTCCTTTGTGTGTGCTCTGGTTTGTTTCTCTCAAATGTGAGGCCTTGAAGATGTTACCCCAGGTGGGGTCTGGCTAGAGTGGAATAGAAGGAGACCATCACCTCCCTGGTTCTGGATGCCATACTTTTATTAATGCAGCCAAAGTTCTCCTTAGTTTTGGATCCTAACCATTAGATTCAGCATATTTTCTGATCTCCCTCAGCTCTTGGTTATCTGTGGATTTAAGCAGCTCATTTTGTCCATATCCAAAATGCAGTCATGGCATTTGCCAAAAAGAAGCTTCCCTTCTGCCACTATGCCAGCAGCCTGCTTTCTTTAGTTATGGCCACTTTACTAGATGTAAAACCACCTGGCCACTTGGCATCCAGCGCAGGTCTCGTTTGTTCAAGGGACTACTCTCTTCCATCTAAACTGCGGTCCTTTGCCTGGATCATGAGATGAAAGCCAACTAAGAACGAGGTGGTTCTGACCTTGGTTCCTGTCTGCCACCCCATGCCATCTGTTCACTACCCCCTAAAAGGTGGATCCAAAGGGGTGTTGCATTGGTGCTGGCATTTCAGTTCCAGGTCAGCTGCAGTGTTTTCTGTGACTTTGATGTCATTTATAAAAAGCAAGCCATGATCCCAGTGGCAGTGTTCATTGATTGTCCACTAGGTGCTGAAAGCACAGGTTCTAAGGCCTCACTGCTGGGGTTCAAATTCTGCCTTTATCACTTAGTTCCTACATAATCTTGATTGACTCACTCAATTCCTCTGGACCTCAGTTTTCTCCCCTGTAAAATGGGCATAGTAACAGTGCTTTCCTCACAGTCACTGTGGTAAATGAATTAATAAATGTAAAGTAGATGGCACATAGAAAACACTCAATAAATGTTAGCTATTTATTAATACTAATACTATTGTTTCTAATCTGTACAACAACCCTGCACACACATGTTGTCTCTGTTTACAGCTGAGGAAACTGAGGTTCAAAAAATTAAGCTACTAGATCAAGGCCACAGGCCAGTAGGAGACAGAACCAGGATTTGAACTCAGGTCTGTCTGTTTCCAAAGGACTCTATTCTCTCTTCGACTCCATGTCGCGTCTCTTATGGGGTTACTAACACCATTCCATCCTATGGTTTTTTTTGTTCAGATGCAAATAAAATATTCATGAAAATAAAAAATTTGTGAACATAAAAAGTTTATGAAATTTGAGGGGAAGAGAGATGAAATAGATGGATAAAATAAAAGCTGCAATCACTATTATTTGAAAAGCCTCTAGATTTAAGATCATTGAAATTTCATTCTCATTATGTCTGTTTGTTGCTTTGATAAAACTATAGTTATAATACTAATTATATCAGGCATATTAGTAGAGTCAGTTATGCTTACGCAAATTTTTCTCTTCTTCTGATTAAACAAAATAATTCTTCGAAGATGCACTGAGTTCAGGGCCATTTTTGCAGCCAAGACCGATGCACTTTGTGTAGTTGTAGAAATGGAAAGACATCGCTTTTGAGACGCACAGTCATAGAACAGTAAATTTGCAATTTAGCATCTCTCCAAAAAGCAAACATAAAAGCTTCCAGCTTCTTCGTAATTACCCTTTTTAAAAAATAAGCAATTTTTACAAAAATGGAAATTTTAAAAAAAATTGAGTAATAACTGTCTATATTTTGATTTTATTTGTCCACCAAGGAATAGAAAGGGAGGGGTAGAGAGCTCTTGATTTCATCTCCCAGCTTCACACCTTAGTCAGCATTTCGTCTCTTTAGTTGGCACCATTGATCACCTGATTGTTCATATCCAAAGCATTGGCTGTGACCCCTCGCACTCCGTGTCCATGTCTGATCTCTCAGCAAATGCTATGCTCTCTTTTTCCTTTAAATAAACTTTTAGGATAGTTTTAGGCTTACGGAAAGGTTGCAAATACTGAGTTCCTGTATGTATACACCCAATGCCCAGTTTCCTCCAGTGTTAACACTTGACTAAGGTACATTTGTTACAACTAAAGAACCAATCTTGATACATTATTATTCACTGAAGTCCATACTTCCTTCACATATTTTTGGTTTTTATCGAATGTCCATTTCCTGCTCCAGGATCCCCTGCAGGACACCACATTGCAGTTAGTTGTCATGTCTCTCAGGCGCCTCTTGGCGTTGACAGCTTCTCTGACTTTCCTTGCTTTTTTAAATGACCCTGACAGTTTCGAAGCATGCCAGTTAGGTGCTATGTGCGTTTTCCTTATGATTAGCCTGGGTTATGGGTTTGGGGGAGGAAGACCACGAGGTGAAGTGTGGTTTTCATCCCATCATAGTGAGGGTCTCCCCAGCCTCCTCCAGCCGTCTCCTCTCCTCCCCTCCTGCTCCTTGAACCTCCAAACCCTTTCCTACTTCTGCCTTGGAGCACTCTTTCTTCCCCCAGATGAGGCTTGCTCCCGGCTTGCTTCCCTGCCCCCGCCCACCCGCAGATTTGAGAATGCTTGTATTGCATTTTCTTTTAGAACATACACTCCAAGGCGTTATATTCTGTGTGTGTATTTGTGTATGGTCTACCTCCCCAGGTAGAATGGGAACTTTGCAGGGGCAGACACTTTTGTCAGTTTTGTTCATTGCTGTATTCCCAGGCCCTGGCACAAAGTAGGTACTCAGTAAACATTTGACATCTGCATCCGTGAGTTCTGCAGGTAAGTGGGAGAGTTGTGCTTCATGTGGGGCCAGCATCCTGATGAGGTCATTTTACTCTAGCATCATGTTTTGTGTGGATTTCAGAGAGCTTAGTTTTTGTTCCCTTCTGCATTGCCTCTAATTAGATGCGTAATTTAGGCTACTTTAAATATTAAACTGAGACCTCTGGAAAGCAGGTATGTTTATAGGCCTCTGGACCTCAGGAACCCACAGCAGTGTTGTAACGTAGCGCTTACTAGCTGTATTTGAGAGCTGTAATTACCCAGGACTGTAGGAATTAGGCACACATGGAGAAGTCCTGGGTTCGCTGCTGCATTTTGGTATTAACTTTGCTTGAAGCTATAGGGACGTTTCTGTAGCATTTTCAGGGGGACACTTTGCTCTTTATCAGCACACAGGAATTTGCCCAGATTTTAACTGGGATTAGAACAAAGTCAAGGTACTAAAGGAAACCAGACTGGGCCTAAATTAGAATTTTAATAAAAACCCTAAGTCAAGGGCTTTATCTTTTATATTTCTTACTGCTTTTAGGGATACCAGTTATCTCCATAATACTTCACCTTGGGTGAGTCTTTTTATTTTTTCCCCCTTGGGTGGTGAAAAGTTTCTAAACTACGAAAAGTCCTGAAAATCTAGCTGAGACCGTTGGAGAGGACTGTAACCAACTGGCTGCTGTGAGCAGCTCTGGTTCTTGGGCTGGATGTCACTGTTAACAGGTGTTCTACTGATGCTGTGTGTGTGTGTGTTGGAAATGGGCCAATCACGAGGATGTTTTTGACTAGGCTGGTTGTATGGGGAGATTACAATTTAGGGGCAGGAGTAGAGCACAGAAATCACCCTAGTCAAAATGGTTCGACTAGAAGAGGCCTTGGAGAAGACTTACCTAAAGTCATACAGGAGAGTAGCAGGGGCTAGTAGGGTGGACCTAAAACCCCAGGCCGCCAGTTCTCAATCCAGCGAAGCCACTCAATTTTATTGAGCACTTGCCATGTGCCAGGCACTGCCCTGACTTGCCACATGCATTTTTGGGCTGAATCCTTTGCAATTCCAAAAGGATAGGATTCTTGTTATCTTTTCTTTGTAGATGAGAAAACCAAGGCTTAGAGGGACAGACGACCTTGCCCAGGGTCACCCAGCTAGCACATAGCAGGACCAGGATTTGATGCCTGGTCTCTCAGCCCTGGAACCTGTATTCTTCATTATGACATCGTCCTGTTGGGGCTTTTCCAGCTGCGTCTGTCAGTTTTCAAGATCATTGATATGGTTTGGCTGTGTCCCCACCCAAATCTCATCTTGAATTGTAGCTCCCATAATCCCCACGTGTCATGGGAGGGACCTGGTGGGAGGCAATTGAATCATGGGGGTGGGTTTTTCCTGTGCTGTTCTCACAATAGTGAATAAGTCTCAAGAAATCTAATGGTGTTATAAAGGCGAGTTCTCCTGCACAAGCTCTCTTGCCTGCTGCAATGTAAGATGTGACTTTCCTCCATGATTGTGAGGTCTCCCCAGCCATGTGGAACACTGAGTCCATTAAACCTCTTTCCTTTATAAATTACCCAGTTTCAGGTATGTGTTTATCAGCAGCGTGAGAACGGACTCATATAGTCACTCACTATGGTCTTTGGACCAAATAAACATTGTGTATTTCTCAGGAGTGGCTCCCCAAGAATAACATTGAGAGTGAGAGGCAAGCGGAATGTGAGTGTGTGGAGGGCATGTCCTGCTGGGGAGCCCAGATAAGCCTCATTCAAAGAAAGAACCACCAGACTTTTCAGCAGTAAACACTCTCTTATTTAAGTGCTAGAAATCAACTAAAATAGTTGGTGCTCCACTCGTAACTGCAAATGCTTTCAGCAAACTTGTTGAACCCCTCTGAGGTGGCAGGTGCTGCTGTCACAGGGAGGCGATGAGTGTCCAGTATATAGTGGCTCAGAGTTGGTTCAGAATTGATTATGTGGTGGTTAGGGGTGGACTTGGGTGTGATACAGACCTGGCTTCAAATACTGGCTCAACCACTATCTAGCTGTGTGACCTTGGGCAAATTCCTTGCCCCTGATCTTCAGATTATTCAATACTAAAATAGGCTTGAGATGCCTGCTTCCTTCATGCTGGTGTAGTGAGGGATAAAGATAAAGAAAGTCATAGAAAGTGTCTAGTGTGTGGCACATAGCATATGCTCAGTGAAGGCACCGCTCTCAGTGACATATTAAAATATTTCTCTCCTGTCTGCCCTCTTATTATCCATCAGTCATGAGTTTAACAGGAGATTGCAGAGCTGCTGAAGTCCCTTGGCCCCCCTTCAGTAAGCAGATCCCGGGTGCCAAGCGTTGGGTTCTGTGTCAGCTTGTCAAGTATGTCTGCAAAAATGCAGGACCATACACAGGGTTCTCAATTCTTGGAAACGCCCATGAATGGAAATGTCAGTTTGGTGATTTCTTGGCATACATGGCAGGTGGTGGATAAATGATCCCAAATGTGACATTTGAGTTAGTGCTTTGTGCAGCTTGACTTGAAAAATTGCCACATGCGGGTCAGCCTGCTGGTCCCAGGAAATGTTTTTGTACAAATGGAACCCTGGCTATGAAATATTAGCAGCTCAGCCATGGAAGGAGGTTTCCTGGGCACTTAATAGTTGTCTGGGTTTTAACTTAAGCAACTTGCATCACAGTTGGAAGGTCCTAGTGATGTTGCCTCTCTAGACTCAGGAATAGATGTTCTGTCCTGCAGGTCTATGCTCCGAGGGCAGAGGGGCAGTGGGGAGAGCAGGGGAGAAAGCCCCAGCCTGATTCTCTGCCCACCATACCCTAGCTTGTTTCATTCAGAACCTCTGATGTCCCTCTGAATAAAATGGGGATGGTAGGGCCTGCCGTGTAGTAGCAGCAGAAATGGTGCCCACAGATCAGTGCCATCCACAGGGTAGCTTGTGTCCTAATTCTGAGATTTAGGGAGAGAAGTAAGGACTTGGATACCTGGTGCAGTAGATAAGGAGGAGCCAGCAATTTTGCATAGTGTGAAGAATGGCTTGATAATAGGAAATACCAGGGGAACTGGGCTGCTGTATTAGTTTCGTTTTCATGCTGCTGATAAAGACATACCCAAGGCCGGGTAATTTATAGAGAAAAAGAGGTTTAATGGACTCACAGTTCCATGTGGCTGGGGAGGCCTCACAATCATGACAGAAGGTGAAAGGCACATCTTACATTGGCAGCAGGCAAGAGAGAGAATGAGAACCAAGTGAAGAGGTTTCCTCTTATAAAACCATCAGATCTCATGAGTATGGGGGAAGCCGCCCCCATCATTCAGTTGTCTCCCACCAGGTTCCTCCCACAACATGTGGGAATTACGGGAACTGCAATTCAAGATGAGACTTGGCTGGGGACGTAGAGCCAAACCATATCTGCTGCCTTCACAACTGTTCTGAGACAGAGTGCTGGATAGTAACCGTAATCCATGTGCCAAGGAAGGGCCTCCCTAGGCCTAGTGTGGGGAATGCTATGTCTGACAGCCATGGGGTTGCCCAGCTGGAGGGTGGGCAGTGGCCAGCTATCCAGATGAGAGAAGCAATGAAAGCTCTATGGAGAGGCTCCACTCTGAGAAGTTTTCACCTTAAGGCTCTCCGTGAAACCTGGGGCTGTCCAGGGGCCTGCCACATCAAGGTGCTCACATATGAGTTGAATGGATGGTTGACAATGAGTTTGGGTAAAGCTGTGCTTCCAGTATTAGGGGGAACATTCCAGCCTCTCTGCAGCAGCCTTGAAAATAAAAGGAGGGAGTGATGGGTGGAGATTGAAGCTGATGTGTTCCTGGGGTCTTAGGGATCTGGGAGTCTAGGGACACAGGTAGGGGAGGGAAAGAGAGGAGAGAGTTGAGAGAAGTTGGCAGGGGAGAGAATGAGGCCCAGCCTGTGCTTGGGCAGATGGACAGGGCGCAGGGCAGGATGGAAGGCTCTGGCCAGCGTGCTTGCTAGGAGGCGCTTGGATTGGAAGCAGAGGGACAAGCTGTGGTCTGCCCCTTCTGACCCCAACCTCCCACTGGTGTATCAACTACCTCAGCCTTTGTACAAGGGCCAGATCTGGACAGGATCCTGCACTTGGCACATTGTTGGCTAAAACCAGTTCCTTTCTTCTTTCTTAGTATCCAGCAGAAATCAGGAAGTATGAGTACGACCCAAATTTTGCAATTCGTGGACTTCATTATGATGTACAGCGGGTAGGTTTACTTCTCCTGTTTTTCTATGGTTTAATGATGTTTGGAAATGAAATGTACTGTTGGTACTTTTCTTTACTGAACGGGCAAATTAGTTTTAAATTATGTTATTTGGGACTGCAGAACCACATTTATTCACATATATTTGGATAGAATCTTCTGGAAGAGACTATGTATTAGAAAAGCATAAATGCATTTAGCTATTTAGGAGGTACTGTTTATTTCTAGTAGTCATTTTGGTGTTTGGAGGAGGAACCAGTTGCCATATCTATTTTTTTCCCCTGTCTTTTGCGGATAGGCCATTTCTTTAAAGAGCTGTACAGCACATTAATTAACAAGCAACCCTTTCAGGAATATACAGTGTGCTTCCTTGTTAGGGCAGCCTAATGTTGATAGGATATATGATGACACCTGGATGGCTCATGTAATATGCAAATAGTCGTACATTATTTACATGTGCATATGTTTATGTTTTTAAAGGCAGTATTAATGAAGATCGATGCTTTTCATTATATCCAGCTGGGAACTGTCTACAGGTAAGAGTAAGAGGAGATACATTTAATTTACGTGAAGTAACCAGGTGCTTTGGGTTTCAGGACCCTCTGACTGTTTAATGATGAAGAGGGCTGCAGTGTGAATATGATTCATTCATTCACTCACTTACTCAAGAGCATTTGTTGAGGCCTGCTACCATGCCAGGTGCTAAGGGCTTGGTGTGCATTGATGTCCTCAAGGAGCTCAGAGTGTGGGTGGGAAGTCATGTAAGTAAACTTGACTGCAGTTCAGAGTGACAGAGGTGATGATAGAAATGTGCTCAGAGGTCGGGAGCAGTCTGGAGGACTGGAGGAAGGACTGGTTTTCCAGAGATGCTGGCTGGCAAGCTGAGGGAGGGTCCTGATGAGGAGACTTGGAGCAGGAGGGCTATGGGGGTGAGGGAATAGGGTTCTCCTTCCCACCATGGTATTTGGGTGGTTTGGATATTGAGACTTTTTTTTTTTTTTTTTTTTTTTTTTTTTGAGGTGGAGTCTCGCTGTGATGCCCAGGCTGGAGTGCAATGGCACAATCTAGGCTCACTGCAGCCTCTGCCTCCCAGATTCAAGTGATTCTCCTGCCTCAGCCTCCTGATTAGCTGGGACTACAGGCACATGCCACCATGCCTGGCTAATTTTTATATTTTTAGTAGAGACAGGGTTTTACCATATTAGCCAGGCTGGTCTTGAACTCCTGACCTCAAGTGATCTGCCTGCCTCAGGCTTCCAAAGTGCTGGGATTACAGGCATGGGTCACCACGCCCGGCCATCTTTGTAACTTTTAAAATGGAGGACTTGGCCTTTTTTTATTCTCCAATTTGGGAGGGGATTTAGGAGTGTGATTTGTATTTAGGTGCACAGCTTATACTTAAAAGTATGTCTTAGCTTACATTCTTCTCTCACAAACTGTTTGTTAAAATTAATGCTTGTTTATTTTTAAAATCAAAGTGAAACATGGATAGAGTCACACAGTCAAACAGGATTAAAGATGTCACAGGGGTCAGCAGTAATCTTCTGTGCTCCCCCCTCTGCCCCTAAAACCTTTAAAGTCTTTAGATTTTTTAAGTAATGTGCTCATTCTTCTATTTCCTAATTTATTAATTCTGGACATTGTCCCTGCTGTGGTAGATAAGGACTTAGCTTTCTGGCACCTCCTCCCACTTCTCCAGTCTCATTCCTCTCATCTCATTCAGATCTCAGTTTTTGGTGGTTGTACTGGTCACTGTTTACATTATGACTCAGAAGGTCTTGCCTGGTTCACTCTTTTTTTGTTGTTGTTATTGAGATGGAGTCTCCCTCTTGTTGTCCAGGCTGGAGTGCAGTGGCGAGATCTCGGCTCACTGCAACCTCTGCTTCCCAGGTTCAAGTGATTCTCCTGCTTTAGCCTCCCAAAGAGCTGGGATTACAGGCATGTGCCACCACGCCCGGCTAGTTTTGTATTTTTAGAAGAGACAGGGTTTCACCATGTTGGCCAGGCTGGTCTTGAACTCCTGATTTCAGGTGATCTGCCCGCCTCAGTCTCCCAAAGTGCTGGGATTATAGGCGTGAGCCACTGCATCCAGCTGGGTCACTCTTAAGCCAGGTAGTGCCGTGCGATTATTTTCTTTCTTGTACAATATTTTGTTTTTCTTAGATTTTAACAATAATCTCAGTTTTTGTTTGCCTAGTTTTCTGTGTAGGTATCTCTGATTTTTTCCAAATAGTCCATTACAAATGTTAGGCATGTATTTATTTTCCAATAATTCAAATGTTTTCAATAATTTGTCACTTTTTTAAAAAAAAAATTGACTCTCCCCTCCTGGTCTGATCTGGTTTGGTTGCTTGTCTTGGGACTTCCCTTTGCTACTTTCCCTGTTTCAAATTCCCTTCTCTTCCTCTCTCTGGCTTTACTCCCTCACTTTGCTTGAGTATATCCTCCAGTAGCCTCCTGGTGCCTCCTTGTGCTGAGCCTTTCTGCAGCTTGTGGTGGGGAATCAGTTCTTGTCATGGGTATACCCTTGCAGGCCTCTGTTATCAGTGTTAAGTCAAGATACCTTCTTTGCATCCAGTGTTTGTCTTCCAGTGTCTTGTGGAAATGTCTTGTCTATTGATGTCTTTGCTCTCATTTCCTTTGACTGTTTTTACTGTCACTTTAATGGTGTTTCAGGATGGAGAGGAGGTGGTGGTGATGATGGTAATAATATTACTAATAGCGACTAGCAAATATTGAGTCTTGCTATGGGACAGGCACTGTTATAAGGGTTTTGTTTAACTCATTCAATCCTCAAAATAACTATATGAAGTAGGTACTATTATTAGTGCCAGAGGTGTTAAGTAACTTGCCCAAGGTCACACAGCAAATAATTGCCTGGGCTAGAATTCAGACCCAGGCAGCCTGGGTCCAGAGTCTGTGCTCTTGGCCACCATGCTGTGTGGCCTTTCTTAAGGTACAAGGGATAGTTGGAGTCCCTCAACACATTTTTTTGGGGGGGGGGGTCGGTAATGAATGAATCTATTTTAGTATGGACAGTTACAAATAATCTTTCCAGCAAGATCACATCTTGCTGTGAAACATGGATGGAGCTGGAGGCCATTATCCTTAGCAAACTAACGCAGGAACAGGAAGCCAAATACTGCATGTTCTCACAAGTGGAAGCTAAATGATGGGGACTCATGGACATATAGAGGTGAACAATAGACTCTGGGATCTACTGGAGGGTGGAGGGTGGGAGAAGGGAGAGGATCAGGAAAAATAACTAATGGCTTAGTACATGGGTAATGAAATATCTACAACAAACCCCCATGACATGAATTTACCTATATAACAAACCTGCACATGTACCCCTGAACCTAAAAGTTAAAACAAAAGACTTTTCATGTATTTTGTAAGTAACATGTATATTAAATATAATTAATACATTTTTGTGCACATGTCTCATTTTCTTAGGATAAGTGAAATTGCCAGGTGAATGTTGTTCATTCATTTTAAGGCTTTTGAAATGGCTCAGTTGACCTCCAGATTGTACCATTCCCAACAGACTTACTTTTAACTTATATTTTAAAGTTGTTGCTACATTTAACATATTACAATTTTTAGTTTTTCTTTCTCTAAACCTCTTAAATGAACATTGATTTGTTCCCCTACTCATAGCTCCTAATGTTTTCCCAGAATTATTGTTGCAGTGGTGAGGGTGGGGGAGAGAACGAAGAAGGCAAGGTTATGCATGTTTATGAGAATCCTCACCAGGTCTCTCTATTCTGTCTCTCCATCTCTGTTTCTGCTGTCGGCCCCCTCCATAGACACTTACCCCTTCTCTCCTGGGTTCTTGGGGTTTGCTGCAGGGCACTCCATCCTGGACATTCTTGCCAGACTGATTCCCTAAATCATTACTCCCAATAATCCCCTCCTCTGAATGCCTGGATGGCTCCCTGCTCTCTACAGAATAAAGGCTAAGCCATATGCTTAGGCTTAGGTTTGAGATTTTTATCAACCTACTTTAAACTCTTCGCTTCCTCTTCTTCCATACACAGCTCCTTGACTTACTAGATTGGTCAAGACGCTTGGTTGAAAGTGACTGAAACTGAAACTGGCTCAGAAACTAATGGTACAGTCCACAGACAGAGTGAGCTTGCAGGTGTGGCTGGCTCCAGGGGCCAAATTGCTATTGTCAGAACTCTTTCCAGCTCTTGGCCTTCCTCTCTGGCTTGGCTCACTCTCAGGCAAGCCCCTCCTTGGTGACCCCTGGCACTACCAAGCCCACATCCCCCCAGCTCCAGGTCAAGAAGAACAGAGGAGCTTTGTTTCTCCACATTCCACTGGAGTCTCAGGACTGAATCTCATCAGAATGACTTGAGTCATGTGTTTGGTCTTGAACCATTATGATGAAGAGAGACAGGATGCCGGGCAGGCAAAGACAGCACAGGGATTCTTTTCCCTTGACATCTTCTTTCTTGCCACCTGGCATTTGCTCCTGCTGGTGTTCTGCCAGCGTGCAGTTTTCCTTCCTCTCTGCTTCTTGAAATCCTACCCACCCTCCATGGCCAACTTGTGGTGAGTCCTCTGCTCACCGTCTCAGCCTGAAATGCTCTTTCTCCCCTTTCTTCTCCTGGGGTTCACAGGAGAAGAATTGCCTTGTTTCTTGTATATACACTGTCCATTGTGTCAAGGAGTATGGACAGTGTATGAGGCGTTCAGGGAGAAGGAGCGTTCAGAATGAGGCTGTAGGAAGTTCACTGTTGCATCGCTGCTGAGAAGGGTGTTGAGGTGAGCTGGACTCTGGAGGGAGTGTGTGGACTCGAGTCACTCACGCTTCCTGGGTGCGAACCCCAGCTCCATGGCTCACACGTGTGTGGTCTTGAGCAATCTCTGGACCCTCTGAAAGCCTTGGTTTCCTCCTGTAAAGCAGGCATGATTCCAGTGCCTGCCTAAGGGGCAGCTGGTGAAGATGAAGCATACCTGCACAGGGCCCAGAGTATAGGGTGGTGCTGCTGGGCTTCGTGCCTCACATCACGGGGTTTAGTCCACTGAGCCTTGCGTGTAGCCATTTCCACTCTTAGCACCACTCAGAGAAGAGTATTACAGGGCAGGAGGATGTCTGATGGAGACAAAAACAGCCTTTCTCTGCCCTAATGTGTTAAATACATTTAAAAAAAAATGCCAGCCCGTCCGGGCGCTGTGGCTCACGCCTGTAATCCCAGCACTTTGGGAGGCTGAGGCGGGTAGATCACGAGATCAGGAGATCAAGACCATCCTGGCTAACATGGTGAAACCCCGTCTCTCCTAAAAATGCAAAAATTAGCTGGGCGTGGTGGTGGGTGCCTGTAGTCCCAGCTACTTGGGAGGCTGAGGCAGGAGAATGGCGTGAACCTGGGAGGTGGAGCTTGCAGTGAGCTGAGATCGTGACACTGCACTCTAGCCTGGGCGACAGAGCAAGACTCCGTCTCAAAAAAAAAAAAAAAAAAAAAAAAGCCCACCCCAAAGCAAGTCATTAGGAAGCCTTGTACCTTAGTGGTTTAATTAAGATCCTGGGCATGCAGAAATGTCACTTTTCTTCTCTTTCACACCAGAAGGGGCCATGAATGAGAGAAGGTGGGAAGAAAGTGTCCCTTTCTAAGGGACACTTTGTTTCTAAGCAAAGTGTCTCAGCCTAGTTTATTTCTAAGCCCTGATGCAGGTCCCCAGTCCCTACACCAGGGTGAATTTTATGATGTTTGGCCCACAGGAGTGAGTGCTGCCGGCTGGGGAGGTGGAGAGGGGTTCCCTACTGCAGCCTCATTTTTGTACCTATAGTTTAAGTTTTTACTAGGAACCTTGTGAAAAGCTGGGGTGGTTCCTTTCACAGCCACACTAGTGAAGCCTCTCTATAGTGCTTACATAGACCAACTGTTCTATACGTGGTAGCTCCTGTGATCTTCTCAGTGACATCAGGAAATAGGTACTTTTATAGTTCTCTGCTTTAAGAATGAAGACTTTGAGACCCAAAAGGGATAAATTACTTATCAAGGTAATATCCCTAGTGATGAAGGGAGCGGGAATTTGAAGCCCTGGCAGACTCATTCAGATCTGTGCTCCTAACCTCGTGTTTCTCATGCAGAGCCGGGGAAAAGGAGCTTCCACTTCGATTTCAACGCTGGTTGAGGCTGCATTCAGATGTGGCCGGGCAATCTGCCCATGCCTGCTGCAGTTGTGTTTGGCTCTTCGTTCGATGCAGCTGCTTCTTGGGGAATTCAGCTGGCAGATTTCACTGCGTCTTCTGAGCCGCCATTTGGTTGCTTGGCTCTTGTGGATGCAGCCTGGGTGGCTGTGCCTGTGCCTTAGAGGCAGCAGTGGCTTCCAAAGGGCAGGGAAATAACTCTGACCCGGCCGAATCACTTGACTTTTTATATTTTCTCTCCAGTGTTAGAGCCTTAGCAGCGTGGACACATGACTGCTGCTACTCAGCAAGGGCTGATTTCCAAGGTCACTGCCTCGAATGATCTGGCTTAGTGCCAGTGTCTTATCTTATTTCTGGAGCAAAGATAAAGGGAGTCCGGTGTTTCTGTTTTTTCAAAGGCCAGTAGTTGTAACAGGTTAATCAAGATGAGAGGCAAAATATTAATGAATCCACTCAGATAACTTTTTAAAGTAATGTGGGTGATGGAGACGGGAGGAAAGAGGTTGAAGTGATCTTTTTGTTAACGTTACATATCAAAACATAAATGATATCGTACATAGGTTTTACTGTGGACCATGTGGTTTTGTATGCTAAGCAACCTGTTGTGTTAGTAACTGAAATTCTTCTTGAATTGTTTATACTCCTGTTGTAGCACAGCGTGACATTTCCTGTACTATTCAGTCTGTTGTTTCGTAATCATTGGTGTCTATTTCTCAAGCACTTTCTCCTCCACAGGAGGGGTGGAGGAGCAGGTGTTTCCCCTCCTGACGCTTGAGAGTGGATGAGTCCAGGTGAATAGGTGAAGGCACCTGCTGTAGTCACTGGTGGCAGAAGCAGGAGTGAAATCCTGGCCACTGACTTCACAAATCTTTTTTTTTTTTTTTTTTTTTTGGTATGTGGAGGAGGTGGATTCATTTGCAGATTCCAGAGGCAGGCAGATGGTAGATGAGGAAACTGGCCTTCAGTGTCACAAAGCATTCAGGGTCATGTCCTCTCCAAGGTGGTGGTGCCACAGGGCTTCCTGCCTCATGTCACGGGGTTTAGTCCACTGAGCGTTGGGTGTGGCAATTCCCATTCTCAGCACCTGTATTAGTCTGTTCTCACATACCCGAGACTGGGTAATTTATAAAGAAAAAGAGGCTTAATGGACTCATAGTTCCACATAGCGGGGGAGGCCTCACAATCATGGCAGAAGGCGAAAGGCATGCCTTACATGGTGGCAGGCAAGAGAGTATGAGAGCCAAGTGAAAGGGGAAACTCCTAATAAAATCATCAGATTTCGTGAGACTTATTCACTGCCATGAGAATAGCATGGGGGAAACAGCTCCGGTGATTCAGTGTTCTCCCACCAGGTCCCTCCCACAATCTGGGAATTATAGGAGCTACAATTCAAGATGAGATTTAGGTGGGGACGCAGCCAAACCAAGTCAGCCCCTATCTCAGGCTAGAGTATTGGAGGGCAGGAGGATGTCTGATGGAGACAAAAACAATCTTTCTCTGCCCTAATATATTAAATACATTAAAACAAAAGCCAGCCCACCCCAAAGCAAGTCATTAGGAAGCCTTGTGCCTTAGTGGTGTGAGAGCCTGGACCATAGAGCCAGAAAGCCTGGGTTCTAATCTTGACCTACCACTTCCCACTTTGGTGACCTTGAACAGGTACATGACCTTTCTTTGCTTCAGTTACCTCAGCTGGAAATGGGAAGAATAATGGTGCCTCCCTCCTAGGATTGTTGAGAATTACAGGAATGACTAGGTGTAATTCATATCTGGCCTATAGTACATGCCATGTAATATTAACTATTATTATTCCTGCTCTTGTTACCAATAGAACAGTAGTAGTAGTAAACATAGTAGCATCTTACCTGATATTTGTGGCATTTACTTGTGGCACATTTTGCCTCGTCATGATGACAGTGCCTTGCGCCTCAATTGAAAAATCCCAGCACTGCACAGGGGTGTGAAAATCATTGGTTTCTCTAGTTGAGCTCTTTAACTGCACCATCTGGTTTTTCCAGAGGCCTCAGTGTTGTCCCTGATGAAGAAGTCATTGAAATGTACGAGGGGTCCCACGTGCCCTTGGAGCAGATGAGTGACTTTTACGGAAAGGTAATGAGAAGCACTTTATTCATTTAAAGCAGCCTTTTTCCTTCTTGAAACATGGCCTTGTCGAACTTACCTACTGCTTATATGGAATGGACAGGGAAATTTGAGATTGTGTGTTGAGAGAGACTAGCATTTGAAGGGGACACCCCCAGATTCTTTCATGATTCTCCTTTCTGAAGCACTTCCTCCCCACCTGATGAAGGCTCTTTTCACCTCCCACATACCTACCCCATTTGCCACCCCATCTCCAGGAATGTCCCTAGTTTCTGGAGTGGGGCTCCAGAACAGATTGGGGCTGTCGGTGTGACAGCTACTGCTTCCCCTGACGAATGGCTGTGAAATGCCAGAGTTGATGGCTACACAGCCACCCTTTTTACCTTCAGGGAAACCTCTGCTTTTCTATCTTTTGTGGTTCTCTTTCCACTCAGAATTTTTGCTTCTTGTCTTACTAGATGCACTCACTTACTTGCTTTGTCAAAATGAAATGGACGATGCCCGGTCAGCTAGTAAACTTAGTACAGACAGCCCCTGACTTACAATGATTCTACTTAGAATTTTTTGACTTTACAATGGTGTAAAACCATCGCAATTTCAACATAAATTACAGTATTCAATAAATTATATGAGACACTCAACACCTTATTATAAAATAGGCTTTGCATAGGCTAATATAAATGTTCTGAGAATGCTTAAGATAGGCTAGGCTGAGCCATGATGTTTGGTAGGTTAGATGTATAAATGCATCTTTTACAGTGGGTTTATCAGAATGTAACCTCATCATAAGTTGAGAATCTATAGTGTAAATCGCAAGTATTCAGAGAAGGGCTCTTTTTTAAGCTCAAATGTGGGCCGTGAGGTTCGTGCTCCAGTTCAGGAGAATTACATGAGTTTTTATGTCATTATGGGCAATAATTTGTTTGCTGGCTTTCCTCTGTGTTTCCTGAGTGTGAACCGGAAGTGGGAGTGAGCACAGGAGAAATTGGGAGGGGAAGGGTGATTAGACTCTGGGGGAAATCAGGGCATTTCTTTTGATATCCTAGTTATACTTAGAGTGAGACATCAGCTCTGCTGTGAATGATAAGGAACAAGGGGAACATTTTACTTTTTTTTTTTTTTTTTTAAGGCAGAGTTTTGCTCTTGTTGCCCAGGCTGGTGTGCAGTGGCGCCACCTCCGCTCATTGCAACCTCCACCTCTCGGGTTCAAGCGATTCTCCTGCCTCAGCCTCCTGAGTAGCTGGGATTCAGGCACCCACCACCATGCCCACCAAATTTTTGTATTTTTTAGTAGAGACGGGGTTTCACGATGTTGTCCAGGCTGATCTTGAACTCCTGACCTCAGCTGATCCACCTGCCTTGGCCTCCCAAAGTGCTGGGATTACAGGCATGAGCCACCACGCTCAGCCCATTGTCCTTTTTTATTATTAGAACTTTTCTTTTTTGTGTTGATGATGGGATCTCGTTTAGTCACGGAAAAGGCTTCCTGCTGTTCCTGGTGCTTCGTGGCTCTGTCCCTTGCGTGGGCCCCTGTTTCTAAAGCATTCCTTCCACCCTGTCTGCAGAGCTCTCATGGAAACACGATGAAGCAGTTCATGGACATCTTCTCCCTGCCCGAGATGACCCTCCTGTCCTGCGTGAATGAATACTTCCTCAAGAACAACATCGACTATGAGCCTGTGCATCTGTACAAAGATGTCAAGGTTGTATCCACAGTGAGAGATTACAGTGCTGAGTCTGTTTCAGCCTTTTCAGTGGGAGTCACAGAGTCTTGAACCTCCTTTCTAGGTTAGGTGTTTTAAATAGTCTCTTAGCTGGGACCTCTTATATGTGGTTTAACCTTGAACATTATAAGAAAGATGTTGTTACATCAGGAGAATTGGAAATCAGTCAAAAGTTTTGTTAAAACGAGATGGTGCTGACACTGTTATCTCAATTTTTGATCCTTTCTGACCAGAAGACCAAGGCCAGGGCCGGTGCACTTGGCCAAAGGGATGATGGGGATGGAAGTCCAGCCTGTACCTACTCACCCGTGAGTCTGCCCGAGCAAGGGTGCCTCTTCTTTTTTTTTTTTTGAACAGAGTCTTGCTCTGTCACTCAGGCTGGAGTGCAGTGGCGTGATCTTGGCTCACTGCAACCTCTGCCTCCCGGGCCTCCCGGGTTCAAGTGATCCTCCTCCCTCAGCCTCCCAAGTAGCTGGGATTACAGGCGCCTGCCACCACGCCTGGCTAATTTTTGTATTTTTAATAGAGACGAGGTTTCACCATGTTGGCCAGGCTAGTCTCCAACTCCTAACCTCAAGTGATCCTCCCATCTCAGCCTCCCAAAGTACTGGGATTAAAGGCTTGAGCCACCACGCCCGGCCAGGGTGCCTCTTCGTCACATGGGTTACATTCAAGCTCCCGGCTGGGGGGCCTGTGCCACTGTAGTTGCCCAGAAGGGATGCCTTTTTCCTTTGCCTACAAAGGTTCCATGTGGCTCTCTAAAGTCCTGCAAAAGCCATGCAAGAATCCAGCTGGGGGACGGGGGATGTAGACAAATGTAAATGTTTACGTGAGCATATACAAAGTCCTCACTTACTGTTGCCCATAGGATCTTGGCATCCGTGACTTTAAGTGAAACCGTGTGCAACAGGTCCTTGAATAACGCCAATTGCTTCGATGTCATTTTAGTTTTGACAAGGAAAAAAATTGATTTTGCTTTATGTCGTTTCACATAGAGTTGCAGTTTCTAAGAACCTACTGAAGATGTTAAGGACTTACTGTACAAATCATTTGTATTTATAAATTTATGTATTTTATGGTCACATGTTTATATATTTATATATGTTCTTTAAGCTGTATGAACTTTTTAGTACTAAAAAAGTTTATTTTATTTTATATGTATTTACATAGTTATAATATATTTACAAAAATATGTGTTTAAATATATTTTTTAAAGATACATATTTACACATTAAAATATTTTTGTTATATATTTATAAGTAAATTTAAGTTTTGGCAGCGTGAATCCTGGGTTTTAGGAAGATAGAGGATAAATTATAGTTTCTCAATATCAGTGTGGTATTATCCAAATTGAATTTAGGTATTTAGTTTCTGTTCTCTTTTTTGTGTATACACTTTGTCTTTAAAAATCTGTAAGAATCACTTGTAGCAGCCTTGTGCATTCGTAAGGCGAGATGTTGATTTGAAAGCTCAGTTTTTACTGCAAGTGTTGCTACCACCAAGAGCAAATACTTGTGTAGAGCTTAGTAGGTCCTAGGCACTGTTCTTATGAGTGCTTTAGGCATGTTAACTTACTAAATCTTCATAATAATGCAAGGTAGGCACTATTCTTACCATTTTACAAATAAGGTCATCGAGGCACAGTGAGGTTGAGTTGCTTGCCCAAGGTCACACAGCTGGTAAATAGCAGAGCCTTGATTTTAAGCCAGGCAGTCTGACTTGCATTTAACTGCTGCCTTCTGCTGCTGGTGTGAAATTGAATCAGGCTTGTGCTGAAAGGTAATTGAGGTTGAGATTGCAGTCCAGAAGTGCTCACTCTTAACAGAAATCTCCCAGCAACAGTCTAAGGCTTAGACACAATTTTGCTTGCAGCCCTGTCTCCTGCTACTGGCTCTAGAAAGTTTCCATAGGCCTCTAGGAATGTCACCACGTAGAGGCTCTGGGCAGTGTCACCTGCCAGTGGGACCCTGTTTTGACACCTGCCAGCTATCATGCTGCCATACTCCTGAACCCACAAAGGGTTTAACCACCTCCTCTTCCTCTCCCTGGACCACATCTCTGCCTGAGCTACAATCTCATTGCCAGTTCGTTGCCCTACTGGTGGTACCAAAGAGAGAAGGAGGAACCTGTAAGCTATTTGTCTCTGTCTCTCATTCTGTGTTATAGAATTTGCCGTTGGGGTCTAGGGACGGAAAGGGCACAAAGATAAAAGAGCAATAACTCCCTTTGTCCAGATGGCCAGGGATCATTTGTTCACAGTACTGCATATAAATTACTGTCTATCATGTGGGACTTTATTCAGAATTATTCACAGAAATTACCTCTTCCAAGCACTCTTTTGAAAATTCCATTGGAAATTGCCACCATCACCATGGAAACTTTGGCTTTCACAAGGGGCTGCCTATGAAAATGGACCAGAATTGGCTGGGTGTGGTGGCTCATGCCTGCAATCCCAGCACTTTGGGCGGCTGAGGCAGGTGGATTACTTGAGGCCAGGAGTTGGAGACCAGCCTGGCCAACATGGTGAAACCCTGTCTCTATTAAAAACACAAAAATTAGCCTGGTGTGCTGGTGGGCACCTGTAATCCCAACTACTCTGGAGGCTGAGGCAGAAGAATCACTTGAACCCAGGAGGCAGAGGCTGCATTGAGCTGAGATGGGACCACTGCACTTCAGCCTGGGTGATATAACAAGACTCTGTCTCAAAAAAAAAAAAAAAAAAAAGAAAACAGACCAGAATTTAGATTTCGTGTAGGGCCTGGATTGTCAGACTTTGTAGGGACAGAAGTTACCATGACTGCCATTTCACTTGTACTGTTACTCAGGCTGTCTCAGTTGTATTTTCGCTGATTAAAAATGTATCTTTTGGCAGGATTCAATTCGAGACGTCCACATCAAAGGAATAATGTACAGAGCAATTGAAGCAGACATTGGTATGTGCTCAGCAGTATCACGAAGAGAGTTTCAGCCTTTCCGTTTCTTTTGCAACCATGCCGGCATTTTACTTTGCATTCCAGGTGCTAAGCAGGGGCTGCATGAGTGCTCTGTAAGGACCTGGCATCCTGGCATGTTAGCCTTCTCCTCTTTGTCCTGGAACTTGACATAATTCTGACTTAAAAGGAGAGGCACTGGCAGCTATAGCCACTTAGTTGTTTCCACTTAGACCGAGGAGGCAGGGTCTTTGTGAATGATGCACCAGATGTACCCATGTTCCACCGGACAAAGCTTCTTCCTTAGGGCCTTTATTCCCTTTCCTGTGCCTAGGACAGTGCTGGACCCAAACCCCCATTTAGAAAGTACTTGCAGATTGACAAATATCATGCTGAATCTGTGTGTGAATTTTTCTCTTGCTCTTAGAAAAGTACATCTGCTATGCTGAGCAGACCCGCGCAGTGTTGGCCAAACTGGCTGATCATGGCAAGAAGATGTTTCTCATCACCAATAGCCCCAGTAGCTTTGTGTAAGTTGCTCTGTGTTTCATTGCTAGCTTCTGGCACACTCCTTGTATCCCATTTGTTTTAGCAGCTGGAAATTGGAAAGAAAAAGTTACAGACATAGTTAATCTCTTTAATGTTAGACTAACCTGGCTGACTTGTTGCCCTAGGGACAAAGGGATGAGTTATATCGTTGGGAAAGACTGGAGGGACCTGTTCGATGTGGTCATTGTTCAGGCTGAGAAGCCAAACTTCTTTAATGATAAGCGAAGGTGAGTGTTTATTTTTCTAGGGGACTAGATTTTATTCCTTTGCTGCTGTGAATATATAGATGGTGTGTCTTGGTAAAATCCAGTTGCAAAATCATAAGCATGTGAGATTATAGCTTTTGAATTTTAACCCTTCTAGCAAGTAATCATGAGGAGAGTGACATGAGCACGTAACAGACAGTTTGCATGCATTGAAAGGGTTCTCAGTTCAACTTGAGCTACTTCAGACCCATGAGGTAGGCTTGAAGAAAATGATTGGCAGTGACGAAAAAGCCAAACTTATTATCACATAGTAAATTAGATCTTTAGATGCAGACACATTGTGAAGCATCAGAAAACAACAGCAACAACAAAACTGCCTGTTGGGTAGCTCTGTAAATAGAGCTCTCATTAGTGTGTTTAAAATTGCAGTTGGATTTTGCAGAGCTGCTCTGCAACACAGGTTTTGCATCACGTGCGGTAAATCTCTATTAACGTCTTAATATCTTCCTGCCACTGTAGCCGTGGGAATGGGGAAGCAGGTAAGTTTTAGGTTGTGACAGGGACAGAGTGTGCTGTTAGTATTTAGTGGGTAGGGATCAGGGAACGCTAAAATATCTTTTAACTTGTGGGACAGGCCTGTTCACCAAGAGCTGTTCTCCACAAATGCCCACAGTGTTGAGAATCACTGCACTAGGGTTCTAAAAAAATTACTTGTATTTGTATAATAATGGGCAAGTTTTGAAACACTTTTACCCCCATGTTTATTCTGTAGCTGGTAAGCAGGTAGTCTGTTCCTCTCTGTTAGGTGATTTGAAGCATCAGGGTGTGGTGCCCTGCAGTTAATGCTTTAAATTCCTCTTGTCCCAGTTTTCCACATGTCACAGTGACTCCAGGAAGAAGAGGCAAACCAAGAACCATGTGCAGGGACTCAAAAATGCTTGGTGGGACTCAAGAAAATGAGTGTGATGAAAAACAGCTATAAACTGTGGCTTGCTGCTTTGTTACTATTTTGTCCCACTGACTGGCGGCTGGAGTCATCCCAAAGACAGTGGCAAGGGAGTTCCTACATGGGAGAGCCGCAAACCGTCCCATGATGGGGCTGGTTGGGATTCCAAAGAAAGAAGCACTAAACTCTGGGGTGATCAGTGCAAAGCACTTATTAGAGGAACTGACTTACAGAGTGGGCTGCTGTGCATCCTATGGCACAGGGTCCCCAACCTTTTTGGCACCAGGGACCGGTTTCATGGACGACAATTTTTCCAGCAGGTTTGTGGGGGTAGGGTGATGGTTTCAGGATGAAACTGTTCCACCTGAGATCATCAGGCATTAGATTCTCATAAGGAGCACACAACTTAGATCCCTTGCTTGTGCAGCTCACGATAGGGTTCCGCTACTATGAGAATCTAATGCCACCACTGATTTGCCAGGAGTTGGAGCTCAGGCGGTAATGCTCTCTCACCCACCGGACGCTCGCCTCCTGCTGTGCGGCCCGGTTCCTAACAGACCTTGGACTGGTTTTGGTCTGTGGTCCGCGGCCCGGGGTTTGGGGACCCCTGCTCTGGCAGACAGGAGAGAAAGGGATGTTCTACCTAGGTGTGTCCACCAGGAGTGGGTCAGGATGTGGAGTTTATTGAGGGTTTAAGGAATTTGGCTCCAGGCCAGGGCTAGTTTCTTCCAGTGTCTTGGGGAGTATCGTAAAAACCTTTATCGGTGTCTGGGAGTTTTGAAGCATGCAGAGGAAAACATGCACCTAGCTGGGTCAGAGTGGTCAAAGGCACTCCTGTCCTAGAGGAAGAAGTGGGGGAGGTTGGGGGCCCTACAGTAGCTGATATGATGCCCTCACCATTTTCTTAGTGGATTCTGGGGTGTGGTCAGGAGAAGGGCCCTGTCTCTCTTTTCACCAGAGAGCTCCTCTGCTTTGTTATGTTTATAAAAAGTGAGGGGGCAGGGTCCTGGACTCGTTTCCCTGGATGGCGCAGGCAGGGTGTCTCAGCCCTCTCCCCCAAACATCTATTTTGTCTTTGTTCTTGAAGCCTAGGGTAAGAGCTGAATAATTCTCCATCTGTATTCATCCTTGTGTTATTCATAATAATGAGAGGTCAGAAACAACCTAACAGCCCTACAGTAGGAGATGCCTAGTTAAATTTGGAATAGCCATGTGAGGGGGTATTACGCAGTCATTAAAAATGATGTACTTGGCCGGGTGCGGTGGCTCACGCCTATAATCCCAGCACTTTGGGAGGCTGAGGCGGGCGGATCACAAGGTCAGGAGATGGAGACCATCCTGGCTAACACGGTGAAACCCCCTCTCTACTAAAAATACAAAAAATTAGCCCAGCATGGTGGTGGGCGCTTGTAGTCCCAGCTACTCGGGAGGGTGAGGCAGGAGAATGGCGTGAACCTGGGAGGCAGAGCTTGCAGTGAGCCGAGGTCATGCCACTGCACTCCAGCCTGGGCGACAGAGTGAGACTCCATCTCAAAAAAAAAAAAAAAAAAAAAAAAAGATGTACTTGGGCCGGGGTGCCGTGGCTCACACCTATAATCCCAGCACTTTGGGAGGCTGAAGCCAGAGGATTGCTTGAGCCCAGGAGTTTGAGACCACCCTGGGCTACATAGGGAGACTGTCTCTACAAATAATTAAAAAATTAGTTGGTCACACCTGTAGTCCCAGCACTTTGGGAGACTGAGGTGGGCGGATCACCTGAGGTCAGGAGTTCAACATGGTGAAACCCCATTTCTACTAAAAATACAAAAATTAGCCAGTCATGGTGGCATGCAACTGTAATCCCAGCTACTCAGTAGGCTGAGGCAGGAGAGTCACTTGAACCCAGGAGGCAGAGCTTGCAGTGAGCCAAGGTTGCACCACTGCACTCCAGCCTGGGCGACAGAGTGGGACTCTCTCTCACAAAAATAAAATAAAATAAAATAAACTAGGTATGGCAGTGCATGCTTGCAGTCCCAGCTATTTGAGAGACTGAGGTGGGAGTGTCACCTGAACCCAGGAGGTCAAGACTGTAGTGAGCCGCGATTGTGCCATTGCACTTCATCCTGGGGAACAGAGTGAGACCCTTTCTCCAAAAAAACCAAAAACGTATTTGGGAAAAAAAAAAGATGATGTTGTATTACTGTAAAACATGATGTATTTAAGAAGATGTAATCACTTGGGAAATTGCTCACAATATTAGAGAAAAAGGATATAAATTAGTGTACACAAAGTGATCCTCATTTTATAGTCATGAAAGAAAGATAAATTTCATAAAAAGACTGAAACATGAACTGAAATGTTAAGTGTACATGGTGGGTCTAGAATTCTGGGTCGCGTACCTTTTTTTCATTGTATTTTTCTGTATTACAATTAGGTAAAAAAATTATTTTTTTAGGGTAACACTTATTTTTACCTTAAGGCAAACAAACTGTGAGTCCTTTGGGCTAACACTGCCAGGGTGAGGAATGAGGCATTATCCTTACTTCCCAATTTCCACCATAAATTAGTGCTTCTGGTCTTCTGATTTGTTTTTTATCTGGAGTGGCTTAATTTCAGGTATAAAGCCAGAAAAATATACTAAGGCAGTATTTCCGTAAACTTTTCTTCATAAACAGGTTTTCTGCATGGTCAAATAAATCCGGGAAATCTGGGTGAAAGAAAGTTGATTACAGCAGGGCTTTTCAGAGCCATCAATAGCTTTTTAAGAGGGACATATTTAGTGCATGGTGTTTTCCAAATTTATATGACCCTGGAATTCTTTTTTTTGTTTGTTTTTGTTTTTGAGATGGAGTTTCTCTCTTGTTGCCCAGGCTGAAGTGCAGTGGCACAATCTCCACTCACTGCAAGCTCTGCCTCCTGGGTTCAAGCGATTCTCCTGCCTCAGCCTGTTGAGTAGCTGAGATTACAGGTGCCCGCCACCATGCTCAGCTAATTTTTGTATTTTTAGTAGAGATGGGGTTTCATCATGTTGGCCAGGCTGATCTTGAACTCCTGACCTCAGGTGATCCACCTGCCTCAGCTTCCCAAAGTGCTGGGCTCACAAGAGTGAGCTACTGCGCCCAGCCCCCTGGAATTCTTTTTTTTTCATGGAACACCTTTGGATACTGGGCTTCACACAATTTGGGACGTATTGAATTAGGCCAGGGAATGTGATGGTGGAGTTTTGGTTTCGGGTTTTTTTTAGGTTTTTGCAGGGAGCTACTTCCCGTGATAGTGAATAACTCTGGTATTTCATAGAGCAGACAGCCTGTACTACTCCATGTCATAATGTTTCCCATTTCTGTTGTTAGGCCTTTCCGAAAGATGAATGAGAAAGGTGTCTTACTCTGGGATAAAATCCATAAGTTGCAGAAAGGCCAGATATACAAGCAGGTATCTCATGACCAGCTGATCCTTTTTGTTGCTTTGCTTTGTGGTCGGTAATAATGCTAATAGCTGATGTTCATTGTGGCTTACTGTATGCCTGGCACAGTTCTGAGTGATTCCCATGAACTGATTGATTATAACTTGGTGGTAAGCTTAGGTTTAAGTCAATATATTTTCAATATGCTAGTATCTAACTCAAAATTGAATGTTTTTTTAAAAACAAAATTTAAGGCATGACTTTCATAGTGTGTAATATATAAGATGCCAGTAGTAAACCTTGGAAATTTCTCTTTAAGGAGCACTTACTCATGGCATATTATTCACTCAAATTACTAATTATTTTCTGACAATACATGTTTTGTACACAATTTTGTGGGTTTAAAAAAAATTTATTAAGACAAGGTCTTGCCCTGTTGTCCAGGCTGGAGTGCAGTGGCATGAACATGATTCACTATAGCCTCAACCTCCTGAGTTCAAGTGATCCTTCCATTTCAGCCTCCCAGGTGGCTGGGATCATAGGCATGCACCACCACACCCAGCTAATTTTTAATTTTTATTTTTTGTAGAGACAGGGTCTTGCCATTTTGTCCAAGCTGGTCTTGAACTCTTGGGCTCAAGCAATCCTCCCACCTTGGCCTCCCAAAGTGCTGGGATTACAGGCATAACCATCACACCTAGCCTGTGCACAGTTCTAATATATTTTGGTGTCATATGAGGCTTTCAAATATTTGAATGAATTATTGCATCGGTGACCATTATTATGTTACTAAAGTTCATTTTTTAAAAATATGAATACATTCTTGGTGGGTATATAACAATCTGATGGATTTGGCAATAAGTGTATTTTCTAGGCCTTGAAAAATTAGCTTTGATAAAGCCATTCTACTTCTAGGAAGTTAGCCTAAGAAAATTATGAAGATAATAGCTAATACAACTTGGCTATGAGAATGTTTATCATGAAGTTGCTTACAAAATAGATAATGTCAACTGTCCAACATCAGGGAATTGGCAAAAGGAATCATGGTACTTCCCAGCTGCTATCATTGCATGGTAGACTATTGACATGGAAAGATGGCCACAGCATGTTAAGTGTAGAAAGATAGTTACAGTGAGGTGTATATAATATAAATCCTTCTTGAACAGTGCATTTGACATAGAGGAAAGATTTCCCATGAAGGTGCTTTTATCTTTATATTTTGATATTTAAAATAAGTTATAAAAACAATTTTTAAAAGTTTTTAAAAAATATTTTGTACTGTGGGTTAGACAGATCTCTGTAATATAATAACTATAGTTTTCTCTGATTACAGGGTAATTTATATGAATTTTTGAAGCTTACTGGATGGAGAGGATCCAGAGTATTGTATTTTGGTGACCATATATACAGTGACCTGGCGGTGAGGGGCCCTTTTTTCCTTTGTTGGGGGACAGATGTGTTAGTCTCACTTACTAAAGAATGTATCTTTTATTTAAGGATGTACCTTTTATTTAAGAATATATCTTTTATTTAAGGTCATCTTTATGCTTTCATAAAACCTAAAAGTAGGCTGCATTTTTTTAATGTCTTTTTTTTTTTTTAACAGAACAGGATGGATCAGAGTTGTAAAAAAGATAAATATTTTTTGGAAATGATGGAAATAAGCAGTTCACTCAGAGTTTATCAGAATAATCTTTCCATTTAAATAATAAGAAATAAATGCCATTGTTCTTTTTCCTTTCATCGATGCATCAAAAAACATAAAATCCACCTTTGAAAGTTTGCCACCGTTGGGAATATTTAAAAGAATGTGCTGTAGGTTTTCATGTATTATTAGGAGGAAGAGAAATATTCAAAGGCTTCAAGAAACTGAACCAGTGGGCTGGGCACGGTGGCTCACACCTGTAGTCCTAGCACTTTGGGAGGCCGAGGTGGGTGGATTACTTAAGCTCAGGAGTTTGAGATCAACCTGGGCAGTGTTGTGAAACCCTGTCTCTACTAAAAATACAAAAATTATCTGGGCGTGGTAGCACACCCCTATAATCCCAGCTACTGGGGAGGCTGAGGCAGGAGAATTGCTTGAACCTGGGAGGTGGAAACTGCAGTGAGCTGAGATCATGCCATTGCACTCTAGCCTAGGCGACAGAGTGAGACCCTGCCTCAAAAAAAAAAAAAAAAAAAAAAAATTGAACCAGCGAGGAAGGTGGGCATCCTAAGCCCTCTTAGACTCTTGCATAGGACTTAGGATTCTGGCTTTAGCTGAGTAGCCAGACTGAACCTTTAGAACTATAAATCAGCTACCACTTCTTTTAAAACCTGAAAGCCTTTCTTTCTCCCTCTGAGTAAAAGCCTGAGTTCCTATGGTTGCCCACTGGATTTCCCCTTCCCCAGCCCACCTCTGAAGACATGCTCTGCCTCTGCCCCCCTGTTTTGTCTCTTCTAGGTTCCCTGACTTGTTGCTTCTTAACATGCCACCCTCCAGCTTGTTCCTGCCCCAGGGCCTTTGCACTTGCTGTTCTTCAGCCAGAATCTTTCTGTTTCCACATATTTTCATACTTTCCCCCACCTTGTCCTTGTATTAGCCTGGTCTTCCTAACTACCCTGTATAAAATGGAAACCTCCTTGCTTCCTCTCCTTATCCTGTTATTCTGCTTGATTTTTGTGCCTTGTACTTATCCCCACCTGCCATTATGTATTTTACTTATTTATTGTCTGTATTTTCCACGAGGGCTGGGATTTCTCAGTTTTTTTGTGCATTGTTTTATCCTCAGTATTCAGGGCCTGGCAAATAGTAGTGCTTGATAAATATTTGCCAAATAAGAAAATGCACATTTAGTATGATGACTATATGTCTTAGATTTTCCAGGACATAGCTGATACTAGATATTCTGGCCTGTTGTCAAATATGGGGTGACAGCATTTGGAATGGAAAATGTGATCATGCATGCTTATGTTGTATGTGATCATTCCAAATCTGAGATTCCATGGTTCTCCATAACCCAGAGGGCCTGGCACACAGAGGTCTGTGGATGAATTGAATGAAGACCTTTGGTAGCATTTAGGTCAAGCCCCTTTCTGCCCCTGACCTCATTTTTTTTTTTTTTTTTTTTTTAACAGACCATGGTTAATGATTCCAGACCTAGTGTTTCTGCAGGGGTTGTGACTCACAGCAATTATTTCCAGAACTGAAACTTTCTTGGAATGAAATGATCAAAGGCTGGGGCCAAATAGGTTTTAATTAAATGTAATTCATTGAATTCAGCTTGGTGAATAACTAACCATTACCATCAAAAAGTAATTAAATGAATGCCTCTCATGTCTGGGAAAATAGTGACATAGTTTAGATTCTGTTGAGACTGACGTTGACTTTTCGTGATCTTTGTGATCAGGATTTGACCCTAAAGCATGGCTGGAGGACTGGTGCAATCATCCCAGAGTTGAGATCTGAGCTCAAAATCATGAACACGGAGCAATACATTCAAACCATGACCTGGCTGCAGACCTTGACTGGCTTATTGGAACAGATGCAGGTTTGGATATATTATTTTTCTCTCTCACTTTTTCTTTAAGCCTGAGGTTAGAAAGTTACTTCAGGTATTTTCTGCTTAATTGTTATAAAATATGAGGCTTAAGTTGTTTTCAGTAGACTGTAGAATAACGATTGGGGTTCTTTTGCCTAGACAGTGTTTGTGGGGCCTTTGTTAATGCAGGTGTTTGCTCACATTCCTCTGTCAGTGAAGATCCAGTGTCCTCACTTCCACACTGAAGCCTGCTAGGAGCTCTCCTGTGGGATGCTGGGATTCAGGAAGCCCTGCCAGTGCTTGAGTCTGTGCTGGTTCTGTCTGCACCTGCTACGGTGGGACTTCTCCATTCTGGGCCTCAGTTTCCCCATCTGTGAAATAAAGGGGCCGGTGGAGCGAAAACTTCAGTCTAGGCACCATGGCTTACTGGAAAGAGTCTCAAAGCAAGAGTCAAGATCCCTGGGTCCAGCCTTAGTTGATTCTGAGGATAATACCTGCAGTTTGCTGGCTTACTGGAGTTCCCTGGCAGTTACTTCCTTAAGTTAAGTTAGGCAGCCAGTTTTGGCTGGTAAGTGAGGAATGGCAGTTTTATCAGTCGTTTCCTGGCCCATGGAAGCTGCCTCTCTTTTGTAGCTGTATCCCCTTAATTCTCCATGTGCCCCTTTCCTTTCCAGTTCCATGAGGCACCTTGCTTTCTCCCTGGCTCCAGCTTGCGTGGGCTACAGCCGTCTCAGCATGGGTGCTGACATTTTTAGGATCTGGGCACAGGTGCTTGCTCTCTTGGCTAACACACCTGCAACCTGTGGCCACAGCCTATTGCCCATGCCTGCCCTCTGGCTTTGGAAATGGGCAGGGAATTGCCTTGCCTGCCCCAGCTGGCACTCTGCTTGGGGGTGGCTGAACAGTGAGATCAGGCAGGGCCATGAGTGGCAGGCCAGATTCTGGCTCCAGGTGCATGCATTCCAGAGCATGGGGCCCTGCACGTCCCCCTGGGCCTTGTTTCCAGGATGCACTGGGCTCCATTAGTTCTTGGCTCTTCTCTGATGAGAATCCTCTGATGAGGATTTATTCTGTTTCCCTCACTATGCTTGTCTGTGAGATGATTTACTAAAAATATACAGTGTCAATTCTGAGTTAGTGTAGTTTAGAGTCTGTGCATGTCATACACTACTAATAGTTACTTTTTATGTGCTGGACACTGTGCTGAGTGCTGGCTGTATACACTTTGCTCATTTAATAGTCACAGCTGTCCCTTGCAGGTAGGTACAATTTTCCCATTTTAGAATAAGGAAACAGTTTTTGAGAGGTTAGGTATCATTCATGTCTGAGGTCATAAAATGGCAGGGCAAGGCTTGAACCAAGTCCCCAAGTCCATGCTTCAGAGCACTGCTCTAATGTGCCTTCCCGTTTAGAGGATTCGGGTATAGGCAAGGCTTGACTCACCCTCAGTGAAGTCTCTGTGACTCTGGCAGCTGGTCATATGCACAAACACAACTGCATGTAGATGGTATCAGTATATTTTAGCTTTGGAAAGAGGTTTTTTTTTTTTTGGTTTTATCTTGTTTTCCTTTTTCTGACCTGTGTAGAAAGTTGACTACTAAGGAATGTGTGTTTTAGAGAATGGAAGTGCTGAAAATATTTCTGTGGTTTGTAAAATTAGTTATACGAGGTGTGGGGTGAGGGAAGGAAGAAAAGGGAATTGAGGTTTACATAGCTGCCCCCATTTTGCAGGAGAGAAAACTGAGACTGCGAGATAGGTGACTTTTCTAGAATCACAGTTCTCACTTGGCAAATCAGGCTATGTAGAAAGGTCGTAAGAACTTACCGTGTTCTGGACACCAAGACCTTTAAGTTCATTTCATCTTCACAGAAACTCTTTGAAGTAGTTCTGAAGCATCACTGCCATTTTACTGATGAAGACCCTGAGGCGCAGAGGAGATATAACTTGCTCTAGTGAGGGGTGATGCTGGTGTTTACACACAGGCCGACCGACTCTAGACCCTTAACCTCTGTGCACCTATATTGATTGCCTTGGGTTCTGGCACTTTGTATAGAGTTCTGTCAGGTTGGATTCACTAGGATATAGAGGTGTACAGCTGCTAACTAAAAAAACATCCAAATCAGTGTCCTATCTCACTGTCACCCCCTTCCTCAGTGTTCCCTTAGAAAGTTATAAGTTATTCCACTGAGCCTGTGGTAGATGTTTCTAGAACTCCCCCTTGGGGATTATTTTCAGAGCATGTAGCACATTATTTGGACAGTTTTCTGAGGAGAAAAATTGGTCCTCTGAGATTGGGTTTGATTTTTTCGGAGCCAGCAGAGTGTCATTTTTTTGTTTGTTTGTTTGTTTGTTTGTTTTGAGATGGAGTCTTGCTCTGTCGCCCGGGCTGGAGTGCAGTGGCGCAATCTTGGCTCACTGCAGCCTTCACCTCCCAGGTTCAAGCAGTTCTCCTCTCTCAGCCTCCCAAGTAGCTGGGACTACAGGCTTGTGCCACCACGCCCAGCTAATTTTGTATTTTTAGTAGAGATGGGGTTTCACCATGTTAGCCAGGCTGGTCTCAAACTCCTGACCTCACAGAGTGTCATTTGGAGCCGAGTCTCATGAATGAAATAGAAGTATATAAATTTTGGTTGTAATTTCATTAGTTAGCTTTGAAGTGCATTCCAAAATGGCTGTGGTTCATGGTGGTGGTGCTGGCATTGGTAGACGCTTCTCAGGTAACCAACCAGTCAGAGGCCACATTTAGACCACGGGTCGGCAAGCTTCATCAAAGGGCCACATGGTAAATATTTTAGGCTGTGCAGGCTCAGGTAACCAACCAGTCAGAGGCCACATTTAGACCACGGGTCGGCAAGCTTCTGCAAAGGGCCACATGGTAAATATTTTAGGCTGTGCAGGCTGTAGGCTCTGTTGCAGCTACCCACCTCTGCACTTGTAGCACAAAAGCAGCCGTGGACAGTATGTGAATGAATGGTTGTAGCTGTGTCCCAATAAACTTTATTGGTGGACACTGAAATTTGACTTTCATGTAATTTTTACATGTTAGGAAATTCTTCTTTTTTTTTCTTTTGAGGCAGTCTCACTCTGTTGCCCAGGCTGGAGTGCAGTGGCATGATCTCAGCTCACTGCAGCCTCTGCCTCCCAGGCTCAAGTGATTCTCATGCCTACCCTCCTGAGTAGCTAGGATTACAGGTGTGCACCACCACGCCCAGCTAATTTTTGTATTTTTGAAGAGACTGGGTTTCACCATGTTGGCCAGGCTGGTCTCGAACTCCTGGCCTCAAGTGATCCACCTGCCTTGGCCCCCCAAAATGCTGGGATTATAGGCGTGAGCTACCATGCCCAGCCTGTCATGAAATTATTCTTCTTTTGAGTTTTTTTTTCCCCAACCATTGAAAAAGAAAAACCCATTTGTAAGCTTATAGGCTGATAGAAAAATGGGCCGGTGGCTAGACCGATGTAGGCTATTGCACTGGCTAGATTGTAATATCTTTCTCAAACAAGGGCAAAGATATGTAGCCAATCTGTTTTGCCCCTAAAGAGCTGATTATGCCCATGAACAACCACTGGAGATGGAGATGGCTGAAGTGCCTGTAGGATCAGCTCTCTGTGGGGCTTCGGTTAGTCTTTTCCAATGTTAAGTACCCACTCTAGAGTGCATGGTTTCACTTGAAAGATTAATGATAGCTAATGAACACACACTGTCTTTGAAATATTTTAAAGTGGATTTCAGAACCAGAGGCTCTTGTTTTATGGAGTTTGGCCTTGTAGGGGGACAGAGCTGGAGAAAGGGGGTTGGGCACTGGGAGAAATCTTCTTTTTTCAACGGGAGAGACTTGGGCATGTTTAATGGCTGATGGGAAGGATGCAGGCAAGAGGGCTGTTCCTATGAGAGAGATGATAAATGGTGGGAAAGGTTCATGGCAGGGCAGCCAGCAGGGCGCCCCAGCCAGCTGCTGGGTGCTTCGTGGGAGGTAAGGCCCGAAGGGTGGCCGAGTGAAGGCGCAGAGCTCAGGGTCCGCCTCTGAGCACGCGTCCCTGGCCTCCGATTCCTGGGGCCTTTCTCCTTTACATGTCCCTTCAACAGCCTTGGGGTTCAGAGTCAAGCTGTTGAACTGAGCAGATGTGATAAACAGAAGGTTCTTGGCTCCCATGTCAAAAGCAGATGGTTTGCCCGCTTGGTGTTTTCCTCCAGGTTCTAAGGTTACCCCTGTGGTCATGAATTGCAGGGAGCTGGCCTGTTCCCTGCGATCATGTGCACCTTGGATTCTGGCCTCAGTGTTTCTGTTTAGCCATAAGAACCTTGGAGAGGGACTTGTGAGATTCCATTTGTTAGATCATGGGCAATTGGCATTTTCTTTTTGCCTTTCGCCCATATTTTGGCCCACCAGAAAATGCTCTGCTCTTCCTTCTCATTGAGGTGATTTGCCTTCTTGCCTTTTGCAAAAAATAATTGTTTTTTAAATTAAACACTTAATATAATATTAAATTAAAAGGTTTATTTATAATTCTACTACCCTTGTACAAATTAAAACAAATTTTTATGTTAATTTCCAAATGTAAGCACATACTTTGACATGCTTGCAATTGGTGGGTATATACGCCATTTCTACTTAACTATAACGTTTGTACACATGTATATAATATGTATAATAGGTAGCATGTACTAAGTATTTGTACATTATAGTTTGTACACATGTATATAATATATGTGTAATGGATGTATCATGTGCGTAATGGATATATCACATACATGTGTTATACATACATGGATACACATGCATTATGTTTATATGTAGTCTTTACTGATAGGTTAATAACTTCATAATACATCTTAATTTGTTAAACCACATTTCTAATGTTGGACATTTAAAACAATTTTTTATTCATGAAGAAGGCAGGGTTTCAACTGGAAAGTCTGAAAAATGTATTATTTCATTCAGGTGCCAGCCTCTGAGATGTAAGGGAATAAAATTTCTCCTAGAAAAACTGCTCATTAAAAAATTCTCATTATGTAATGAGCTTATTTGAAATCAAAACAGTTGTAATAATTGACTTGTGTCCTACAGGTTCACAGAGATGCTGAGTCACAGCTGGTTTTGCAGGAGTGGAAAAAGGAAAGGAAGGAGATGCGGTAAGAGAGGCCTGTATTGAATGTGTGCGTCCACCACCCTGTTCTGGCTGTGCTCAGCCCACATGTGTTCCCCAGGGCCAGCCTGAGGCATAATGTTGAAACATCCTATTTTAGCTCCCAGGTATGTCTGCCTCCCCCAGGATCCAGAATCAGCTACCTGCTGTTGGTAACATGTGACAAATTTCCTTGAGGCCAGCCATCACCCCTGTCATTCCTCCACCCTTGCCATCGAAGGCCTTTGGAGAACGGAGCCTTTCCATCTCATTCCTCCTTCCTGCCTGCCTGACCTTCCCATCTGGGCAGCTGGTGGCCCAGTTGTTAATAATGCTGGCAGCACCATGTGGCTACTGGGCAGCACTGGATTTGGGCTCTTAACCCTCAATGAATTCTTAGGGCTCCTACGACCCTGGTGCTTATTTGTAACCACAGCTATTTCAAGAATGTGCAGTCAGTAAGCAGGATGTTAACTGATAAAGAAAGCCTGCCCGCCATAAGAAAAGTTTGGTGGGTGTCTGTCTTAAGGGAACCCATACTGACAATCATGCTTCCCTAGAAGGATGCTTTATACCATTTGCATGAACTTTTCTGACTTTGTGCATGGCTTTCTTCAGCCGCTGGGTATAGCCGTCTCTGAGCTTTGGAAACAGTGGTTACTGTGGGATTCTGTCCTCTCAGCAGTGGGCAGCCTGACTCCAGGGTTCATGTGGTGGTGTGCGTGGGTGGGTGGATGGGGCGTGGAGAGGGGGCAGTGAGTCCATTCCTCAGATTCTGCAGAAGCCAAAGCTGTATTGCATTTAGTTTGTCCTCCTCCCTCTCAGAGTGTTGGCTGTCTGAGTCTTATTCTAACTGCTACCAACTAACTAGTGGCTTTTATCACACAGCTGTGTAAATGATTATATTTTTTGCTGTGTTTGTAAATGACTTATTAGCAGTCAAATAGAATTCATTCATTTTAATGGAATACTCTGTGTGTAGGGTCCCAGCCATCAGAGAGAGTGCACATCCTGTGTTTGTATGATAGGGATGTTGATATAGACATACATGCACGTAAGGATGACTGCAGGGGGTTATGGGGCTTGGATGGGGTGAACAGCCTCACTTCCGAGGAGGCTGCGAGGCATTGAAGTATGTAATGGTTGGGGGAGATTTACATCACATAAAACAATCCTTAATTCCTCCATCTGAGCACTTGAGAGTTTACAACATGCTTTTATTTTGCTTACCTTACTCAGTTCTCACAATAACCTTGTAAAACAGGGTCTTGATCCTTTCGGTAAGGGAAGTGGAGCCTCCTGAGAGCATTTCGTATTCCTCTGTGTACCATCGGGAGCAGCTGTTGCATCCTGTGTTTAGGTTTGGGAGATGGGGCGTGTGTATTTAGAGAAGCTTGCAAAAGAATCTGGAGCCTTGAGACAGTTAAGGGGGAAATGTGACCAGAGTCGTTTTGATGGATGGATAGACAGGCTGTTTTCTTTTCTTTTCTTTTTTTTGAGATATTTTCTCATTCTGTCACCCAGGCTGGAGTGCAGTGGCACAGTCACAGCTCACTGCAGCCTCAACCACCCAGGCTCAAGCGATTCTCCAACTTCAGCCTCCTGAGTAGCTGGAACTACAGACATATGCCACCATGCCTGGTCAAATTTTTTGCATTTTTGTAGAGACAAGGTCTCACTATGTTGCCCATGCTGGTGGGCCAGGGCACAAGTGATCCACCTGCCATGTCCAGGCCAGACTGTTTTTTTTGTTTGTTTGTTTTTGTTTTTGTGAGACGGAGTTTTGCTCTGTTGCCCAGGCTGGAGTGCAGTGGCATGATCTCTGCTTACTGCACCCTCTGCCTCCCTGGTTCAAGTGATTCTTGTGCCTCAGCCTCCTGCATAGCTGGGATTACATGTGTGCGACACCACGCCTGGCCAATTTTTGTATTTTTAATAGAGACGGGGTTTCACCATGTTGGCCAGGCTGGTCTCGAACTCCTGGCCTCAAGTGATCTGCCTGCCTTGGCCTCCCCAAGTGCTGGGATTACAGATGTGAGCCACCACACCTGGCTCTAGGCTGTTTTCCTAATTAATATTTGGGGCTGCTCTAGGCTAACATTTTTCTCAAATGAGTCCTATTTTTTTTTTTTTAAAGAAGTGATTTTGATTTCAGTAGTTTAAAAACAAGGCTTTTTGAATCATTCTCTGTTGCTTTGCTTTTTTATTGCCTCTTCAGAGAAATGACCAAGAGTTTCTTCAACGCCCAGTTTGGAAGCCTGTTCCGCACAGACCAGAACCCAACCTACTTCCTGAGGCGCCTGTCGCGCTTCGCTGACATCTACATGGCGTCTCTGAGCTGCCTCCTGAACTATGACGTCAGCCACACTTTCTACCCCCGGAGGACTCCACTGCAGCACGAACTGCCCGCCTGGTCAGAAAGGCCCCCGACCTTCGGAACCCCTCTCCTGCAGGAGGCCCAGGCCAAGTAGCCAAGGGCAAAAACTAGAAACTGTAACTGCCCCTGATTGGGCAGGCATGATGGGGTTGACTTCATGTGGGTCTGAGTGTTGCTTTTGGAAAAGATACAGATAAGCCTTTTGATATTTATTTTGTACCTTACGGAGAATAATTCTCCCAATGGTTAAGACAGGAGCTAGCAGCCCACCCCTCCAGCCTTTCCTTCCATGCAGGGCTGAAAGGCAAGCTTCACATTGGAAGTCTGATTTCGCCTTTTTGTTTACTGAGGTCCTGGAACATCAGGTTTCCTGGGATAGGTGAGACCACTTGATGCCATGTCTGTATTCTAGCAGGTCAAGCTTGAAACGGTTCTTGACTCCACCATGGAACATTTCCTGAACATTTACGGGCTATGCATTGGGAACTGCAGGGGCACAGTGATGGGCAAAGATTAGCTGCTTCCAGAAGGCTGATTTCGTGGGCTCCACAATGGTAAAATGCTGCTGTGAGTGGCAGAGAGGTTCCCCAGGTGATGGCCATTTCCCAAATCATTTGGTACTAAGGCTTTGACATTCTGGCACATCGCATCAAATAGAACACAGCCTCCCTGGAAGGACTTAAGTGAGAAAGAACAAGAGAAGCTGCAACTCCTGGACCCTTTTGTCCTCAGTGTGTGGTTCCTGCGTCCTTCCCCAGCATGGAGGAGGGCAGGAGAGAGGAGATGAGAGCTCTGGTCAAAACCTTCCAGCTAGTGGAACAGCCTTCTGTAGAGCCTTCTGTAAGAAACGAGTGGGTTTGAAGAACCAAAACATTTGTGGTAGGTCTCCCAGGAGCTTGTTAAACCTGGAAACACCACCTGAGTTGGTTTCATCTGCTCATTGGAAGAAAGAAAATGAACCAGGAAAAAGCGTCTTTGTCATGAAATGCTATGCCATGCCACCCACCCAGTTGAATTGGAATCCTGTTAAAACATGAGATTTACCAGAAACAGTCCTTGTCTAGATGGAAACAAACAAGATCCTGGCTTCTCTCTAATGAGTTATCAACTGAGAGGTGCTTGGATTGGCCAGGGGAGGAGGAAGATGGCCACCACAACTTAGCCATGTCCAGCCTTCTCTTAGATTTCACTCCTGTGGTGTTTGTGCGACTATTTGGGAGTTTGTGTAGTTTGTTTTTGTTTGTTTGTTTTGTTTTGTTTTGTTTTGTTTTAGATGTCTAAGATGGGAAAGGGCGAAGGACATTGAAGCTAAGGAATAGATATGACCTAGCTAACCAAGCTTTTCTCATTTCTTTCTGTTTTGTTTTGTTGAGATGGAGTTTTGCTCTTATTGCCCAGGCTGGAGTGCAGTGGCACAATCTCAGCTCACTGCAACCTCTGCCTCCCAGGTTCAAGCGATTCTCCTGCCTCAGCCTCCCAAGTAGCTGGGATTACAGGCATGCACTACCACGCCCGGCTAATTTTGTATTTCTAGTAGAGATGGGGTTTCTCCATGTTGGTCAGGCTGGTCTCGAACTCCCGACCTCAGATGATCTGCCTGCCTTGGCCTCCCAAAGTGCTGGGATTACAGGCGTGAGCCACCGCACCTGGCCTGCTTTTTTCATTTCTTTCTAGGGGCAATGCAAGTGGCATGTATTCCTTTTGTTGGAGGGAAGAATCCTTAATTGCACCTGCATTTGTAGTATCCTTCAACGTAAAGTGCATATTTACTGCACTCTCTGAGTGCTATGGGAATGTCTGCTGTTATTAGTTATGGTGCTGCTAATACTGTTTTAATTGCGTATGCTATATCAATACTTCTGTTCAGATTAGCCTAATCTAGTATTGCTAAAACTCATTTTAAGCTTTTGCGGTAACTTGTATATATTCTTAAATCTAAAGGATGGCAGGAACATGAGGGGAGCTTGTGGAGAGTGCTTGCTTATTCAACATTTTTATTGTGATAAATGTATGTAACCATCTATTGATGAAATCCAAGTCTGGCATTCCACGGGCTCCTTGCCAGATGGCAGAAACTTAATGAGTTATATAGCATCCTTTGTAATGCTGCTTGTTATAGTTGGAATGTACTTGTGATATTTGGCTGTATTTAACTATAATGGTGAAGGTGACCCTTTAGATCCAATAAGGCTTCTCCCCATCTTTTCTTCTACATTTTGTTATGAACACAGTAAGGCACAGTAGTATGTTCTTTTTTTGGAACAGGGTAGGCATTTTGTTTATTGTTTGCTTGCTTCTAGGTGTTTTCGCCATCAGAGTGTATTGGAGGCTGACACTTAATGGGTGTGTGTTGCGCCCAGAACTGCTCGGTGTCGGGGTTCTAAAAGAATGCGCTGGTGTTCTTGGCTTCAAGTTTCTGCTTTGGAGAAACAGATTCAGGAAGTAGGTGTTGCTTAAAAATAATTCTTGGTTTTTATCTAATCAGATATTCATTGGTTACCTACCAGGTGCCAGTTATAGGGTGTTTTGTTTACTCAAGAATGAAGTAGAACTATTTTTAAAACCTGTTTCCATGAGTGTTTACATTAGGTGACGTAAGCTTTGAAGGAGAAAAACATTTTCTGGGTATGAATAATGAGTTTTGTAATCAATTCCCAGTTAGAAGAATTTTAGTCTCTGGGCCATTGAGCTTGGCAGGGTTGAGATCTCCCATGTGACAGAAGCCTGGCATCTGGGCCATTGAGCTTGGCAGTGTTGAGATCTCCCATGTGACAGAAGCCTGGCATCTGGGCCACCAAGGCTCACTGACTGTGTACCTTGCAGACTGTAGACCCATGTCGTGGCGGTAACGGGGCCGAACACAGTCATTCCCATGTGAACGATGGAGGCACATCCCACTTTATTATTAATCCTTGTCTATACTCAGTCAGGACAGATTTTAACTTGTCGCTGTCATGACTTTCTTTTTTTTTTGAGGCAAGGTCTCGCTCTGTTGCCCATTCTGGAGTGCAGTGGTGTGATCTCGGCTCACTGCAACCTCTTGCCTCCCAGGTTCAAGCAATTTTCGTGCCTCAGCCTCCCGAGTAGCTGGGACTACTGGTACATGCCACCAGGCCTGGCCAATTTTTGTAGTTTTAATAGAGATGGGGTTTCACCATGTTGGCCAGGCTGGTCTCAAACTCCTAGCCTCAAGTGTTCTGCCCACCTCAGCCTTCCAAAGTGCTGGGATTCTGGGTGTGAGCCACTGTCATGCCTGGCCTCGTCATGACTCTTTTTTTTGAGATGGAGTTTTGCTCTTTTTGCCCAGGCCGGAGTGCAATGGCACGATCTTGGCTCATTCCAACCTCCGCCTCCTGGGTTCAAGTGATTCTCCTGCCTCAGCCTCCCGAGTAGCTGGGATTACAGGTGCCCACCACCACACCCAGCTAATTTTTTTGTATTTTTAGTAGAGACGGGGTTTCACCATGTTGGCCAGGCTGGTCTCGAACTCCTGACCTTGGGTAATCCACCTGCCTTGGCCTCCCAAGGTGCTGGGATTACAGGCGTGAGCCACCGTGCCCAGCCTATCATGACTCAACTGGGATCTGGCACACTGCACTGGGTGTTTTGTTCTCTGATGTGCACATTGATAAATGCATATTGGTACAAGGGAAACGAATCTGTTTTCAGCCATTTAAAAAATTGTGTTGTAAAGCAAACAAAAATAGTTTGAACATTTAAAAATTACTGTTTAATATTGTTTGACTGATTTTCTAAGAATTATGTGAACAGTGATGAGTCCAGGGCAGCAGCCATCACAAATATGACAGTCCAGCAAGGCCCATGGAGGTCCCTTTGGAAGGGACTTGCACAGCTGATTTTCTTTTTCCAGTGTTGTTTTTACGGGTGAAACGTGGCTTTTGAAATACTTTAGTTGTTTGGCTTAGAGCTCCCACTTTCCCCCTAACATAGTGCCTGTCTGTTTTTTAAAACATTTTACCCTTCAGCACTATTTTCTGCTATTCCCATTAATATTATGTAACATAAACCACTTGCTACTGATTTGGGCATATTACAGACTACAATTACTAGTTGCTTTGAATGCATTGGCACTCTTAATTATTGCAAAGGAGAATTGAAAAGTAGTCTTGTGGTCCTAGTTAATTTAGCTTTGGGCAAACTAAGTGGCTTTTCTTCTGTCCTCTTCTCAAAAGGCCTCTTAAGCAGCAGAGACTGGGCTAAATACTGGAACTGAATTCCACTTTTCTGCCTGCACATTTGCTGCCAAAGACCACTTGGGGCTCCTTGTCTAGAATGCTCTAAGACGAAATTTGGCCAGACACAGGGTTCCTTGATTGCTCTGTTCAACTAATAGAGAACCTACATTTTGCCTTCTTAATATCGACTTTCTTTTGTACCAGGTTTTTCTTTCTTTCTTTTTTGCCTTAGGAGCTTAGCTCAAAGTTCAGCTAACCTTTGACACTACTAGTGTCATTTAGTAACAGTAACCTTTGACACTACTAGTGTCATTTAGGAGCTTAGCTCAAAGTTCAGCTAACCTTTGACACTGCTAGTGCGTCCAAGAAAGGGTAGGGAATGAAGTACCCTTAATGCAGGGTCAGCAAACTTTTCCTGTAAAAGGCCAGATAGGAAGTATTTTTGGCTTTTTGGGCTGTTTGCTTTTGCTACTTCTACTGTGGGAATGACCATGGTCATGGCTGTGTTCCAGCACAACTTGATTTACCAAGACAAGCTGTGGGCTGGATTTTGCCCTCAGGCTGTGGCTTGCTAGCCCCTGCTCTAATGGATTGTGTTGGCAGCAATGGCAAGATTCCCTTGCTGAGAACATGCAGATGAATAACCTTATAGCTGGGATGCAGAGAGGAGAAAGTTCTGTAGGTAATAAGTGCACTGTATTCCCTCTGAGCTACTTCCTGGGCATAGTTACATGTATGGCCAGTGTGTGTACTTGAGCCATCAGGCTCAGACACTTGTTGAATATACCTCTCATCGCATTAGTTTGTAATTGTGCTAGTGCGGGTGCTGAGCTCAGCTGCCCGGATGACCTTTCCAGACTGAAGGACATACGCCCCTAACAGCTGGGAGTGCTGCTGGCTGGCCATTTACTTCCAGCCCTTATGGGGAGTTTCCCCTGCTGAAGAGCCCTGCCTGCCCCAGATCATACCCCCTTCCTGCCTGTAACCCTTACCGGCTCCATATGGGGTACAAAGGGCTGGCCTCCTCACCCCAACTTGGGAAACCCTCTGGGGCCATCCCAGCTCCAGAGCCCCTTGTGGGGTCAGTGAGACCTCATTGTGGCCACATTGCAGCCCAGTGCCTCTCCCTGACAAGCCTGTACCCAGCCGGCTCAGCCCACAGCACTGTCCTATGAACCTTCCTGCACGCCATTCTCCACCTCAGTATCTGCTTTCGGGGAACCCAACCTGCGACAGTGCTTCTGTGCGTTTTCAGTCCTGCAGGTTTGAACCCTGACTTTGGAGACTTTTCCAATTATCTCGTGGAATGACAGATTGTGCCTGTATGATATCAGGCACAATTAATGCAAATTAGGCAGACCTATTTATTCTAGATGTGAATTTGCTATTTATTTTAAATGTTGATTTTATGTGTTATGTGACTCTGAACTTATTGCCAAATAAAAGTTTGAATTGTATCATCTGGTTTATTGTCAGTCACCTATTTTGTGTGCTTAAGTCTGCCACGTTAAATTCTGATGAATCCACAGTATCGTTTTCTAAAAAGGCATTTTTTTCCAGGACTTGAGGTTATTTCTACAAAAATAGATAAAGGAGATCTTGGATTAAAAAAAAAATTCTAAGGGACTTCAAAAAGTTTATCCCTGAGAGAAGGGATAACCTTTTTTGGGGAAAGCCCAAAGGTTTCTTCTCACTACCCCCATCTCCCCCCACCCACAGCAAGCACACCCACTTGTTTTCAGAGCTTGAAGACTGTCATTCCTCCCGTGGATATCTTTTTTTTCCTCCCTTCGATCACCTGCCTTTGTGTACCTGTGATGGTGGGTGTTGGTGGACTCACTAGCAAATCTGCCCCATATTGATTTTTTGGGGGCGATTTTCTGGAAACTTGGCATGTCATCTAAGAGGAAGTGACAGCCTGCTCCTCTGCCTGAAATATGGGCTGCTTCTCTTTCCTGGAGTTGTGAACGAGCTTATAAGACACTTGGGGCTTCCAGAACTTTGGGCTTGGCTCAGCAGAAATCCCGATGATGTGGAATGCAGTTATTTGGGCAGTGAAGGCAGCAGAGAGGAGAGCCTGAGCTCAGCTCAACCCAGCCTTTCCCTCCGTCCCCAGTGGTGATTCCCAACCTTGGCCAGCAGTGCCCCCTGGGGACAATTTGGAGATGTGGGGAGAGGTGGGTTGCAGGGTGCTTGGGTTTTGCAGTGATGGGGAGGGGATGTCTAGTATTTTGAGGGCAGGGACCAGGCATGTTAAGACCCCCTGCATCGTAAGGGAGAGCCCAGTACACTGAAGCATGGTCCCCTGTCTACACATACATCTACGTGATACAATTCATGTAGGTGGAAACATGTTTATAATTTTCTAAGCCTAGAAACTCTTTTATAGGTAACCACAAAAAATTTTTGTGACATAATTTTAACATACTGAATTTTCCAGGAATGCAGCTATATGTAAACCAAAGGCAGATTTTGACTTCATCTTATTCAGAGCTTTATAAGGAATTGTTCGTCATTTCAGAAGAGCACATCGTCCACAGGAGGCCACTCCTGGCATTTGAGTCGTGAATCACACCCGTGTCAGTCTGCATTTCTACTGGTCATTTCCATGAAGATTATATAGACGCACGTATGTAAGACTGTACTTACTGTCTGAGTCCATTCATGCTGCTATAACAAAATACCATATGCTGATTTAGCTTATAAACAACAGAAATTTACTTCTCACTGCCCAGGAGGCTGGCAAGTCCAAGATCAAGGTGCCGGCAGATTTGGTGTCTGGTGAGGCCTGTTTCCTGGTTCACAGATGGTGACTTCTACATGGTAGATAGGTTGAGGGAGCTCTCTGAGGCCTCTATTATAAGGGCACTAATCCCTTTCAGGATGCCCCTCCCCCTTAATCACCTCCCAAAGGCTTACAGGCTCACTTACCACCCTCCTAGTGTTATCACCTTGGGGGTAAAGATTTCAACACAGGAATTTTGGGGGTCACAAACATTCAGACCATAGCACTTAACCTTTATTTTAAAATGTCAGCCAGGTGCAGTGGCTCATGCTTGTAATCCTAGCACTTAGGGAGGCCAAGGTGGGAGGATTGCTTGAGCTCAGGAATTTGAGACCAGCCTGGGTAACATAGTGAAACCCCATCTCTACAAAAAATAAACCACATTAGTTGGGTTTGGTGATGGGTGCCTATAGCAGCAGCTACTTGGGAGGCTGAGGCTGGAGGATCACTTGAGCCCAGAAGGTTGAGGCTTCAGTGAGCCATGATTGAGCTACTGCAATCCAGTCTGGGTGACAGAGTGAGACCCTGTCTCAAAAAAAAAAAAAAAAAAAAGTCAATTATTTAAAAACTCATTAGTCAAATATTTTCTAAAATCCAAATTTGTTTTAAGCAATTATAATTGTCTTCATTGTGTCTTCTATTGGAATTGTAGCTGAGATTTTACCAAGTAAGTATGTATTTTATTGTAAGTTACTTTGTCTTTCTGTTATAGAACATTATATATACATTTCTAATTCTTCACTCATTTATTTTTTAATGACAGGTTTACATATATAGCTTTAAAAGGCAAATCTAAGCATACTTCCTTAAAGATGCATTATAAACTGTTTTCTTTCAGTGAATGGAAGTGTAGAATATTACACTGATTTAAAAAAATCGTGTGAGGATAGGCCATGTTTTCTATGAATTACTTTTCATGTCGCCAAGGAGCAGGTGCTCTGGGTCAAGAACTGCAGATTTAGAGAAACTGCCTCGTGGCTGCACATCCATGCAGGCCCCTCCAGGAAGTCCTGCCGAGAGGCTGAGCCTGCCTGCCCCAATCCTTCGCATTACTTTCCTCCTCAGCAAAAATATCAGGTATGGGAAGTTGAGGCAAATTGTCATCCCTGGTCACTCCTCTCACATGCCTTTTCTTCTAAGGTAATTCTAGCAATTAACAAGCTAACACATTTGTCGTTAAAAATGTTTCAGAATTTCTTTGTAAGTAGTTGGGTGAGGTGATCTTTTCCTCCCTGCTCGTAAGACAAGAAGAGATGTTGGGTAGAGGCTCAGTCCATATCCCTTTCTGAATAGCTATGCCTCTGGCGTTAGTGGCAGTCAGCTGGGGTGGCCAACAGCTGTAGCCTCCCACCCTGCATCCTGGGTCCACCAACTGGGCAGTAACAAGGAGCCTGGACCATGAGAGGGGCAGTTGTCTGCATGGGTCCCACTGACCCGGCACCCCTCCAAGCTCCATTTGCCTAGGGCCTGCTCTGTGCCCTGCGCTGTTCTGGAACTGGACATAGCAAAGACCCTGCTCCATGCAGGGCATGTGTGTTGGGGACGGAGTTTTCCGCTGGTGTTTGCCTCAGGGCTCAGGAGTGGGGAGCCGAGTTGTCAAGAGGTGGGAAGGGGAAGTAATTCAACACTAGTGCACTGCACCCCATGCTGAGGGCCTGCTGGGGATTGGCTCATATTACCTCATGTGACAGGCTACAGTGCAAAATAATTTGTGCCCCAGGAGTTTCAGGAACACTAACAAGGGCACACAGTAATTGCGAGAAGTTGGTTGGTTGGGCCTGAGTAGGCTAAGCCCATCTGGGTGATCCCCCATCCCCTTTGCCTGTGCCAGTGGAATGTGGCATCTTCAGACTCTAGGGCAAGTTTGTGTGTGTGTGTTGGGGGGAAGGGCATTTCTAGGAAAGAAAGTTCCTCACTGTTCTGAGCCAGCTCCTATGAGAGGCTCTCTCCTGAATGTAACACTCTATGGAACTGACAAGGCCACTTTATCCCCTCGAGGAAATCTGCTGTAGGTGCACTCAGAGGGCAGCGTGGGAAGACACTGGGTCTTCGATGATGTCTTCGAGGCTCTGAGTGGAATCAACCCTGAGGCTGCCCTCCTCTGGGTCTTCCAGTAACAGCTAACAGTAAACCTGCTGTGCTGTCTAAGCTAATGTGGAGTTGTGTTTTCGGGTCCTCAGTCTGCTACGGTAAGGCCTGCATACAGTTGATACTTCATCCTCAACAAACTTGTGATGTTGAAGTTTTTCCCTTAACTATTAAGTAAGGGAGCCTACAGTTGAACCTGTTTCTTCTGGTTGTAAATCTCAGGTGTTTCTACAGAAGGTATTCTCTCTCTTTCCCTCTCTCTCTCTCCCTCCCTCTCCCTCCCTCTCCCTCCCTCTCCCTCCCTCTCCCTCCCTCTCCCTCCCTCTCCCTCCCTCTCCCTCCCTCTCCCTCTCTCTCTCACTCCCTTTCCCTCTCTCTCCCTCTCCCTCTCTGTCCCTCTCCCTCCCCCTCCCCATCTCTCTCCCTCCCCCTCTCCCTCCCTCTCCCTCCCTCCCTCTCCCTCCCTCCCTCTCTCCCTCCCTCTCCCTCTCCCTCCCTCTCCCTCCCTCTCCCTCCCTCTCCCTCCCTCTCTCTCTCTGTCCCTTTCCCTGTCCCTCCCTCTTCCTCTCCCTCCCTCTCCCTCCCTCTTCCTTTCCCTCCCTCTCCCTCCCCCTCCCTCCCCCTCTCTCTCTCCCCCTCCCTCTCTCTCCCCCTCCCTCCCCCTCCCTCTCTCTCCCCCCTCCCCTCCCTCTCCCTCTCTCCCTCCCTCTCCCCCCTCTCTCTCCCTCTCCCTCCCCCCTCCCCCTCCCCCTTCCCCCTCCCTCTGTCCCCCCTCTCCCCCTACCCCTCCCTCTCCCTCCCTCCCTGTCCCCCCTCTCCCCCTACCCCTCCCTCTCCCTCCCTCCCTGTCCCCCCTCTTCCCCTCCCCCTCCCTCCCTCCCTGTCCCCCCTGTCCCCCCTCCCTCTCTCCCCTCCCCCTCCCTCCCTCTCCCTCCCCCTTTCCCTCTCCCTCCCTCCCGCTCCCCCTCCCTCTCTCTCCCTCTCCCCCTCTCCCTCTCTCTCCCATCTCTCCATCTTTCCCTCCCCCTCCCTACCCCAAGTTTGTATGAAACCCTGCTTGTGATAACACAATTTTTTCAAACTTTTTTTGGATGGAGTCTTACTCTGTCACCCAGGCTGGAGTGCAGTGGCAGGATCTTGGCTCACTGCAACCTCCGCCTCTCAGGTTCAAGCGATTCTCCTGCCTCAGCCTCCTGAGTAGCTGGAACTACAGGTGTGCACCACCACGCCCGGCTAATTTTTGTAGTTTTAGTAGAGACAGGGTTTCACCATGTCGGCCAGGCTGGTCTTGAACTCCTGATCTCAGGTGATTCACCTGCCTGGGCCTCCCAGAGTGCTGGGATTATAGGCATGAGCCACTGCACCTGGCCATTTTCAAACTTTTTAATGGGCTGTAGTATCCCAAGTGTTAATTTTTTTTTTTTTTTTTTGAGAAGGAGTCTTGCTCTGTTGCCCAGGCTGGAGTGCAGTGGTGTGATCTCAGCTCACTGCAACCTCTGCCTCCTGGGTTCAAGCTATTCTCTTGCCTCAGCCTTGTGAGTAGCTGGAATTACAGGTCCGTGCTACCACGCCCAGCTATTATTTTTTTTTTGTATTTTTAGTAGAGATGGGGTTTCACCATGTTAGTCAGGCTGGTCTCAAACTCCTGACCTCGTGATCCGTCCACCTCAGCCTCCCAAAGTGCTGGGATTACAGGCATGAGCCACCATGCCCAACCTCAAGTGTTAATTTTAACTGTGCCTAACACCTGGCTAATACCCAGGCCAAGGTTTCCCTTTGCCTTCTGAAGGAAGGGGTCTCGGTGCAAATCACTCTTGCAGTGTGTCCAAATGGGAGGGGCATCTTCAACATTCTTTGGCAGGTTAATTGTATTTAAAAGACCCCAAAGCCAGCTCACCTGTAATATTTGGAAAGATGATGTATTATTTAGTTATCATGTCTTCTTTGAGATATAACTAACAACATACCATGAAATTCACTGTTTTAAAGTGTACAATTTCGTGTTTCTTAGTATATTCATAAGGTGGTACGACCGTCACTGCTATCGAATTCTTCATCATCCAAAAAAGAAACCCCATACCCATTAGTAGTCACTCCTCATTCCCCTGGCAATCAACCTACTTTCTGTCTCACTATCATCAATTTGCCTATTTTAGACATTTCATATAAATGGAATCATATGATATGTGGTCCTTTGTGACTGGCTTCTTAATGTTTTCAAAGTTCATCTGAACTATTGCATGTATCAGTACTTCATTTTTTAGGGCTAAATGTTTTATTGTTTGGAATACCACAGCTTCATTTATTTTTCAGCTGATGGACATTCGAGTTGTTTCCCTTTTTTTGGCTTTTATGAATAATGCTACTGTGAAGATGCATGTACAAGTTTTTGTACAGACATATCTTGAGTTCTGTCTTTTGGATATATACCTAGGGGTGGCATTTTTGGGTCATATGGTAACTCTGTGTTTAACTTATTTTTTTGCCAAACTGTTTTCTACAGTGGCTGTACTATTTTGGATTCCCACCAGCAATGTATGAGGGTTCTATTTTCTCCACATCCTTTCCAATACGTGTTACTGTTTTGATTCTAGCCATCCTCGTGGGTGTGAAGTGGCATCTCATTATGATTATCATGTCTTCTTAAAGAAGCAAACACAACCAAATTCAGAAGAATTTATAAGGCTGGTGTCTGATGATTGAAAAGGCCCCAGGAAGTGGATTTTGCCTTCAGAGTTCAACTCCTCCTCTGGTGCAGTCCCAAAACACTAGGTTTGTTCTGTTGACTTTGTTTCTGTTCCATAAACCTTTATTGTGCACAGTTCCTGTGTCAGGCACTGGGCTAGGGGCTGGGATACAAAGATGGAGGCTTACAATCTAACAGGGAAGAAAGATCACAGTTACCCATCATGTAGGGCAGAATGGAGCAGGTGCCAGCTGAAGAGTACAAAGGAAGAAGAGCCAAAGGGTCAGAGGAGGAAGCTGTACTGGGTGGGCACAGCAACACGTCTCCCACCCACAGAAACAACCCCCAGATCAGCCAGAGAGATGAGGTATGGCTTCTGAGTGCTTAAAGGACTTTACGTTCCTAAAAGGCAACTGGTGCTGAGAATTCACAGTTGATGGCCCAGATGGCAGTGAGTGATGGCTGGCATCTCCCGTCCAGGCCCTCACAGTGTCCCCAAGGGGTCATTGCCCTCAAGCTGCCGTTCTTCAGAGTCCTGGAAAAGAGAGGGTTGTAAGGGGGCAGGGCATTCTGTGTGTTGAGTCCTAGTTGAATCTTTCTGGTGGCCACTGGTCTGAGGCATGACTCTCCCTGAGTGCTGTGAACACGTATGTGCTGGGCGTGTTCGTTTGTGCTGCTGCCTTGTGTTGGGAGGCAGGATGGGCTGGGGGTAGGGCCACCTGTTTTAGTCTCTCCTGCTTGAAGCTGGGTGGCCCAAGACAAATCATCCCAACTCGGCTGCAGTTTCTTCATCTACAAAGGGTCATAATATACCTCACAGGGAGGTAGGAGGATTAAATTAGAGCCTACATTTAGCAAGGTATAAGCACCTCACAAAAGGTGGCTAATAATATTATAAAAACTCCTTTCGGTTTGAAAATTCATCTTGAACCAGTGGTGGCTCTTGAGTGCCTGAGAGAGTGTAATAGAAACCCTGCTCAGCCGGGCATGGTGGCTCGCGCCTGTAATCCCAGCACTTCGGGAGGCTGAGGCAGGCGGATCACTTGAGCTCAGGAGTTCGAGACCAGCCTGAGCAACACGGTGAAACCTTATCTCTATAAAAAATACAAAAATTAGGTGGCACATGCCTGTAGGCCCAGCTACTCGGGAGGCCGAGGTGGGAGGATCACCTGAGGCTTGCAGTGAGCCCTGATGGTGCCGCTGCACTCCATCCTGCGTGACACACCAGGACCCTGCCTTAAAAAGGCCACACTCTAGAGGTGGCCATGCCAAGCCTTCTACTGACTTTAGCTCCGACTGGCACCCAGGCTTTGTCAATTAGCATAATAGATGCTAGAAATGGCTTTTCATGGGTAAAACTAGTGGTGGTAAATGTGTCTGGAGTCACTAAAAATAGTGTCAAAGGCGTGAGAATGTAGCACGTCACTTTGTAAGCTGGTACCTTATGCTTAGGATTCCGGAATGTTTTTGCCATGTAGTCTGAATAGTAGGTTTAGCTGAATCCTGCATTTAGGCTACTTTCTCACCTGCCTCAGGTAAATCTTTCATGCATGGTGCTGATAGAGCCCTCAGAAGGGGACAGACAACAGGGTAGGCATGGGGTGCATTGGAGAGGATGTATGCATTTGTTTCTGCTTTTTAAATGAAGGTGATTTCAGCATAACAGTACTTAGTTAACAAATGTAATTTAGCTGAACTTACCACCTCCCTTTTTTTTTTTTTGAGACAGAGTCTTGCTCTGCTGCCCAAGCTGGAGTGCAGTGGCGCAATCTCTGCTCACTGCAACCTCCGCCTCCCGGTTCAAGCGATTCTGTTGCCTCAGCCTCCCGTGTAGCTGGGATTACAGGCAGGCACCACCGCTCCTGCCTAATTTCTGTATTAGTTTCTGTATTTTTAGTAGACATGGGATTTCACCATGTTGGCCAGGCTGGTCTTGAACTCTTGACCTCAGGTGATCCACCTGCCTTGGCCTCCGAAAGTGCTGGGATTACACGCATGAGCCACTGCACCCGGCCTGAACTTACCCTTGAAATGTGAACCAGAAGCCTTTACATGGGTTTGATTAAAAAAATATGATTTGCAATCTGGTTATTTTTCAGTCTATTGCATTTATATTAAATCTGTTACCACAGGCATGAAGAACCACAAGATATTTACCTTGGTTTACTTTGGAAAAATAATAACATCTGTTACACTATACAAACTTCAACATGGTGGAAGAAAACATTTCTCTCCTTTTATAAAAAGAAAAATTAAGTTCTATTCCTATGTAGTTTTTTCAGTCGAGAACTGGTATTAAACTACAGGCAGGATGTACTTCCACATGTGTTATGTATGGGGTACCCTGCCAAGGGGTCCCCCTGGATTGATGTCAATGGAGGCCCCAGCCAAGCTAAAGCATCACTGATTCTAGAGATAAATGGTCCCCTTCTGAAAGACCAGAGCAGAACACCCACCCATATATACTATAAGGCCTCATCAAAGAAAAGTAGCTCCAAAAGCAAGAAAGCAGCAGCTCTGACAACAAGCAGTAAAATCTTGGACAACAATGTCAGTGTAAGTAAGTTTAAAGGACATCTAAGGCCAGGTGCAGTGGCTCACGCCTGTAATCCCAGCACTTTGGGAGGCCGAGGCGGGCGTATCACCTGAGGTTGGGAGTTCGAGACCAGCCTGACCAACATGGAGAAACCCTGTCTGTATTAAAAATACAAAATTAGCTGGGCATGGTGGTATGCGCCTGTAATCCCAGCTACTCGGGAGGCAGAGGTTGCGATGAGCCGAGATCGTGCCACTGCACTCCAGCCTGGGTGACAGAGTGAGACTCCATCTCAAAGAAAAAAAAGGACATCTAAAGGAAAAATCCTTTTTCCATCTTGTTTTGCACCTGCTACCTCATAAATGATTGCAGCAGAATTCAGCCCAAGACTTTTTTTCACCGTGGCATCTCACCTGGTCATGAGATTGGGCTTGGATAACAACCTCTTGTTCTCCCCTGATCTCTGTTTGTTCAAGGATTCTGCTGTCTACCCAAGAGAACCCAGGAACTCTGAACAACCACACTGGCTTCAGTCAGCTTGCAAAACTGGCTTTTAGGCTTGTTACCTGACATACATTCTAGAAATGAACCTTCTTTGGTACAAAGATCTCCATTTCCTAAAAGACATCATTCCCCTGTACCCCAAGGGAACCTATTCCTAGATAAGAATGCAAACTCACCGTGAAGGGGTCGTAGGAAGGTTCTGGGGGAGCTGAGGTTGTGCTCTCATACAAGGGGTTCGAGATATTCTCAGGCTGCTGCTTGCCAAGAGCTGCAACATTAATGTCCTCTTCCGACTGTTTGGAAAGACAAGCATGAAAGCCAGGAGCATCCCCAAAGCAGGAGCGTCTCAGCCAAGTTGGCAGGTAAAGCAAGCCACCCTTTGCCTCTGGGAGCTTTTCCTTTTTTAACAGTACTTTGTTGAGAGATGATTCACATATAATAAAATTTACCAGCCTTTAGATTCAGCTCAGTGACATCTTACTGATGTCTACCCATTTGTGATCACCACCAAATCGGCACATAGGGCATTTCCATACCCCAGGATGTGTTCACATGCTCTTAGCCTGCCGGTGCCTGCCACCCAGGGTAACTGCTGTTCTGACTCCCATCACCCTGAAGTGGTGTTGCCTGTCCTTCAACTTAATATAAATGCAGTCATACAGCCTATACACTTTTGCTAAAAATGGGGATTTTGAGATTTTCCCTGGAGCTTATAAATATGCAAGCTGTCTGCCAGAAGGCAGCAAACTGCTGCTTGGGGGCTCTGCACCACAGCCTTTACCAGGAGTGTTTTGAGGAGAGGGTGGGCCAGAGAGGAGGACAAAGTCCATAAGGAAAGATGCTCAACTGCTGTGCTGCTGCCCCGGCCATATTCTTACACAGCCAGCCAAGAGCTGGCTGCTGATTGGGATGTGGACTCAACTGTTCAAATAGAAATCAGTGTCACTGGCTGCAGCATAAAGCCTCTGGCTGTGTAGGGTCCCTAGCCCTGTCCCCCAGTTCTCAGAGCCTGTCTTGAAGCCCAAGCTAGGTCATGGGGTGTGCTTGTGCAGTGAATCCTCCAAGGTAAACAAGACTCCTAGGTCCTAGTGAATGTGCCTCCAGGCCAAACCCCTGGCACAGAGGCTCAGGGTGGGTTCTCTCCTTGCCAAGCCCTGTCTCAGCCAGAAGGAGGGGCTTGGAACCACCACTGCTGTTCCTCCTAAGGGCAGGGACCCCATCCAAGCAGCAGTAAGCGTGGGGTGGGTGGCCGCCCCTGCTACTGTGTGACACACTGCTTCTGGGTGAGGACTCTGGCGCAGCCACCGACTGAAGCAGCCCAGGTCCAGGGACTGGGTTTTTGGAGAGGACCCCATCATCATGTTACCATTTTTCTCTCTTACCTCAAAATGCTGGAAGCCGATTGTTCTCCGGTTTATCCGAAAGTAGGAGTAAGCAGCCAAGGCAACAGCCCCAGTCACCAGGATGATGGCAAAGAAGATCCCTGCTCCCAAGCCAGTGTGGGTCAAGGTCTGAACACAAAGAAAGGAAAGGGGCCCATTCTTAAAACTTCTGACTCCCCAAAAGGGGAACCCTTGGTGGCCCGAGGCATTCTGGAGCCAGTGGGGATAAAAATACTGACATGTTAACATGTATCTGGCCCTTATTACTGCCAGGGTCTAATAACCTTCTGTGAAATAACCCATTGAAGTGTGATAATAACCCAAAGAGATAGGGAGAGTTATTGTGGGAGAACTGGGGCACAGAGAGGTGAAGCACTTGCCCGATATCACACAGCCAGTCAGTGGTGGAAGTGGGCTTTGAACCCAGTCTGGCTTTGGAGCTTCTGTGCTTAACCACTATGCTATGGAACTCTCCAGCAGCTCACCTCTCCCCTCATGCTTTTGCAAAAAAGAATACTAACAACCACCATCACCAACTTTTATATAGCATGTACTGTGTGTCAGGGGCTGTTCTAAGTGTTTTCCATTTCTAACTTACAATCCTCCCCAAAACCCAGGAGGGAGGCATTATGAGCCCCATTTTGCAGATGAGAAAATTGGGACTCAGAGATGCTACCAAGTGGAGGGGCCAAACCATAGCTTAGGATTTCTCACTCCCCTTCCAGCGCTTCCTTTGTTGGCCCATCCTCCCCCTTTCATTCAACAGATATTAATGGTGACTGGTGCTGTGTTGCTAATGCTTGGGAGTGGGGATGGCAGGAAGCAGGGTTGGGCGGTCCTGAAGCCAGCTACCTTGGAGGTTGGAGGCTGGAGGCTCCTCCAGTCTCTGGAGGAAGAGGGAGGAGGACAGGGCTTCTGGTAATGGTTTGCCTGTTGGTGAGTGGGCACCGGGGCTCCTCCTGGCCCGTTATCAGGGACCCTGGATACTCACCACGGGGGCAGGGGGTGCTTTTAAAGGCCTGGAAATGACATGAATGATCCCATTGGAGGCAAAGATGTCCCACTGCACAATGGCTCTTCCATCCACAAACCTGGTCTCCGTCTAGGGAAATGAGAAGAGGGTTGATGGCTTTTACTCTCCGAGTGGGCAGCCCTCCATGGAGGGAAGTTGTTCGGTTTTCCCAAGGCCCCTGAGCCCATGTTTCAGGTTTGTCTCCACTGATAGGCAGCCCAGGACTTCTCCTCACCCTCTGGACAGCCCAGAACACATTAATTGTCCTGTGCCAACAAGCTGATCTGAGGGCTGCAGAGAACCTTATGGGTCATTTGTCCAACCCACTTGTCTGACAGATGAGTGATCAGAAGGAAAGTGGCCTGACCCAGATCACCCAGGGAGTAAGTGGCAAACCCCATGCCTGTGGACTCTGAGTCCATGCACTGAACATCACACCACACTGTTAGAAAAGCTGTATTTTAAGTGATGTCCCAGTGTGATTTCCTGGCTTGTGTGGGCAGAAGCTGAGGCCCTGTGCCTCCTCCCCTGCTGAATCACATCTTCATTTTAACAAATCTCCAGCAGATTCAAATGCACATTAAATTTTGAGAGACACTAGTCTAAACTGCTCTTAAATAGAAATCATTTAATGAGATAAATATTTAAAACCAATATTTATTAAGCACTTGCTACCTGTCAGGCACTACTCTCTGCATGTCTCAGAACCTGAATCCGACATCATGGTTATCACCACCTCCACCGCTACCCCCACGGTCATCTCCATCAGTATCATCACCATCATCCACACTGAAGGGGCTTAGGACATGTCACCCCAAAATAACGCCATTTTGGGCTGGGCATGGTAGCTCACCCCTGTAATCCTAGCACTTTGGAAGGCCGAGGCAGGCATGTCACTTGAAGCCAGGAGTTCAAGACCAGCCTGGCCAACATGGCAAAACCCCATCTCTATTAAAAACACAAAAATTAGCTGAGTGTGGTGGTGGGCACCTGTAGTCCCAGCTACGCGGGAGGCTGAGGCAGGAGGATCGCTTGAATCCGGGAGGGGGAGGTTGCAGTGAACCGAGATTGTGCCACTGTGTTCTAGCCTGGGTGACAGAGCGAGAGACTGTCTAAAAAACAACAAAAAACCACCCCCCACACACCATTGTGGCATTATTAGTTATTTTGAGCAGAAGTCACTTGAGAAACGGCAGTTGCAGGAAGGGTTCCCTGACCTGCTGTCTCCCTAAAAGCAGGTAATACAATTTCCCGTGAGAAAGTGCCCCTTCTGTTCCAGAAGAGAACATCCTTACTGGAGACTGGGAGTAGATGACGAAATGGATCTGTACAAACAAATCTACTGAAATACTCCTTATCTTCCACTCATATCCACCATCTATTTCTTCGTCATGCCACAATTTACTGCCCTTAGCCTAAAGCTCTTTATTTGATCAATTTTCCACAAATGTATCATTTCTTTAAAAAGCAAATAAGCTCTTGATCCCAACTGTTCTTTGGGTCTCTATTTTCCATATGAGGGTTCCCTTGATTCACATAAAAGATTAAATAAAATGTGTATGCTTCTCTCCTATTTATCGTATGTCTATTTAATTCTCAGGCCCAGCCACAGACCCTAAGAGGGTAGAATAAGTTTTCCCTCCCTTGTATCACAATCATGAAAATAATGACCTGTATCATCACCATCACCACCATCACCATCATCCTGATTTTTCAGATGGGGAAATTGAGACACAGGGAAGCTGGATAACTTGTTTAAGTCCTTACAGTTAGCAAGTGGCAGAACTGGGATTCATACTGGGGTCATTTGACTTTGGAGCTCATGTTAATGCCTGGAATAGGCTGACAAGCTGACCAAAATGAAGGCGGAGAATCAGCTTTAAAATGGGTTCATTATCCTTCCCCATTACCAGCTTCTGAAGCTGCCCTATTTCCCAAGGGGTAGGGGCTGCCCAATTGTCAGTGTGGTATGCTGTAGTGGGCAGTTAACACCGTCCCCTATCTGCAGGTTTAGAGTTTATGTTTGCATAATAGTTGCCATCTATTAAGCACCTACTGTATGCCAGGAACTTTGCATGCATTATCTCCCGTTCTCCCAAGAAGCCCAGAAGACTTTGTACCGGTTGGAGTGGGTCCTGGCTGGCAGTGATGAGCAGCTTGCTTCCCAGCCTCGTTTGCAGGGTGGTGCCATTGACAAGGTCATTGTAGAAAAACATGCTGACATTGGCGAGGTGGTGCTCGATGTCCCGCCCAGACAGGGTCTGAGAAAAAAGGAGAAACACAGAATGCTCTTCAAAGGCCAAGCAATATTTTGTCTTTTTAATGATGGGGATGACGAAGAAAATTGCTTCTCATGGCCTAGGCTTTCCTGCCTCCATGTGGAGATCAGGAAATGTCAAGGTTTTCTTAGGCTTCTGGTTGTCTGGGCTCTGCCAGAGGCCATCTATAGCTAGGATGGGGGATTGAATGTCATTTGTATTGTCTAGAGCAGAGCTTTCCAGCGGTGTCTTGAGGTAGGCAGAGGTATTGCTTTCCTCAGCCCTCAGGTGGCTGGTGGGGCTGTTGGAGCCTCAGGTCAGCCACCTGTGCGTGAATTGAATAAATACCGCCAATCCTCTGTGTGCCGTGATATGAAGAAGGTTGGTGTGGAACACAGATTGCATCAGTGGCCCTGGTTCTTCCCCACTCCCTGCACCCCTGGCCCTTTGCCCCCCATGCTGACTTTGGGCTCAGTCATGTGACCTATCAGGCCAGGGGCACATTAGCAAATGTGACCAGACAGAGGCTTGAGAAAGCACTGTCGGGACAGGGCCTACTCTCGCCTCTCTCACTCCCTGCCATTGCCCTGAGAACTCGCCTGGGCTAGCCTGTTGGACGATGAGAGTTCCATGGAGCAGAGCCATTGATGGCCCAGCTAGAGCAGCTGACAGCTGGTCTCAGACCCGAGTGTGCCACGACCAAGGGAGTGGCCACCTGATCTGCAGATGATCTGTGAGCTAAATAAATGTGTAGCCACTGAGTTTTCAGGTAATTTGTGACACAGCATTGTTGTGGTGACAGATAACATGCTAGTCTAAAGCAAAGGCACCAGGGACTCAACTCACCTCATTCTCCCCCAGCCCACTGTTCTGTGGCACAAAGAGGGTGCCGCGGATGGACAGGTCAGTCAGGTGTTCTAGAAATGCACGGCCTCGAGCTGAGCTGTTGGAATAGGCCAACACTTCCTGGGGAGAAGGAGGAAGTCATCAGAGGGGCCAGCCCTGGTGTGCAGGGACCTGGGTGGCTGAAGAAGGTCCCAGGGCATCACCCATCTGTGAATATTCATGGTGTGAGCCAACTCAGCCTGCTGCTCCTTTGCTGTGTCTTCTGCCTGCGCCGTGGGAGAGTTTGAGGACTTTTCCTTTCCTCAGTGAATCCTATGGTTTAAGACACAGCCACGTCACAGCCCATCCTCCACGTGGCTGCTTGAGCAGCCCTTTGAAAGGTGCATCAAATCTCGAGTCTTCTCAAAATCCTGCAGTGGCCCCCCACTTCACTCAGAGGAACAGTCCAAGTCTTCATAACAGCTCACGAGGCCCAAAGCCTGTGGCTGCTGTTGCATCTCTGACCCCGGGCCTAGCTTGTCCTCTCTTGCTCACTCTGTTCCAGCCATATGGGGCCTCCCTGCTCTTCCTCAGACTTGCCTGGCACGCTCCTGCTGCTCATCCTTTGTTGGACTGTTCCTTCTGCCTGGAATGTTCTTCCCCTAAGTCTGCATGGCTCACTCCCTCTCCCCTGTTTACACTTTGCTTACATGTCACTTTCTCCCCAAAGCCTTCCCCCATCACTTCAGACAGAAGGGGGACCCTGGGGTGCCCCCCCAGCCCTGCTCCACTTTTTCCATAGGATCTGGATCTATCATCTTCTAGCACTCAATACTATTGACGTGTTTGTTCCATTTATTGTTTGCTTGCTTGTTCACTGATATATCTCAAGCACATGGTAAGTGCTAAATATTCACTGATCAGGCTGGGTGTGGTGGCTCACACCTATAATCCCAGCACTTTGGGAGGCTGAGGTGAGAGAGCAGCTTGAGCACAGGAGTTTGAGACCAGCCTGGGCAACATAGTAAGAGTCCATCTCTACAAAAAGTTAAAAAATTAGCCAGTGTGGTGGTGTGTGCCTGTAGTCCCAGCTGCTCTGGAGGCTGGGGTGGGAGGAGCCCTTGAGCCCAGGAGGTTGAGGCTGCCATGAGCCGAGATCATGCCACTGTACTCCAGCCTGGGCAACACAACAAGACTCTCTTAAGAAAACAAACAAAATATATATAAATATATAATTTTAAAAATATATATTTACATACTTTAATATATATTTTATATATATATATATATATATATATATTTTTTTTTTTTTCCCCTCCTTCTGGGCTACTGAGGCCCAGAGAAGGTAGGTAATTTGCTGAAAATGTTTTGTTCTGACACCGTCTTTTCTTTGAAATGCTGTTGTAAGCCAGGCTCCCACACAGCAGAAAGATTAGTGTGGGTGTTCATCTCTAGTGTATTTAATGGTGGTCCTGATTTTTAGACCAGTGAGATGGATATCTTTGGTCTGTGGACAGAGACTCCATTTTGGGGTCCTTGGTCTAACTTCCACATGGATCCTACAAGCCCTATACTCATGCTCAGTGCCCTTTCCTCCTGCGGTCACTGACTGTAGATTCTACTCGGAACAGTGGCCCAGGCTGTCCTTGTTCCGTACTCTAAAGCATGAGGGGGAGGCTGGAACCAGGCAGTCTGAGATTGAGCCCAGCTCTGATGAGTTAGGCTGTGTCCTTGGCCTTGCTAAGCCTCAGTTTCTTCATCTAAAACGTGGATATAGAAGTGGCCTTATACAGTTGCATGAGGATTTAGTCCTTCTAACAAGTATTTATGGAGCACCTGTCATGTGCCAACTGCTATCTGAGGGTTTGGGGAGACAATGGTGGTCAAGGCAACGAAAATCCTTTCCCTTATGGAACTTACATTCTATGGCTTGAATGAAATGTCCTCTTAAATGCTCAAGAAATGTTAGCTGTTGTTATTGTTGTTGTCATTATTACTGTTAGGTCAGTTCTTTGATCAGTCAGCACCAAACCTTTCTCCAGATGAGGCTTTCTCTTCACTGGATATGACTTGTAGAATATTGACGTGACTTTAAGTGCAGTGCAAGACGCAAATTGACTCCATTGTAATTTGGCTCACTGGGTGATCACCAGGCAGGCTTAGCTAACTACATCCATGAAGAGGATTAAAGAGTGTCTCATTTGTGTAGATCATGCTCTTAAACTGTTGCAGATACAAACAGAGATGATAATACCAGCTCACAAGAACATAGAATTTTCCATGTACAGACCACAGGTCTAAATGCTTCACAACTATTAACTCATTTAATGATCACAATGACCCTACATGGTTGATGCTACTACCATCTCCATTTTATAGATGAGGAAATTGAGTGCCAGAGAGGAAAGTAACTTCTTTAAGGTTTTACAAGTGAGTGGCAAAACTAGGCTTTAGATTCAGGCAAGGTGGTCCAGCACCCATGCTCTTAACTGTGACTGTGGCCTTCAGCTTAAGGCCTCACCCCTCTAATACCTGCTATGAGGCAACCCCTCCCTGCCTGAGGCAAACCAAGCAGACATGGTACATACCGTCAGGAAGTTTGTGAGTGAGGGGAAGGACATCAGGACCTGCAGCAGGTTCCCACTGCATGAGAAGCCATCTCCCACATAGCCCACCTTGCAGGTGCAGTTCACATCTGGAGGGCAGAGGCACACAGGGTCCCACACAAGTAAGGCAGGGGCCAGGGCTGCACTGCTTCTGCTTGGGGAGTGACTGGCCAGGCTGAGGATTGCTCAGCAGCTGCATGGCCCAGAACCTGAAGTGTAGCTGGGGCAGTTACCTTTCATCCGATAGCAGAAGACATCCCACATTTCACTCTTGTTGGGTCTAGGTCCATAGTCCACTATCCCAACCACACCAGAGCCACAGTTCTGGGAGGCGAAGGCTGTGGGGTAGGCAACCCGCCCGGTCTCCAGCCAGCCTGCTGAGCACAGGTGGTACTTGGCCTGCAGGGATACAGACAGGGCCATGGGTCAACTGCAAGTTCATGTGTTGTGGCATCATTTGGTTAATGTCTGATTCCCCTATTAGGCCATAAAACCCATAAAGTCTCACTTTGCCTATTGCACCTCTGTGCCTGGCACACAGTAGGTGGTCATTAGATGTTGATTGATTGAGCCACTGGGTGAACAAAAGTGTCCTCTCTTGTAACAGGTGCCCAGGTCTTTCATACTCATTTCTCTTCTCTCTGCTCTTGAGAAAGAATTTGCTGTCATCCATTTATACTAGGTGCAAATTTTTCTGCTAATGGGTTGATAGAACTCTGATGATAGAACTCTAATTTTTTTTTTTTTTTTTGAGGTGGAGTCTTGCTCTGTCACCCAGGCTAAAGGGCAGTGGCATGATCTTGGCTCATTGCAACCTCCATTTCCCAAGTTTAAGCAATTGTCCTGTCTCAACCTCCTGGGTAGCTGGGATTACAGGTGTGCACCACCATGTGCAGCTAATTTTTGTATTTTAGTAGAGATTGGGTTTCTCCATGATCAGGCTGGTCTTAAACTCCTGACCTCAAGTGATCCACCCGCCTCTGGCTCCCAAAGTGCTGGGATTACAGGCGTGAGTCACCACGCCTGGCCTAGAACTCTAATTCTTCATCATAATATCATCATTGCTCTCATCGTTATCATAATTATTGTCATCCTCCCCATCATCACCACCACCATTATCATAATCACCACAACCACCATCATCATCATAAGACTTATTGGGAGCTTATCTGGGGTCAGGTTCTCTTGCAAGAGTTTTTCATGTGTCAACACCTTTAACTCTCAATCAACCCTATGAGGTGGGAACTTTTTAAATCCTTATACAATTGGGAAAATTGAGGCAAAGAGAAGTAACTTGCTCAAAGTCACACAGCTGGAAAATGGCAGAACTGGCATTCAAACCCAGGTGGTCTACTATTCCAGATCTTTTAATAATCTTAAAAATTGAGTTCCTACTGTGTGCCATATTACATTTAGTCCTTCCACAAACATTCCAGGTAAGTCAGAGATTTTAGTGGCTTGATCAAGGCCACATGACCAGCAAGCAGGAGAGCAGAGATTCAGATTCTCCTTGAGTCTGGGTCCTGGCATCAAAGGCTTTATTCCTTGGTAAAGGAATACCAGGTCTGAAAAAGTAGAGATTTGTTAGTGATGGAGGTTGGAGAAGGGGCTTTAAAATCATACCTACTAGGCATTCATCTCCTCTGCTCCCAGTGATAAACCACCAGCCTGGAACTCCAACCTGCTAGCTTTTCCAAATGGGTAGGACTTCTAGTTTTAGAGGTTAAGAGAGCAGCACCTGATCAAAGAGCTCCGTTTCCTTCCTGCCATATCTGAAAGCTTGTGCAGTCTCTTTTTTCTTTTCACAGTCCCTCCAGCCACAGAGAGCCCCAGCTATTCCAGGGAAACTCCACTGTTTTGTGGGTTCGGGGAGATCCACCCTAGGCTCGTGGGTATTGCTGTCTTTCTGGTTTCCAGCTGTGAGGGATGCACTTCCAGTCTCCACTTCTGCCTTGGCAATTGAATGTCATGGTTGAAATAGACTTGTAAGAGTCAGGTCTACCCTTAAATATTGGATCTGCCACCTCTTGGCTGGGTGACATCAGGCACTGTACTTAAACTTTCTAAGCCTCAGTTTCCCTATCTGTAAAATGGGAATAGTAAGTAACACCTGCTCTGCCTCCAGAGATGTTGTAAGGATGAACAATAATATCCACGAAGTACCCTGCACAGTCCCTGACACATAATAGATGCCCAATAAATGGACATGGTGACTGTTAGCATTGTTCCAGGAGCTACCTGCACTCCCTTGCTTGAAGGCAACAGCTCAAGTCTCCCCCATCTTAAGAAGGGGCTGCACTTCCGCCCCTGCAGACTCTGTCTGCACAGAATCTGCTAACTGAAGACCCACCTTCTGGGCATAGGAGAGCTGGTTGTAGGTTGCCATGGTCGCAGCTTCGTTGGCACAGGCCTCTCTGGCTTTGTCAAAGGTCAGCTTATACTGGCCCAGTGGGGAGCGTAGATGGAACACCCCAACAGTGGTATCTGGATGAGGAAGAGGAGGAATCGCCCAGGTCAGCCCACCAGGTTGGCAGTGTTTCCAACAATGGACTCTGAAGGACTTTCAAAACGAAGGCCAGCTATACCCCAGGGTGTCTCCAGAAGCCACTTTCCCTTCAAGTTATGTTGAAGTACATCATTTAAAATATTTCTTTTCTAACTATAAAACTAGCATATGTTCATTGTAGAAATTAGGGCAATACAGAAAAGTAAAATAATAAGCAAAAACCACCTAAAATTCTATTCTCCAGAAATAATCATTACTCCATGGCTAACATTTTGGTGTATTTCCTTCTAGAATTTTACTTTTTTTTTGGTAAATTTTTAATTTGATATAATTTGACATTCTTTCAATCTTCTTTCCTATTTATTCATGTTATATATACTCTAAATGTGGTAGCATACTGCCGATGTAGTTTTCATAAATCTTTTTAAAACAACATTAAATCATAATTATATCCCAAAATTATAAAATTTCTCTGGTAACATGATTTTCTCCTCCTCCCCATATTTATAATTGAAAAATTTGTTGTGACCTTTACAGCTATAAAAAACACATTAAAGTGAGTTTCTGCCCAGGGCTCTGTGTGTTTTCTGACCCCTGCTGTGCCTTTTTAAAAAGTTTTAAAAATTCATTTCCCCCTAAGATACTGGAAGATTTTTATCATTGGTTCATAGCTGATATCTTTCCTAACCAAACAATTCAGTGCAGACACCAGCAATAGTTCAAGAAGCAAGTCACATTTTTATATTGTCAAGTTCATTGTATAATGCCACAAAAATGATACTTTCTACACCAAAGAAGACTAAGTTTTTCTCGTTTGAACATATTTCAGTAGCACAGTGCGTAAGTCAAATGATCTTGGCCATATCTGAAATGCAAACGCCAATTTAACAGCTTGGAGAAGTATGGAAAAGTGTTCCTTGTCTCTTTATTGAGACAACAAAATACCTTACAATGAATTTGAGTAGATGTATATCAATATATTTTATCATCATTTACTATTAGATATATATGTTTCTAATTTTCTGTGATGTTAAATAATGGTGGGATGGGTATGCTTATCTTTTTTCAATTCTCAGATTATTTCTGTAGGATGGGGTCCTGGAAACGGAACCATCAGGTCTCAGTATGAGTTATTTTAAGGCTGTCTGCTGCACACATTACCAAATCGGCTGCAAATCATGAAGGCAGTTTGCCCTCCTATGAACCGTGTGAGGGCAGGCGCTTCCTCCTGAATGTGGGATGGTTCTGTAACTGTGCCTATAGGGAAAGCTGGGGCATTCTCCCAAGCTAATGGTAACCGCACAGCTCCAACAGAAGGGAGGTCCAACGTGATGCGCAGTCACTTAGTATCACTGCCAACATTCTTGGCATTCATAAGAAAACAGAAGAGAAAAGCCCATGGGAGAAGCTGGACCACACTCTATGAGGTGGGTAGATTTCCACTTGGAAGTGGGCTTTGGGAACAGGTGGGACAGGCTGAATGAACTGTGTCCTAAAGAAAAAGCCAAGCTCTTCTTGACTTCACAGTCCCAGGGGCAAATAACTTCCAAATCAGCTGGTCCCAGCTGTGCATTTTTGTCCCCATGCTAAGTAGCAACTGCCCATAAAATCTTTCTGCTTGGAAGTGCCCCTGTACCTAGACCATAGAGTATCCCCAACCAAGCTTTCAAACCTCTCGTCACCTTCCCTCCCCAGCTGCTTTAACCCAACACCACCACTGCATTTGGTCTCAGGATGGAAACTTTATGTCATGGCTGAGCCTTTCCGTTTCTCTATTCTGTGTCCATTGTTAGTTCTTTCAACCTCATCTCACTCGTCTTCTCAGTACAGACCCTGCTACTAGGGGGTCACAGCCTTCATGTGTCTTCCTCATGGCTTCATCCTTCTCAGCTGACCCTTGATCATTCTCTCCTGGCCATGCTGTCCTGGCCAGCAGAAATGCCTTGCTAGCTCCTCTAGCCCAATTCAAGCCTCCAGAAAGTCTCTACCAGAGACCACATCTGTCAAACAAACCCAACCCTGGAGAGATCCAGTACATACTGATTAGCCATAAAGTGCAGTGCCCTGAGTCACTTTCTGAACCACTGAAGTCCCTCTGCCTTGGCTAGGAACTATGTTTGTGGGTCCTTTCTGGCTTCCTCCATTGGGTTTCAAGATGTCCTATTGCCCATGCCTCTGCACTTCTATGTGGCTTTTCGCTTTCCTCAGCCTCCCAAGTAGCTGGGATTACAGGCGCACACTGCCACAACCGGCTAATTTTTTGTATTTTTAGTAGAGATGGGGTTTTGCCATGTTGGCCGGGCTGGTCTCCAACTCCTGACCTCAAGTGATCCATCTGCCTCGGCCTCCCAAAGTATTGGGATTACAGGCTTAAGCCACCAGGCTTGGCCTGTTTTGTTTTTCTTCTTTCCCTTGAGGGTCCCTTCCCCAGGCCTGAAGAGGAGGGTGCTTTGGGCCATAGGCCCTGGTCACACTAACCCTGGAAGTGGAGGTCGACACATTTGGCGTCTGCATGGCACTGCCCATTGTCCTGTAAGCAGCGGTCAATGGGCAGCTGCTCCGGCTCACAGTTCAGCCCATCTCCGACATAGTGACTTTTACACTCACACTTGTGCTTGCCCTGTGGAGGGAGAGTGGGAAGAGATGAAAAAGTTCCTTCTCTAGGACCCCAGGATGCCCAAGTGCCCATGGGACCAATGTCCAGCCTAGGAGGTGTTCAGATGGACCAAGAGAACTTGCCTTTCCTGTCCAGTGGGAATAACTGCTACGTCCTGCTTTTATGCAGGCTTATGATGAAACCTCATCCTTTACATCTCAGTTCAAATGTGACTTCCTCAGAGACAGCCTCCCTGACCACCCTACATAAGTAGCTTTTCCATTCCCTTCTATCACATTGGCCTGATTTATGTTCTTCACAGGGCTCCTTGTGCTCTCTGAAAAAATTCCATGCATTTGTTTCTGTACAGTGCATTGCCCCCTCTCTCTCCTTGTGCACAAGCACCAGGAAAGCAGGGACTCTGTCTTTTTGTTGTAACCCTGGGACCTGCAAGAACACATAGTAGGTGCACAATGACCACTGGTTGAATCAATGAATGATCCCCTTTAATCCCCACAACAACTCTATGGTGTCTGCATTATTATGAGGCCCACTTTACAAATGAGAAAACTGGGGCTCAAAGAGTAATTAGCCACCTCCAGGTCACACAGCTTGTCAGTCCAGGAGGTAAGACGCAAAAGTAATCTGACTCTAGAACCACATTTATAACCAGGAACGGACATTATCTTGCATCATCTTTTCTGCACTTTTCCTGCCACATCTTACCAGCTTTTTTTTTTTTTTTTTTTTTTTTGAGACAGAGTCTTGCTCTGTCACCCAGGCTGGAGTGCAGTGGCACGATCTCGGCTCACTGCAAGCTCCGCCTCCTGTGTTCATGCCATTCTCCTGCCTCAGCCTCCCGAGTAGCTGGGACTACAGGTGCCCGCCACCATGCCCGGCTAATTTTTTTTTTTTTTTTGCATTTTTTTAGTAGACATGGGGTTTCACCGTGTTAGCCAGGATGGTCTTGATCTCCTGACCTCGTGATCCATCTGCCTCGGCCTCCCAAAGTGCTGGGATTACAGGCGTGAGCCACCGTGCCCGGCCAGCTTTTTGTTTTAATAAGCCTTTTATTTAGGATAATTTTAGATAGATAGAAGGGTGGCCAAAGAGCAAACTCTCCTATACTCTCCACCCACTTTCCCCTGATGTCCAACATAACTATAGCACATTAGTCAGAGCTAAGAAATTAATGTTGGTACATTACTGTTAACTAAGCAATACACTTACGAATTTAACCAGTTTTCCATGGACGTCCTTTTTCTGCCTAGGGGACTACCTTGCATTTAGCCCAGTGACTTTTAACAAGAAACAGACTGTGCTAGAAAAAATGTTTAGGAAGAGTCCAGGAGATAAGCAGAGTATGGGAGGTGGAAAGGCAAGGAGGAGCAAAGCCCAAGGGGCTGCTCCCAAATTTCCCTGGGAAAGAGCGACTCACCGGGCCTGTCATCTTACAGGTGGCGTGCTCGTGACACCCTCCGTTAAGGCCGTCTGTACAGGGGTCTATCTCTGTGCAGCTGTGCCCGTCCCCTTTGTATCCCTTCTGGCAGCTGCAGGAGACCTTCGTGCCCTTCTGGGAGCATCTGGCCACCTTTGCACAGCCCCCGTTGTCCTGTTTGCAGAAATCCACAACTGCAAGAGCAGAGGAGAGAGGGCTCAACTTACCACCTTCTGTGGAACTAGGGCTTCAGGTCAGGGTATGGGGCAACACAGCACTAGTGGTGTTGGGTGAGTAAATGGGCCCCTGCGTGTTCGTGCTTCTCTCTCCATGCCCTGTGGCCTCTGTGCTGGCCTTTGCAACATGAATATTTTTGGGACACCCTCATAGATGCAGCCTGATGACATCTGTCCGCTTCTGCCCCCTTTGTCATATACCTCCAGGCTTGACTTTGGTATCAGTTTTCAGAATAAATTTGGATTTTTAATGTTAGGACAGTGTGTGTGTGTGTGTGTGTGTGTGTGTGTGTGTGTGTGTGTGTGTGTGTGGTGTAGAGTTAGTACAATATTGAGCACCCTGTGAGATAGACATTGTTGTCCCCATTCTGTAGATGAACAAACTGAGACTCAGCTTAACTGACCTGACAAAGGTAAAACAGCCAAAATGTGGCCTGGCTGAAGATTTAAACCCAGGTTGGTTTGCCTCCAAAAATCCATGCTTTCCTCACTGTGCTGCCTCTTAGAACCTTTGTTTTTATGATCCCCCAAATATCGACCCAACAATAGATTAGCTCCAGCCTCAGGAGTAGCTGAAAAGCCATCTGCATTTATGCAGCCACTTGAGACCCTGGAAGAATAAATACAAGGACAAGAAGACTCATTCTAAGGATGGGAGGGTGGGAAAAGAGAATCTAGGTCTTTGTTGCCATTGTTGAATGCTGACTCACTTCTGGAATGCCTTGTAGCTGAATAAAGAACAGGTATAGCAAGATCTAATTTGTGTAAAGAAAGTATATATCTCTGTGAATATTTATCCATGAAAAATATTAGAAAGTACATGTGGCTGAGACTGCTGATTTTTCCCTCAATACCTAGTCTCTGTTTTCTTCTTCCTCTTCCCTTTTTTTTTTTTTTTTTTTGGAGACAGAGTCTTTTTCTGTTGCCCAGGCTAGAGTAGAGTGGCCTGATCTCAGCTCACTGCAACCTCTGCCTCCTGGGTTCAGGTGATTCTCCTGCCTCAGCCTCCCAAGTAGCTGGGATTACAAGCACCTGTCACCATGCCCGGCTAATTTTTGTAGTTTTAGTAGAGATGGGGTTTCACCATGTTGGCCAGGCTGGTTTCAAACTCCTGACCTCAAGTGATCTGCCCACCCCGGCCTCCCAAAGTGCTAGAATTATAGGTGTGAGCCATTGCTCCCAGCCTAGTCTCTTTTTTTCTGTAATAATAGATTTTCAGGTGGGTTCATGGTTGCCCAATAAAAGACTACATTTCCCAGGTTCCCTTGTAGCTAGGCATGACCAATGATGAGATTCCAGCCAATGGGATGGGAGCAGATGTGATTTTAACAATTCCTAGTTTGCATTCTTAAAGGGAAGGAGGTTTGCCTCCTTCCTCTCCTTCCATCTTGCTGTCCAGGCCGGGCTTATGGTATTGGCCACCTCAGGTGAGGTGAGTGAACGATGGCAGAGCCACAAGATAAAAGGAGTTCAGCCCCCCAAATGAGCTTTCAGAGTGAAACTGTATTAGCCCTGAATACTTCCAACCTGTTATATGAGACAATAGGAAACATCTGCCTTATTTATGCCACTGTTCATTTGGGTCTCTGTATGGCTGAACCTATATCCTAACTACTATAGATGGATATTGCAGTGTTCACAGTGGTTCTCACCTAGTGGTGAGAGTATGTTTAGGTTTAACTTCAAAAAATGGTGTTGTGTATTTTCTGATTTTTTTTTGAAGGCTGGATTACTTGTAGAGTTAGAAAAACACTCTAAAGTTAGCCAGGTGCGGTGGCGCATGCCTGTAATCTCAGCTACTTGGGAGGCTGAGGCAGGAGAATTGCTTGAACCTGGGAAGCAGAGGTTGCAGTGAGCCAAGATTGCACCATTGCACTCCAGCCTGGGCAACAAGCGTGAAAGTCCATCTCGAAAAAAAAAAAAAAAAAAAAAGAAAAACATTCTAAAGTAAAGTGCATCCCAGTTTGCAAAACAATTTTGAAACCCTGACCTAGAGGGTGAGCAGATCAAGCATGAGCACACCCATTAAAGAAACTGAGTCATAGACAGGGTAGGTGCTGCTGAAGTGGCTCAGACAGGAAGGAGGGCTAGGATGAAGCCCAGGCACTGTGAGCAAGTCCTGCTCCTCTCCCACACCACGCTGCTATTTCACTTGTGCACAAAGGTGGCTTACCTGTGCATGTGATTCCGTCACCTTCATAATCCAGGTTACACTCACACGTGTTGTTCTCCTTACAGGTGGCATGAGCAGAACAAGGAGGCGTACACACTGCAGGCAAAACTGCAAAGAAAGGGGCCACTTTCATTCTGCACCCATGGTGTGAAGAGTTAAAACCCATCTAAGGAGACTTTCCAAGACTCTCTCTGGACGACCACTGTGTTCATAAGTGCCCCCGTACAGCAGGAAGATGGGGTGATTTGCTAAGGTCTTTTCTAGCCTTGGAGATTCTGGGATTCTAGAATTACTCTTTTATAGTAAGACATGATCTCTGCAATGTCATTGAGATTTATATGAGAAAAAATGTTCTTTAGGGGCTATCAATTAAAACTTTATACCACAAAACTTATTAGCAGGAATGAACTTGGCAGATTAGCTCTCTGGCTCTAAGGACAGGGGTTCCCGATGGATATGGTTAAATTGGAGAAATTCCATGGCCTTCTGAGGGCACCACTGAGCTAGGGAGAAGTCTGGAGCTTTGGTATTGGCTGGGGTTACAGTGCATGCAGGCAGCAGGAGGCCATGTAGTGCTTAGGGAAGGAGGGAGGAGGCAGAAGGAACAGGGAGGAGGAACTCAAGTTAGCCATACTGCTGCAACCCATGAAACTTCAGGTTGCTAAAGCCCACAGGAAGGGCCTCGCCATGCCCTATGACCCCAGAGAGGATTAAATAACAGTCATTCACATGGATAATTCAACCAGCACATTTCAGATCTACCAGAACACAGGGCTTTGAGTATAAAGGAGACATCAGAAAACTGACCATGTAGTAAGGATTGAGCTATGACAATGATTATAATGATGAGTGTGCTAACGGCAGCTGCTTGTTTTGAGCATCTGCATACACTGGGAACTTCAAAACCATGCTCGCTGACCCTGCCAGCAATCCTTGCGTTGCAGAATGTGTAGCATGGAGTTCTTTTTAAGGATAAGCAAGTCAAGGCTCAGAGAGTGGTTATCTAAGGCCATTCATCTAGTAAGTAGCAGAACCAGGGGTCAGACCCTGGTCTCGGGCCTTCAAAGTGATTTCCATGAAACCACTCAGCCTCTGTGTCAGTACCCATCTGGGCCCCAAAATCACCAAGACGAGGCACAGTCCTTGCCTGAACCTGGGATTCTGTGCTTGAGGTGGGTCCTATAATCATACAGGATGACATGCTAGTTTCATAGGTTTGAGTTAAATCTTTTCATCTAGTTTTACTGCAAGTCTCCATCCTCCTGAGGCCTGGGGCTACAGATCTGAATTATCTTTTACCACATGGACCTGCTTTGTCACTTTTTTCAGATGTCACTCAGACTCCCAACCTCACTTGTATGCTCTTGGCAGTGTCCACTGCAGCCCTGGGCTGCCAGCAGCTGACCACTCCCATGACTGACCTGCCTGAGTGTCACACGAGGGGCCTGTCCACCCCGTTTCACAGAGGCACTGCCCGGAGCCCATGATGCCATCATCGCACTGTCCGTGGTCTGAGCAGCCACAGGCTGTAAACAAATTAGGATATGGTCAGTCATCAGGGGTTGAGACCCAATCAACCAGCTCCCTGACCCCTTGTTTGCTATGCATTTTCAGTTGTGGGAGGCACCATGCTTATGTCACAGTCATTCATTCATTCACTGAAACATCTAAAAAATAACTTATTCAGGGACTATCACAGGCCAGGCACTGCTAAGCGATAAGGTTACAGGGAAAAACATAATAGAGAAGGTCCCTGTTCTCATGGGGCTTACAGTCTCAGAGTGCCCAGCTGTTGATCATATAATTATAAGTGAGATGAATGTTATAATCACAGTAGAGAGTATCATGGGGTACGCAATGAACATTTAGGGAGATCATCTCATCTGGGGCTTCCTGATGGAGAAATCTATTTAAAAGTAAAATTTTGGCTGGGTGTGGTGGCTCATGTCTGTAATCCCAGCACTTTGGGAGGCTGAGGTGGGAGGATTGCTTAAGGCCAGGTCAAGACCAGCCTGGGCAACATGGTGCAACCCCGTATCTACAAAACAACAACAACAAACAAAAATTAGCCAGATGTCGTGGTACACGCCTTTAGTCCCAGCTACTTGGGAGGCTGGGATGGGAGGACTGCTTGAGCCCAAGATGTTGAGGCTACAGTAAGCTGTGATCACACCACTGTATACCAGTCTGGGTAACAGAGTGAGACCCTGTCTTAAAAAAAAAAAAAAAGTAAAATTGTGGCCAGGTGCAGTGGATCATGCCTGTAATCCCAGTGCTTTGGGAGGCTGAAGCAGGAGGATCGCTTGAGGCCAGGAGTTTGAGACCAGTCTGGGGAACATAGGGAGACTCAATCTCTACAAAAAATTTAAAAAATAAAAAATTATTTGGGTATGGTGGCATGTGCCTGTAGTCCTAACTACTCAGAAGACTGAGGTGGGAGGATTGCTTGAGCCCAGGAGGTTGAGGCTGCAGTGAGCCATAATCCCGCCACTGTATTTCAGCCTGGGTGATAGAGTGAGATTTTGTCTCAAAAAAAAAAAAAAGTAACATTAAAAAATATGTACCAATTCCACCACCTCTCACCACCTCCAGCACTACCGTACTAGCGCAAGTCACCATTAGCGCTGGCCTGGGTTGTTGCATTATTTTCTCCAAGGGGCCCTGCTTCTGTGCCTGTTCTCCTACAGATACCCTCCCCAGAGCCATCCTTTCTAATCTCTTCACAACACCCCTCTGTTCACAACCCTTTGCTGGCCTCCTGTCACACACAGAGCTAAAGACCTTTCATTGGCCAAGAAGATCTGGCCCCTGGTGACCTTCAGATTGCATTCTCTTCCTCTCTTCATCCTCTTTGCCCACTCCGCTCAGCCACCCTGGTCTTCTTGCTGTTCTGTACACACCAAGCTGGCTTCTGTCCCAGGGCCTTTGCACTTGCTCATCTCACCTCGAGGAAAGCTGTTCCTCTGGTCTGCACTGTCCACTAGCTACGCGTGGCTATTTAAATTTAATTAAACATTTGCTTCCTCAGCCACACGTTTTGGGTGCTCGATAGCCACATGTAGCTAGTGGCTACCATACTGGCCAGTGGAGTCATGGAGTCTTTCCCGCACTGCCGAAAGTTTGATTGGCCTGCTCTTCATACCTCATGCTTGGTCCCCTTGTGTCTGTTAGGTCTCTACTCAAATATTCCCTATGTGAGGTGTCTTCTAAAACAATGTCTCCTTTCATTCTTCACCCTTCTACCTGCTTCTTTGCTTTTATATCCTTTATAACTATTTTTTAGAAAAATTTGTGTCTGTAAGCCTTTTGAGAGCTGGAATTTTGTCCCTGTCAGTCCCTAAACCACAAATCCCTAGACATTGGAAATATTCAGCTGGGCACAGTGGCTCACACCTGTAATCCCAGCACTGTTGGGAGGCTGAGGCGGGTGGATCACCTGAGGTCGGGAGTTTGAGACCAGCCTGACCAACGTGGAGAAACCCTGTCTCTACTAAAAATACAAAATTAGCCGGGTGTGGTGGTGGGCACCTGTAATCCCAGCTACTCAGGAGACTGAGGCTGCAGAATCGCTTGAACCTGGGAGGCAGAGGTTGCAGTGAGCCGAGATTGTGCCATTGCACTCCAGCCTGGGCAACAAGAGCGAAACTCTCTCAAAAAAAAAAAAAAAAGAAAAAGAAAAAAAAATTGCTGACTCTTGAGCAAATCACTTAAGCTCTTTGTACCTTGGTTTCTTCATCTGCTACTTGCAGATAATAACAGTACCTATCTCAAAGGGTGGTTAAGAGGATTGAATTGTAAAACATTTGTGCCTGGCACATAGTAGGCACTTAATCAATGTCAGCATTCACTATTAGTAAGGACTTAGTAAATCCACGTTGGTTGAATGATCGAATGAACATTGTTCAGCCACATCTTGCCTTAGTGGCTGCTGGGGACAAGTTTCACTTCTAGAGGCGAAGCTTTTTCATTGGTAACTGGGAATGCATCCAAGGAGGAAATAAACACATAGGGCAGGCAGATTGGAGGGGTGTGGCTGAGAGAAAGGACAAAAGGATGCCTCCAGGTCAGGCAGATGGCATGAACAAGGACAGGGAGCACACAGTCAAAAAACAAGCTCTAGCACGGAGAAGCGGCGCCACATACGCAGACAATCAGGCCCGAATCTCCCCGGCCAGCACATCTCACACGCCGTCCCATTGAAGCCGGTGTTGCATTTACACTCTCCGGTGGCCGAGTACTGATCAAGGCAGACACCCCGGTTATTACACGGGGCATCTGGTCCTCCAGGGCAGGCTGGAAGAGATGAAACAGCAGTGACTCAACAGTCTCCCAAAGCCAGAGCAGCTCAGCACCTTTGTAAATGTGCTGTGGCATCTGACTTCTGTTAGCCCAGAGGGACCATCGCCTTCAGTGTCAGTGGATATTTAAGGCACGTCACTGCCCTATGGGACATGAACTTTATGGTATCTGATATGATTCTGTCTTGGCAGGGTGATACACTGAACTGTGCACTGTATTTGGGGGTTTGTGCACTGGATTTGAGGATATCTGGGTTGAGTAATGAACTTGCTCTGAGCTTTTGTTTTCTTAGGTCTAAATGATGGTGATAATAATGATGATACAGTGTCTGCTTGACCTATAACCATGTTGTTATTGTGAAGATCAAATGAGGCATTATAACCGAGAACATTTTGAAAATATGAAGCACTGAACAAATATTAGAATGATACTGATTTTCATGAATGGTCCACACTTTAGTGATGGAGGGTGGAGCTGGGTGGTCACGGGGGCTCTCAACCCAGAGTATTCTCAGTGAGATTATGATGAATGGAGTATGCATGCTAGTAAAAATCACAGCTGCTGGAGACAGACCAGTGGGACCTTGGGTTTACTTCTTATCCTCTCTGTGCCTCTGTTTTCTCATTTACAAAATGGGGACAACAGGCCAGGCACGGCAGCTCACGCCTGTAATCCTAGCACTTTGGGAGGCCAAGATGGATGGACTGCTTGAGCTCAGGAGTTTGAGACCAGCCTGGGCAACATGGCGAAAACCCAGCGTACGAAAAATACAAAAAAATTAGCTGAGTCTGGTGGCATGTGCCTGTAGTCCCAGCTACTTGAGAGGCTGAGGTGGGAAGATCACTTGAGCCCAGAGGGTTGAGACTGTAGTGAGCTGTGGTCCTGCCACTGTACTCCAGCCTGGGTAACAGAGTGAGACCCTCTCTCAAAAAAAGTCGGTGGGGAGGGGAAGACAACAATGGAACCTACTCCCTAGGGGTTGTTGCCCAGATTAAATGTTTTGATATGTATGGGAAAAAGCACTCAATAAAACTCAATAAATGTGCCTACTTAGAACAACATGTAGCAGATAAGTGCTTTTGAGGCATTTGTTATACTGCAGCTGTTGATGTATTGTTGGCTAGAAGTTAACACAGGGGTTTCAGGATGGGCCCAAATGTGCTTTGGCAAGGAGCCCTTTCCTGATGAGGTAACAGAGGGAGCCAATGCTATACATCCTCTACCAGGGACAGGGGTGCGCTCAGGAAATTATGGCCCATACATACTGTGTCAGTACATCACCTGCCAAGGGAGAGTCATATCAAAGTCTTTAAACATGCTTATCAATATCATGGAAATCATGTTGCACAGCATCAAAAATGAAATACGGTGTATTTGGCACCATCATAAATGTCTACGCTGTAATGTCAAGGGAAAAAGCAGACACACAATTACAATATATGCACAGCAGGATCTCAACTCGATAAAAAAAATATGCCAAAGTAGAAGGAATGATACACAACTCTTCAGAGTTCTGGGGTCTGGGAATCATTATTAGCAGTGTTTCCCCCATCCCCCTATAATTTTGGTACATTCAAAGACTGGACAATGAGCAGGAGCATATTACCACTTTTAGAGTTGCGAGGGGGGAAGAGGCACCCTCACCCTGACAGTCTCGCCCGAAGTAGCCCTTGCAGCACCTGGGGATCTGTATCACCAGGCTGCACCGCTCCCGGCAGCCTTCCAGGTTCCTCTTGAAGGGCAGGTTGTAGAGACACTTCTGCTTCACACCCTAAGGGAAGAGAGTGGACCATCCCTTCACTTACCACTGCAGGGACTAGGGCTCTGGGGCTCTAGTCTGTGCCCTCATGGAGGATCTTAGGTACTGCCCAAATAAAAAATGGGACTTCCAATGTGAGCCAACTTTTTTTTCTAAGGTAATATTTTTCCTATGGGAGTCAACAGACCTATGGGAGTCAACAGAAACACGCAGATGGGGGAGGGAGTAGATCTAGGGTCCATGGGAAGATTTCTCCCCAGTCTCAAGGGGAAGAACTTTCAGACCCTTAGAGTGCTCTGCAAGTGGCATGGTTGCCTGGGGAGGCAGTGGGAAGGAGGTAGCTTGCTGTCATGGAAGGGGTGTGGGGCACGGCTCCCAAATTGTAGGCAGGGAGGGTATGAGTTAGATTTTGTTTCATAGAGATATTTTTGTTATAGGTTTTACTAGTAGACTAGAAAGAGCTTGACTTTGAAATAAGTAATACAAAACAGCATTTAATGAGCACTTACTATGTGCCAGGCACTTCAGTGTACCCACATTTTTAAAATTTACTTTTCCTAATAGCTGCACAGAGAGTCCATTATTAGCTCCATTTTACAGAGGCAAACCTGATAGGTCATAAGATTTGTCAAAGATTATGGAATTTGACCCCATACCTGTGGACTCCAAATTTCATTGACTTAAACATTACTCTCCATTGCTCTCTGGACTTTCATCCTAGCATTGCTCCTTACTAGCTGTGTAGCCTTGGGCTGATTTCTTACCCTCTCTGAGACCCATTTTTCTCATAAGTAAAGTGTAGGTAATAATAGCTTCCTATGAGTATTATAAAGAGGGATAGAGTAATGAGTATATAAAGGCTCAGCACAGAGCCTGGGACATGGAGAGCAGCCAACAAAATGCAGCTATTTTTATAATCATAATTATCTTCTAAGTCCTTCTATGTCTACCATCCCATGACTTTTCTAGACAGGTCCTAGAACATGGGTTGACAGGTTGCCTGGGCTGAGAATATCTATCTTACCCCATTGGCTTTGTTGTTGAAAGAATGACATAAATTACATTTATGCAACATATGTGCACGTGCGCGGGCACACACACACACACACACACACACACACACACACACACACACAGAGGTCTGATAATGAAACAGACCTATGGCTCTCCAAACATTATCACTGCAGTCTTAATTACCTTTGGTTTACTCCACCTTGGGCAGCTGGGAGTATTGACACAGCTCCCACACTCCCCCTAGTATGCAAGAAAAGAAACACTTGAAAACCAAGAATATCAGAAAACACAAGGAAATGTTCCTGATTAATACCTGGATGGATTAAGGGCTTAACTAATCTTGATTAAGACTCTGGCTATGATCAAGAATACGAAAACAGGCCAGGCATGGTGGCTGACACCTGTAATCCTAGCACTTTGGGAGGCCAAGGCAGGAGGACTGCTTGAGGCGAGAAGTTTGAGACCAGCCTAGGCAACACAGCAAGACTCCATCTGTAAAAAAAAAAAATTAGCCAGGCATGGTGGCACATGAACTTGTAGTCCCAGTGACTTTGGAGGCTGAGTTGAGGGGATCACTTGAGCCCAGGAGTTCAAGGCTGCAGTGAGCTGTGATTGCACCACTGAACCCCAGCCTGGATGACAGAGCAAGACCCTATCTCAAAACAACAACAACAACAACAAAGAATATCAAAACACACACACTAACTTTGCCACAGATAATTCTGAAGATCTGTCTTGGGCATCAGCTCCGTGGTTTTGTTCTCTGAAGGGAAAATCTGTTATACAGAGCTGGACCAGGGCAGTGTCTTACAGGCATATGCTATTAGCAGTGGGACATATGGGTGCAAGTGTTAGTTCCATTTTAAGTTAAATGGGATACTTTTGGCCAATCACAAATACTATTTGAGCCTTAGTTTTATAATAAATAGGGATAATAATTCTTGCCATTTGATCTTCAGAAGATTGATGAGGAAAAATGATTAACTGGAAAATATGTGTGGAATGTAATTTGGAAATTAAGAAGACCCCTGTTGTAGAAAGGACAACTGGTTTCATCTCCTACTTTGGCTGACTGGGATCCAAAAAATTTGGGATAGTTATTGAAATTCCCAGGGGATGCCAGGTACTGATATCAACTGGTGACAAACTTTGCCATGTAAAGTCACTTTACCTCTTTGAGACTCAGTTTCTAAATCTACACAATAGGGCAGATGATAGCTATTCCTATTATTGGATTATTGTAGGGGTAAGCTAAGCATTGAACACAATGGCTGGCTTCAGGGGAGTACTCAGTAAAGGTGCTGGATGGATGAATGAGTGAATGTAAAAATGCCTCACACAGTGCAGGGCCTGGGATAGAAGTTCAATCAATATTGTCAAATGAATGAATCAATGGGTAAGTGAATAGAGGTGTGAGTGGCATATCATATTAGACTGACTATGTGAAATTGCCCTTTTCATAGGCTCCAGACTGTCAAATATCGCAATTTCATATGGTGTAATCTGTCAGACATTCAACAAATGTTTGTTGAATGCATGAGTGAGTGACTGAATAGAGGGATGTGTTTGAAAACGAATGGCAGTTGGCATATGGTTGGTATCCAAGAACTGTTTTCTCAATGATAAGGGAGTGAATGAGTGGGTGAGTAGATGGGTGGATAAACAAGAATATTCCAGGCTGTGTGGGGCTAAGTAGATGCCTGTTGCTTCTGAGTCTAAAGAACTACATCATTTGGCCCTCAGGTCTTCTGGGTCCTAGTCTTGCTGAGGACAGGCCCTTAATGGTTTCACAACAGGGTCCACACTGGATCATGAGGGCCATTCTTTGGCTTAAGGTTCTCTTACTACACTGTTGCTTTTAGGACTGACCGAGGCATCGAAAGTAGTAAAGGTGTCACAGCGGCCCCCCAGGGTGGGATCAATCAGCAGACAGTCAATGCCGTAGGCCACACCCAGGTCAAACAAGAGCTCCCGCTGCACAATTCTGCAGGTTTGGCCATTCAGAAAGAGGTCACCCTAAGAAAGAAAAAAAAAAAAAAAAAAAAAAAAAAAAAAAAAGAGAAAGAGAGAGAGAGAGAGAGAGAAACAGTCAATCTCTTTCACACATCTCTTCTTTCCCAGCCATGTAACATGGCCAGTAACTGCAAGACTCAGGAAGAACTTAATAAAACCCCATGTATTTATATATTTATCAAATACCCAGCATGTATTATGTGCCAGATACTGTTCTAAGTCCTTTACCTGTGCAAATTCTTTTAATTCTTACAAAAATCCAAGGTGGTTGTATGGATGTAGCTACTATTATTAGTACCCATTTACAGACGAGGGAACTAAGGCAGTGAGAGGTTAAATGACTTGCCCAGTGAATGGAGGTGTGGGCATTTGCACCCAGGCAGTCAGCCTCAAAGCTTGCCCCCTTGACCCCTCTGCCTCACTTCCTCTACCAAAGGAGAAACGTCAGCAGTGGGTGATAGGTTGGAGCAAGGGTGACCTTGCTGTGGTTAGGGATGAACTTCGCTGATGTGCCCTCTTTGTGTGTAGTCACTGAGTCTCCTCATTTAGTGCCAGCACCTAGCAAAGTGCCCGGTTCGGCTTTCTTTCCAGGGTGTACAAGTGACAGGCTTTAACTTTGTAATGATAATTTCTTTTTTCACATGTACCAGGCATAATCAACTGGGCTTTGGAGACATTATTTCATTTAATGCTGGCAATAATCTCAGGGCTTCCTTTCCTGAGGTCACCCAGCTAGTAAGTTGATGGATACATTATTCTTCCAATATACAAAATGCTTTTAGAAAGCTTTTGAGAGGAAAACAAGATAACTCCCAGCATCTATGGATGGGATGGAGATAGTGTGACTCAGTGGAAGGAACACCAGAAAACTGTGGTTAAAGCCTTGCGTGTTCACTCATGTACTATGTGACCACGGGCAAGTCACTGAACCTCTCTGAGGTTCATTGTTTTTTTCACCAGGTAAATAGAGTAAAGGATTTCTAATATAGGGTTGTTATACAGATCAGACTAAATAATATATTGCAAAGTGCTCTGAAAGCTATATCAACACACAGATCAAGCAGAGGGCATTCTTACTATCCTTCTCTGATAGTTGTCTATTTTGGTCTAGGGAGACAGGACAATCCCAAGAGTGTACACTGGGATAACGTACCAGAAGCTGGAATGAAAAGATGTGAATACTCTTCAAAGTCAGTTATAAATTCAATGCAATTCTAATTCAAATACCAAAGGGATACTGGTCATAAGATGTACGCAGAATGTTGTATGGAACTTGTTGGAATCCTCCTTGAAGGGAATTAACTCAATTGGGAGATGCATCCCTTTTGCCCTTCCTCCTTCCCACTGCCTGGAAAGTAGACATGGTGCCTGGAGCTCCAGCAACCATGCTGGACCTTAGAGGCTTGAACCATGTGCTGCAGAGCAGAAAGAGAAGGCACCTCTCCACTGAGCCATCATACTAAAGATTTCTTTTATGAAAGAGAATAAATCCTTATATATTTAAGTCAGAGGATTTTGGCTTTTCCATGATATGCAGTTGAAATAATCCCATTAGACCTACTCATCATATGGAATTACAGGAAGACAGAATTGTTCAGGAACTAGCCAGGGAAGGTAAAAATTGCAAACCTCTCAGTTGGCTGATCTAGGTAAGTATAGCCCAGAGCTGGCCCTGACTGCCAAGAGAGGGTTGGAGGTGAGGTCACAGTGGTGGGGCTGGGAAGGAAGAGAAAGGAATGACTGTATACTTTCCTGTTTCAGGAAAGTATCTCACATTGGAAAATGCTCTACACAAAAAATGAAATCAACTGGAAGCTGCTCTCCACAGTGTAAGAGCTTCCTGCCACCTGCTAGGAGGGCTTGGGTTGGCCAGGATTTATCAGGTTTTTCATATCCAATTACGCAGTCTCAGGAAAAATACCTCTGAAGGTAGTGAGAAAAAAAATGAGCCTGCTATGAATGGAGGGGAAAAAATGAACATCTCCTTGAAGGGGCAGTTGTTGGGGAATAGCTTGCTGTGAATGTGTTAACCCCTCCCTGCCCACCCTTCATGATGATACTCACGATGTCCCTGCCAGCTCCACATTTCACACTCAGCTCTGAACCTTGCAGGGTCTTCCAGGCAGTGGATGTGGGAAGATCCACAGCTAAAACCTGTAGGAGTGATGGCACCACGTGACTGCCCCAAATTTGGGCCGAAGAAGGGACGGCCCGAAGGAGCTTTACCAAAAAACCAAATTCAGATGCAAAATTTTCCACGAGTTATAATAACTTTAGCTTTACAAATGACCGTAGGTATAACCAATGGGAAGAATAATCGGGGCTCTCTGGGAGGTTGGAAATTCCTTCTTGAGGGAAAGAGTTGACCAGGTGGACTGGTTTCAATCACCCTTCCATCTCTCATCTATGCTTGGGAGTCTCTGAAGATGCAGTCTTAGCGTATGAAGCCAATGAAAGAATGAGTGGGTGAGGCTGGGAAATGACATAGGATGCAGTTATGGGTGGCACTGTGCCCCTCAAAGAGTTATGTTGAAGTCCCGACCCCCAGTTCCTCAGAATATGATCTTATTTGGAAATGAGGTCATTGCTGATGTAACTAGTTAGGATGAGGTAATCCTGGAGTAGAGTGGACTCTTAATCTAGTTTGAATGGTGTTCTTATAAGAAAGAAGAGGCAAATGCTACGTGAAGGCACAGAAACACACAGGGAGAGACAGCCCTGTGATGGCAGAGACAGATTGGAGGGATACACTACAAGTCCAGGAGCACCAAGGATTTCCAGAAGCCACCAGAAGCAGAGAGAGAAGCATGGAGCAAATTCTCCCTCAGAAACTCCAGAAGGAACAACCTTGCCAGCTCCTTCATCTCCGACATCTCACCTCCAGAACTGTTTACTACAAAAAAAAAAAAAAAAATTTCTGTGGCTTAAGCTGCCCAGCTTGTGGTAATTTGTGATGGCAGCCCTGGGAAACTAATCTAGATGCTGTGGATGAACTAAAGTTGGGGCATTTGGCATTCTTGAACTGAGCAGACTTGGTCCTGGAGAGAAACATGAGTCCTGGATGAGGACTCAGGATGGCTGCCATGTTCCTATATGATTGTGCTTGCTCCTATATGATCATGTTTGCTCCCATATGATCATGCTTGTTCCTATGAGACTGTGCATGCTCCCATATGATCATGCTTGCTCCTGTATGATCGTGCTTGTTCCTATGAGACTGTGCATGCTCCCATATGATCATGCTTACTCCTATATGATCGTGCTTGCTCCTATAAGACTGCATGCTCCCATGTGATCATGCTTGCTCCCATATGATTGTGCTTGCTCCTATATGATCGCGCTTGTTCCTATGAGACTGTGCATGCTCCCATATGATCATGGTTGCTCCTATATGATCGTGCTTGCTCCTATAAGACTGCATGCTCCCATGTGATCATGCTTGCTCCCATATGATCGCGCTTGTTCCTATATGATCGTGCTTGCTCCTATATGACTGTGCTGCTCCCCTATGATCGTGCTTGCTCCTATGTGATCATGCTTGCTCCTTTATGATGTTTGCTCCTATGTGATCGTGCTTGCTCCTATATGATCGTGCTTGCTCCTATATGATCATGCTGCTCTCATATGATCATGCTGCTCTCATATGATCATGATTGCTGCTGTGATCGTGCTTGCTCCTATATGATGATGCTTGCTCCTATATGATCATATATGTTCCTATATGATCATGTATGTTCCTATATGATCATGCTTATTCCTATATGATTGTGCTTGCTCCTATATCATGCTTATTCCTATATCACATATGTTCCTATGTGATCATGCATGTTCCTATATGATCATGCTAGTTTCTATATGATCGTGCTTCTCTGATACAGTTAATCAGTTCAGGGGCCACAACTGATTGAAGCTGGATCAATCAGTCATTTGCCTAGAAATTTTGGAATTGGATGAGAAAGAGTCCATCTGGAAAAACTTGAGAACTGTTTTCAGCAGCCATTTTGCCAGGAGAACTAGGAAGGAGGAAAGACTGATCTGCAGTAGAGAGGAATGATGCTCTTGGGTATTGATTAAAGTAAAAAAAAAATTGGCAGGTCCAAGGAACAGAATCAAATGTGGTATACTGCAGGAGCCAATCAACCATGGCCAGTCAGAGGAGGACACAGTGGGGCAGGGGATGCTGTGGCTTCCTGCATACAGTGGAGACAGGGACGCACTGACAGTTCCTAGGCCACAATGCCTTGGTGCTGAATTTTATCACCACCCTGGGACATTCTTGCACTTATGTCTGCACGTAAACTAAATACCTTGGCATCTCGTATCACATGAAACTTCAAATACTCCTTCAGCTTGTCCTTGTTGTCTTGGTTGAACAGGAAGTCCTGTTGTTCAGCAGGTAGGGCATGGAGGGCTTGGTCGGTGGGCCAGAAGAGAGTGACTGGGGTGTGGATGGGATCGGTGATGACACTCAGCAAACCTGAGTCCTGAAACACAGGGATTCAGCCCCTTGCTGGCTTGAGCAAGGCCCAGACATGTGGGCAGGGGTTCTGTCTCTGAGGATTCTCCTCTATGCTCAAGCCCATGGCTTACTGGGACTCTGGATGGTTCAAGGGTGATGCAGCTAGAGAAACTAGAAGCCCATCACACCCCAACCATTCTGACCTACAATTTTTTTCTTACTTTTGAGACAGGGTCTCACTCTGTTGCCCTGGCTGGAGTGCAGTAGCACAGTCACAGCTCAATGCAGCTTCAACCTCGTGGGTTCAAGTGATCCTCCCACCTCAACCTCCTGAGTAGCTGGGACTACTGGCATGCACCACCACACTCTGCACATTTTGGTATTTTTGTAGAGATGGGGTTTCGCCATGTTGCCCAGGCTGGTCTCAAACTCCTGGGCTCAAGCAATCCTCCTGCCTTGGCCTCCCAAAGTACTAGGATTACAGGCATGAGCCAACTGTGCCCATCCTGACCTATATTTTCTTGGACAGCAAATCAGAAAGTCAAATTCTGGAGTCCCCAGGGACTGCTCAGGGTTGAGGAACAGGGAAGAGGGAGCCTCAGAAAGATGCTTGGCCTGCTCCTCCCTATTCTCCTCTGCAATCTTTTGTTCATACTGGATGTTTCTACTCAATTCATGGGAACAATCTCTGAAGTCAGTAAGATATGGCTTTTTTTTTTTTTTTTGAGATGGAGTCTCACTCTGTCACCCCGGCTGGAGTGCAGTGGTGCAATCACAGCTTACTGCAACCTCTGCTTCCTGGGTTCAAGTGATTCTCCTGCCTCACCCTCCTAAGTAGCTGGAACTACAGGTGAACACCATCATGCCCAGCTAATTTTTGTATTTTTAGTAGAGATGGAGTTTCACCATGTTAGCCAGGCTGGTATCAAACTCCTGACCTCAAATGATCCACCTGCTTTGGCCTCCCAAAGTGCTGAAATTACAGGCATGAGCCACTGTGCCTGCCAGAAAGATACGGTTTTAATTTCTACCTGCCTCACAGGCATAGAGTTCCCAACTCTCCCATGCAAATTCCCCATCTTTATAATGGAGTTGATAATTCCAGATGTGAAGCACCTAGTACACTACTGCCACATTCCAATTTCTTTCCCTCTCCCCAGCCTCAAATTCTCAATTTCTAACTCAGCCAATGTACATTATATAGCTCAACAAGCCATATAACATTCTAAGGGAGTGGCAGAGAATGACTTTGCTCTCCAGAAAACTGAGACTTCCCCATGCAGATCCCACAACAGCTGGCCAATGTCAAAACAAAACAGAAACAACAACAAAACAAACAAAACAAAACTTCTTTAGGCAGGTTATCCTCTGAGTCAACTTCCCCTAAATTTTTACCTGTATTAAGTTGCTAAATTTGATGTAGCCATTGTTTGTTGCCAAAGTCGTAAGATTTTGCTGCAAAGATAATAAGAATGGGCATGAAACTTTTCCTTATACAGTTTAAGAGGAATTTAACAAGAGCTCAAGTGAAAAAAAGTAAAGGTAACATAACCTGATGGATACATAGATGGGCTCATCAGCACCTGCTCCAATTCTCTTCTGACCATGCTTTTCTGCATTCTAGAGACTAGTAGGCTAAGCGCTACTTTTTCCCAGACTCCCTTGCAGCTAGAACCCCAATGTGATATATAAGGTCCTCCAAGCAGAAGCACTTGTGCAAAGCTTCTTGGTGGAAAGAAATAATACGAGGTGGCAGCAGCTGCTAGAAGGGAGATCAACCCCTCTGGCAAGCACAATGGGGACATCTATAGCCCAGTGTCCAGTGTCCAAGGTGGTGAGGCTGGAGACAGGTGGCAGTCACAGAGCTGTGACAGCCAGGACAGCCAGAACAGCCTGGTGTTGGTGGTAAGGTTATCAGGTTAGGTGTTCACCCTTTGTGTGTGTGTTTAATTAAAAAAAACTTTTTTAGACAGGATCTCACTCTGGTTGCCCAGACTAGAGTGCAGTAGCATGATCTCAGGTCACTGCCCTCAGCTCATTGCAAGCATCTGATCCTGGGATGAGGTGATTCTCCCACCTCAGCCTCCCAAGTAGCTGGGATTATAGGCATGCACCATCACACTTGGCTAGTTTTTTGTATTTTTAGTAGAAACAGGGTTTCACTATGTTGCCCAGGCTTGTCTTGAACTCCTGGACTCAAGCAATCTGTTCATCTTGGCCTCCCAGATTGCTGGGATTACAGGTGTGAGCCACTGCACCTAGCCAGGTGTCTACCCTTTGTAGACCTCCTTGGGCTGCTCTGCTCCCAGCTGTGTAGCATCCAAATTAGGCTCTACCCTTCCAGAGATTTGATGATGTATCTACTATCTCAAGAAACTTTTTTTTTGTCTAAGTGTAGTGGATTCTGTGTTCTGCTGTGAAAGACCTTGACCTATATTAATAAATAAAAATAAAAGTTAAAATTACATTTTCTGTCAATTTAGAAGGAATTTTACTCCAGAATTAATTTTATCTATCTTCTCCATTTTCTAAACCTATGTAAGACTACCTGTCCTTGTGGATGCTATAGAAAAACATATAAAACCCACTTATCAATTTAAGATAGTCTTTTACTTATTTATTTCTTACTAAGAATAATGTTTACTAGGCTTTTAATAATAGCTTGAGATTGAAGCAGAAAAAGAAAATGTTTCAAAATGATGACTTCGAATCAGAATAGAGATGATAATGTATTGAGTCACTCCAGGCCGAAAACATAACAGAGAGTTTACCTACCAGAATTCTTCCAGAGGTGTCTTTGGGAGTGATAAGCAAATTTTTGGGAGATAGCAATTTGTCTATGATATGAACAATCCCATTAGTACTGATGATATCACTGGATATGATCTTAGCTTTATTATTTATATACACCGTGCTCTGAAATCAACCAAAAACAAAAAAGAAATGAGTGCAAAGTGCAATAGACACAAAATTGCTTCTCACAGAATGCTTTACCAATGTGTCAAATTATCAGGAGCAAAAACTGAATATCCAAGTTAATACTTGAGTGTATTTTTATTATGATTATAAAGTGAAAACAGAGATAAAAATGTAACTTTCACCTGGAGAAGTTAATTATAACATAGAATCATCTAAAACAGTAATTTCAATATGATTCTCCAATCTGAAATAAGCAAGCAGCTCAAAATTGGCTTCTCTTTTATATTTGTTCTATACCTCCTCCCCTGGCTTTTTTCCTTCTGCAAGGAATTCTACAGTCACCATTTGTTTCTCTGTAGTAGGGAGGGACTGGACCAGTCTGGTCAAGTGGCTTGGATCAAAAGCTTTCAACCTTCCCAGCTTCTGACTAATGCTACCAAAAGCAGTTCTATTTACTACTTGGAGAGGCCTGCCTCTGAGTTTTAATCCTGGCTTTAATATTTGCTCTTTGTGTGACCTTGGACAAGTTACTTAACCTTTCTGAGCTCAGTTTTCTTATTCGGAAATTAAGGATTAACACTGTCTATATCAAGGGAGTATTTTGCAGATTAAATGAGTTAGTACACATCAAATACTAAGTGCCTGCATACAGAAATCACTTAATGTATGTTATTATTATTTCTTATATTACTTTAAGGAAAAAAAGAGAAAGAGGACCTAAGGATAAGGCACTTACTTTGTTTAAAAAAAACCAAACAACTTTTATGTTCAGGGGAACATATGCAGGTTTGTTACACAGGTAAACTTGTGTCATGGGGGTTTGTTGTAGAGATTATTTCATCACCCAGGTATTAAGACTAGTACCTATTAGTTATTTTTCATGATCCTCTCCCTCCTCCCACTCTCCACCCTCCACTAGGCCCCAGTGTGTATTGTTCCCCTCTATGTGTCCGTGAGTTCTCATTATTTAGCTCCCACTTGTAAGTGAGGACATGCAGCATTGGGTTTTCTGTTCCTGCATTAGTTTGCTGAGGATGATGGCCTCCAGCTCCATCCAGGTTCCTGCAAAGGACATGATCTAGGGGAGAGAGGACCTAAGGATAACTGGCATCTACCTGAGAGACGGAGATGACTATTGGCTCTCCTTGGAGGGAAGTAGCATTTGAGATCAATTTCAGGTTTTCCAGAAGCAGCTGGTGGCAGGCGACCACATGGTACCGAAGAACCTGGGGCATTAAACCGTATTTGTCCCAGTCTTTAACCTGTAACAGAAGATCAGAGGGTTTCAGCCAGAGGCAGGAGTCTTTTGCTGCAATGTACCATTTGGCTCTCCTGTCCTCCATTCTCTCTTCCACACCTCTCGGCCCACCCAGACTCTGGGAAGTAAGCTTTGTGGTCAGGATTATAGAGTGGAGGCTGTTCAGACAAAAGGGAGGAAGTGACTCTAGCTCCTTTCTTGCCTCCATTGTGGAATCTCAGTGTGGAAGGAACATGGGGTTCCTCTGGCCTGGATTTCACAATACATGTTGCAAAGATCCCAAGTTCTGTGAGACGATCCTCAAAAAAGAATTTTCTTGTGAAACATGCTGGGAAACACTGCATAGTATATAGCCCTCTTGGAGAGGTATCAGTGCCAGATTTAAACCTTTAGTAGTGGGAAGATCATGACGTATCTCCATTTGGAATTCAAAATACAAACAAGGCTGGGTGCAGTGGCTCATGCCTGTAATCCCAGCACTCTGGGAGGCCGAGGCGGGTGGATCACTTGAGGCCAGGAGTTCGAGACCAGCCTGGCCCACATGGTAAAACACCATCTCTACTAAAAATACTACTCCGGAGGCTGAGGCATGAGAATCACTTGAACCCAGGAGGTAGAGGCTGCAGTGAGCCGAGATCATGGCACTGCACTCCAGCCTGGGTGACAGAGCAAGACCCTGTCTCAAAAACAAACAATCAAACAATATTAACATAAAGTAAATAATCAAAAGCCCACAAAATTCTCATTGTTTCATAACTCCTTTAATGGCTTTTTATTTTGAATTATAAAGTGTCAAGTTCTTTCAAAAACTATTTTTGTGCCTCTGCTTTGCTGGTGTCCAAAATACAGGCATGGAGAGGCTGGGTGTGCAGTGGTTAAGGACATGGGCCCAGGTTTGGGTCTTTGCTCCACCCCCTGCTAGTCATGTGATCTTGGGAAAGCTACTTCCCTCAGTATTCACAGCTGTAAAATGAGGATCACAGCAGAACTCACAGGGTTGTTGTGAGGACCAAATGAGTCATTCTAAGCCGGGTACTCAGAACAGTGTTTGACACTCACAGTAAATGTTACCTATCATTATTATGAATGGGCAATCCAGTATGAAGAGCCCCTGTGAATATTAGAACAGTAAAGGCTCTGATAAATCCTGCAAGAAAAGAATCTATTTAAATCTCTTTAATCCAGCATCTCTCCCTCCACTCCCCCGTTTTTTGTCTATGGGAGGTCTAAATCACTTGAGAATTGTTAATCTTCTCCAACCTCATACTTTGTTCAGGAATGTCCTTTAGAAAGTCTCTGGCCAGTGGTTACCCCAAATCCACCCGAATGTTTCCCCTGACAGGGGTCCCTGTGCCAAGAGGCAGCCCCTTCTATTGCTGGTGAGTTCCACCTGATCTCAGAGCTCCTGCTTAGAAACATCTCCAGTCTTGGTTCCAGGGCGAGGCCCAAGGACTATGTTCCAGCCGCAGACCTCCCCCTTCTGCCCACAGTCTCATGCTCACCCGAGCTTCCTCATCAAAGGCTGCAGATAAAGGTGCAAAAACAGTGAAGGGGCCTGGGCCGACCAGATCTTTCACGAAATGCTCCTGTGGGAAGAAAGGTGAGGCTCACACATCACTCACTTAACATCAACACATGCCGGGGCTCAAACTAATACCAGAGATGATGGCACCTGGGTGAAGCAAAGACTGGATGAGGAGACCTCTGTTTCAGTCTTGGATTCAAATGAAACCCAGATTCTCCGTCGTTGAAATTGTGTGTGGTTTTTTTCTCATTATAAAATTAACACGTTTATTGTATTAAAGATTTTGAAAATACAGCACAAAGAAAAAAATAATAGCTGCCTCCCTAGTCCCACCACCTAGAAGCAGCTCTTACTATTTTCAGGTATTTTTTTCCAATGTCTCTTGCACATATCAGTATTTTATATCATTAGGATAATAATACAAACATAAAACGTAAGTTGATATACTTAACTGTTATAATTGTCTTCTTGCAATTCTAAGATCATATGGTTGCTATGAGCATATTTTCTTCTAGTTTTTAATGATTTTATTAAAATCTTATTTCTTATATTTTTATGATTTTATTCTAGTTTTTTATATTTTATTCTTATATCTGAATCTCATTCAGATGTATGATGTGCAGAAAGATCAAACTTAATTTTTACCCCAAGTGTTAACCAGCTGTCCCAGTCACACCTTTTTCTCTACCAGTGTGATGGGAGTCTTTTCATGTACTACATTCTTATGTAGAAAATTCTAGAAATCCAGGGTCCCAGACTTTCTTCTACCCTCACCAACTCTAGAGGCCACCAGTTTATCCTGTATTTGGCTTGAGGCTGAACTCTTTTATTTATTTAGTTTTGAGACAGTGTCTCCCTCTGTCACCTAGGCTGGAGTGCAGTGGCATGATCTCAGCTCACTGCAACCTCTGCCTCCCAGGTTCAAGCAATTCTCACGCCTCAGTTTCCAAGTAGCTGGGACTACAGGCCTGCGCCACCATGCCCAGCTAATTTTTTTTGTATTTTTAAAAGAGACGGGGTTTTGCCATGTTCCCCAGACTGGTCTTGAACTCCTGAGCTCAGGCAATCTGCCTGCCTTGGCCTCCCAAAGTGTTGGAATTACAGGTGTGAGCCACTGCACCTGGCCTAGGCTGAACTCTTATGGCTAGACAGACATGTATATTTCCTACCTGCAACTGGAAGAAATACTGGGAAGTTTTCGGGTTCTTGGGAAGCTCCTGCAAACAAAGAGTAGCTTCACTTAATGCCTGTGAAATATATATAAGAACAATACAGGGTTGTCATGGGATGATTTCTCTGCCATCCCTTCAGCTGGAAATCTGTAACACCGGGCCTTTTTGGAGCTTCATCTGTAGGCTGACAATTAATGTTCAGAATGACTATGTGGACATAGTGTGAATTCTATAACCTTTCTGGAATCGCCATCTGATTTATGAAAGAAAGGTTCAGCCATTTCCAGAAGTATCTGAACTTTAAGAGCATTTTCTGACTTTCAAATACTTAAAAAAAATCAGTTATAGGTTTATGGCAGATTTGATTACTCTAGTAACAATATTTGATCAGCCAGAACATTTTTGTCCCTCTTTAAATAACTGAACATTTACTTTATAATAGACAGAAAGCTGCAAATATCACCTTGCCTCAACCACTATGCTCAGTACACACACACATGCACACACACGTGCATACACACATGCACATATGCACCTGCATGCACACACAAGCACACACACGTACACACATGCACACACACGTGTACACACATTAACACGTGCACGCACACATGCACATGCACACACGCACACACTGCAATCCACGCCATGGTAATGTGGTTGAGCTATTGAGCACTCCGTGTCCTTTGCACATATTACCTTATTTTAACAACCTGATGGAGTTTGTACCATCATTATTTTCTTTTACAGATTGGAAAATTGATATACAGAGAGGTGACATAATATGCTCAAAGTCACATTACTAACCAGGAGAACTGAATTCAAACCCAGGTGTTTCTGACTCCAGAGCTGTCGGTCCATCTTAATCCCTACATTACACTCTTCCGCAGGTCAAATGAATTCCCAGAGGAAGACAAAATTTCTTTTCATTGCTCATTTATGTAAAATTGCCTTTCATATTTTTATAGCGCTTTACATTTCACCAAGCTCTTAAATATTCCTTAGCTACCTGGATTCTTGGCATTTTTAGGGAAGTAGAGTTTACTTGATGGAAACATGTCTCGCGTTACCTGATAAATGCTGCCGCGGCAGGTAAATCCATCTCCAATGTAGTTTGGCTTGCAAGTACAAGTCCTTTCTACTTGCCCAGTGTGGTTGCAGATGGCAAATTCACTACAGCCGCCATTTTTCTGGTAAAATTGCCAAGGGGCAAGGGATGGGGATTAGACCAGTTAGTTTGCCAGCTCTACCGATATTTACAAAGCAATTCTGCGTTTGAATTCATTTTTTGTCTCACTCTCTTTGATTCATTTGTATTGTTTATCCTTTTCCTGAGCTTGCCTTCCAATTCCCTATGCTCATAGGGGCATCTTATTCACCTGGCCTTGTATCCTAAGATGACAGGTCCCTTTGAGCAGATCTCCAGCCCTGTACAGGTAAGCCCAGAGTTGCCAAATTGGAAATTTCTCAGCATCCAGGTATTAACTAGGAAGACCCCACCTGTTTGATACTTCCCAGCTTTAAGCTAAACTCTGATCATAGGAAAAGGTAACCATTATCAGATAGAAGGCAGGTGGTACAAAATAGAACACATTGTCTCAGCCCTCAAAGAGCTTATAAGTTGTGGAAGATGGGCAGAGACCTAAAATACAAACAAAGCAAAGCACGGTTCAAAGCTAACATCCATGGGAACGCTCACTGCAGGGACACTCACCCCATGTTCCTCTACACACGCATCACCTGACCCCATAGGCCCCTTCCTCACGAACCCTTCCCCGTGCTTTCTCAAAGTCATTGCCATTAGCAACTTTCTGACATTCTCACCTTAGTAAGCTCCCTTCACCTCTTCCTGCAGAGGTCTTTGTCTCCTGCAAACATTGCCCTTCCTGTGCCCCTCAAGTGAAGCTGTTTTCCTCCACTACCTCCACACTGGTGAGAGATTGAAGTGGCAATGTCCTGGCTGTGCTGGGAGAGTGTCTTTATTACTGTACATTGTCACTTCCAAACACCCTCATCCTTTAAACACATAGTATCCATAATCCTTTACCAATTTTTACTCTTTGGTCCTAATGGTGGTGCCTGGATCACCGCCTTTCCCTTCATTCTTGATGTTGCCATCCTTGGCAGTGTCAATAACCTTGTCAATGGCCTCTACCACCCCTGCCCCCATCCCCTGGCTTTGTAGTCAACATTAAAGTGCACTGACTGCTCCTGAGAGCTCCATTTCAAGCATCCCTCTCTCTCTGGCCACCAACTTTTATCATTTCAACTTATCTCTTCTAATACTGCAGTCTCCAACCTCCTTTGGTCCACAGGAACCTCCCCTCCTTTGAGCTTACTTCTTTCTTCCCAGCATTCCTGCCCACCCACTCAGTCCCCTCGAACCCCAGCCAGCTGGCAAGGTGGAACACTGTGACCCTCCCTGGCTCTTCTCTCCCTCCATCACTATGGCTTGGCAAATCCCTAGCCCTCCTGGGCCCCACTCTAACTTCTCTGGGTCTGCCGGGCTGGCGGTGCATTGCCTGAGAAAGTCACGATACATGCTATCTGGACTCCCTTCAAAGGTATGTACACAGATGCTTGCACTTTTGCAGTACATTTAATTTCCCTCTCTCTAGAGATGATGTTACGGTTTGCCTGTGTTCCCACCCAAATCTCATTTTGAATTATAACTCCCACAATTCTCATGTGTCATGGAGGAACCTGGTAGGAAGTGATTGAATTGTGGGGCAGGTCTTTCCTGTGCTCTTCTTGTAATAGTGAATGAGTCTCAGGAGATCTGATGGTTTTAAAAATGGGAGTTACCCTGCACAAGCTCCCTTCTCTTATCTGCCACCATGTGAGACATGCTTTTCACCTTCCACCATGATTATGAGACCTCCCCAGCCATGGGGAACTGTAAGCCCAATAAACCTTTCTTTTGTAAGTTTCCCAGTCTGGAGTATGTCTTTATCAGCAGCATGAAAATTGACTAATACAGATGACATTCCACTCCTCACCTTTCTCAACTCTCAATTACTGTCCTCTCATCTTAGTTGATGAGCCCCACTTGTGCCTCATGGAGAAAAGAGACACAGGTAACAAGAACCACCTCATCTCCCCATCCTGAGCTTCACCACTTGTTTGGGTCTGAACTCAGAGACTGTGCTTTCCTTATTTAACAAGTGTACTAACAACTAACTAACTAATGGACTGACTCATTAATGGACTCACTAGTTCATCACTGACTAATATACTGACTGACACTACGTCTGCTTCTATCTGAGGGTGATGTCTCCACCTGGGGTCTGGGTCCCACTCCCTCTCACCCCCTCCTGTAACAACAACCTGCTCTCCTTCAGGAGTGGTTTCCTCCCCTCTATCAGATCATACTCCCCAGCACAAAAACATGCCTTCATATTACTCATCTTGAAAAAAGCCAAACTCCTTTTTTTTCCTTTAAGAGAACGTACTAGGTATAGATGAACAAAGACTGACCATGAGTTGACTCTTTCACCTGAGTGTCAGGTACAGATGGGTTCATGTATTAGTTGCTCTAGTTTCATGTAGGTTTAAAATTTTCCAGGGTAAAGTGTTAGAAACATTACTTACTTTAGTCCACATCCTTCTCCATTAACTACCCATTTATTTGCCCAGGAAGATCCTTGCAAATGTCTATGTTTCTACTTTCCTTACTTCCAATTTTCTTCTCAACTTACTTCCAGGCTCTTGGTGCCACTTTTACACAAGCCTCCACCTTGATCTTGTCTTCAAGAATTGAGACCTTGAGAAGGCAGTGGTCAGTTCTCTTCTCTCAACATAGGTGACATCTCAACATCCTTTGCCTGTACAATCACTCCTCTTGAAACATTTTCTTCTCTTGGCCTCTGTTGACACTATACTTGATAAGTGGTTTTCCTTCCACATTGTGGGCTTTTTTACTGAGGCTTCTCTGTAAGTACTTCTTCCTCTGCTCAATGGCTTAATATCCAGGGCCCCTCCACCTGCCCCGTCTTTGCCTCTAACTTTCATCTTGTGCTTCAGCCAGTCCCCTGTGTTTAAATACCATCTGTGTGCCAATGACCGCTATGTTTGTACCTCTGTCATGATCTCTCCTTCAGGCTTACATTTCACTGGAAATCTTCACTTGAATGGCTACCAAGCAACTCAAACTCAACAAAAAGACAGACCTGTTGATATTTCACTCAACATTTCCTCCTAAGCCATCCTTATCTTCATGAGTAGAACCAACATGTCTCAACAAAAAATCTAGATAGTGTCCTTGATTCCTTTTCCTTGTATTTCCCATATCCAGTCTATCAGCAGGTCTTATTGGTTATCTCCAAAATACATCCCCTGTCCAGTGATTTATCTCCCTCTCTCTCCAAGCTGGTCTCAAACTCCTGAGCTCAAGTGAACTTTCTGCCTCAGTGCCCCAAAGTGCTGGGATTATAGGCATGAGCCACCATGTCCACCTGGCCCAAGCGACTTCTTATTACACCCACTGCTATAGCTCTAGTCATACCACCCTGGTCTTTCTTGGTCAGCTCCATTAGTCTTTTACATGGTCTTCTTGCTTCTGCTTTAGAACCCCTATCCTGCATAGTCATCACAGCAGCCAGAATGAGATTTGAGAGCCAAGCCAGACATTGACATTGACCTACATGATCATCCAGTGGCTTCCTAGTCACAACTGGAATAAAATATAAGCTCCACAGCATAGCCTACATGGGGTAAGGTGATCTGGCCCCTCTCACCACCTCCCTTTTATTCCCTTTACTGCATTCACACTGGCTCTTTCTTCAGTTCCCAGAACATGCCAAGCTCTTCCTCTTCCCAGGACCCCTGTCTTCCTCTTCCTTTTGCTTATACATTTTCCCCAAGATTTTCATGTGGCTGCCCGCTTCTTAACATTCAGGAATGAGTCACCTCGGCAGAGAGGCCTTGTCTGATCACTACGACCCTTCCCATCTCACCCAGTCTCTGTTCCATCAACATGTTTGCCTCCTGCTCTAGTCTAAATGTTTGTGTCCCCCACCTAACCCTCACTGTGATGGTATTAGGAGGTGGGGCCTTTAGAAGGTCATTAGGTTCATGAGGGCAAAGCCTTTATAAATGGGATTAGTGCCCTTATAAAAGAGAGATCCTTTTGTGGTTCATTAGCTTGATATTGGGTTTTCACACTATTCTATGAGATGTGCCTCCCTCAAAACTTGTTACAACATTGACACATTACCCTTCTGATGTGAAAAGAGAAGAAAACAGAGACCCAAGGGAACTCAGTTGTCCCTTCTACCAATGAGCAAGAAGGCACCGTCTGTGAACCAGGAAGCAGACCTGCAGCAGACACAGAACTAGCCAGTGCCTTGATCTTGGACTGCCCAGCCTCCAGAATGTGAGAAATAAATTTCTGTTGCTTATAAGCTACCCAGTCTCAGGTATCCTCTGTGCTGTTAAAGCAGCACAAATGGACTAAAACAGTTTGGACTGGGGACTAACTCAGGAAAGGCAATGTTTCACAGTCCTTGTTGGTAGGACTTGAGCAGAAATAATTGTTCTTGGGCCAGATTTAGCACCAGGACTATTTTGTTTGTTTAGCCCAGTATTTAAAAGAGCTTTTTGGAATGAATTACCATCATTTACAAATTAGTAAAATTTACATACAAATTCATAAATTTTCATATCTTTTAAAATGTCAGGAGTACTGTCAACACTGGGCTGACATAGCTTAGAGCACCAGTCAGTTGGAGTAGATATTTCCCCATTAGAGCAGCAATATGATTTGGGTCTTCCTGTTGATATTATTCCCTGCCTGGCCCCTGATGGCCTATAATTTTACAATCTTGCAATAGAGTTAATTCCCATGGGAATATGCTGCTGAGATAGAGTAGCAAAAGACCTTCAGAATCTCCCAGGTCAGCTGTATCAGGAGTCATTTGTCCAAGACAAGGTGGCCATTTTTTTTTTACAAAACATGAGTGGCCCATGGAAGAATTGCTGTGAAAATTAAGCTGGCCATAGTTCTAGTGGTAATAGCTTCACATCTCAGCCCCCATCTTTTCCGTAGCTTCTTCTTTATTATCCTTACATAACTGTTTCATGTAGAGGACATTGATCTCTTGAGGAGCTTGCCAGACAAACACAAGGAGATAACGGGAGCCTCAATTGAAGAAGAAGGGCTTTAATTACAGGGAGTCTGCACTGTTCTCATGTCAACAGCTGGAGGCTCTCAGGTGGGAAGTAATATAAACAGGAAAGCAAGGTGTTGGGATTGGGCCTTGTAGGAAGAACAAGCACCCCAAGAAGTGGTCAAGGGTGCAGGTCTTGAGTAGGACAGAGATAGGCTCAAGTGCTGGCCATGCCACATACTAGCTCTGTGGCCTTGGGCAAGGGCCTTCACTCCTCACAGCCTAGTGGGTTGAACTGTCCTAAGGACTGGATGCAACTGTGGATGCAACTTATTTCGAAAAAGAGTCTTTACAGATGTAATTAAGGATCTCCAGATAACATCATCCTAGATTAACCACTTAATGCCACAAATGTCCTTGCAAGAGAAGACACAGATACAGAAGTGAAGGCCATGTGAAGATGGAGGCAAGATTAGAGTGATGCGGCCGCAGGCCAGGAATGCCTGGAGTCACCAGAAGCTGGAAGAGGAAAGGAAGGATTTTCCCACAGAGCCTTCAGAGGGAGCACATCTTTGCAGGCACCTTAATTTTGGATTTGGTCCTCTAGAACTGTGAGAAAATACAGTTCTATTGTTTTCACCCACCCAGTTTGTGGCAGTTTGTTATAGCAGTCCTAGGAAAGAGGCACAGCTAGAGTCTCTTTGTCTGTAAAATGGGGTTAATAACAGTTCTTACCTCATATGGCTGTTAGAGAAATTAAACGAAAGAATGATTGGGCACCCCTAAGCACAGTGGCTGACCCCTGGCAAGCAGTGGATATGAATGTGACATTGATGCAGGACTTCAGAGGCCTAGCTGACCACACAAACTGCTCCGGATGTGACAGGCTGGGTCAGCAGGCTTATCTCATCCCTTTGGAGGTACCAGGCCTGGGACAATTAGGCTCTGAGCAGCAGTAGGTGACTAGCCCAGTTTGAGACTCAGTGATTAATGACTGAGTAAACTCCTCGTTTGCATAACATGGGTCCAGCCTGCAGTCAAGGGTTATAAGAAAATCAGAAGATCCTGCTCCTGCCAGGATCGACATGCAAACGGAGACAAGAAGTGTGTCAACAATATCCTACAGACTGGAGGAAGAAAGTCAAAGCCCAGATGTTAGTGGTAAAAGGAATTCCAGGGACACTTATAACCATCCAAGGAAACTGAGGTCCCAAGAAGCAAACCAACTGAAAACCCTAGAGTCATGTGGATCAGGGCTGGGAGGAATCTAAATGGCTGTCTGGGTTGATAACCCCTCTGTTGCTTCATTCCTATAGTTAAATACCTTGAGTTATAATAAGCTCATTACTTCTCAAAACTCTCTATGTCTGGACAGTTCTAATGAAATAAGTGAGTTAAGTTGAAAGAAATCTGTTTTCTTCTAATGTCCATCCGCTGGTCCTAGTCCTACTGCTTGGACTTACACAGAACAAGAACAACCCTTCTGTTTTGTGGCAATCCTTGAAATGTTGGTGGCAGCCTCCACCCTACATCCCAATTCCTCTTTAGAGAGAGAGAACTGGGAGAACTAATGATGTGTGCATGGACATAGGAGACACAGTGCTTCTACCCCCATATGAACCCCTGCTCAATGCAGAGCATCTAGAACTGGATCTTCTGTTCTAAGGTAGAGTTATCATGTAGAATGGGGGTGGTAGGGGCCATGGAGGGTAGTTGTGGGGTGAGAGTAGAATCATCTTCCTTAGCCTGTCCTCTAGGCCTCTGTGATGACAGAACAAGCTTTTGGAATGCTACACTATATTGTTGACTCATAGTGCACTCGCTGTGGATTCCTACGTGTAAGTCTAGGAGAATAAGGAGTGGAAAGTTGCTGTGAGGTTTACCTAAGAGGGCTTCCTAGAGGAGGTGAGAGACATGCTTGGTGGAAAGGGATCTTTTTCATAAGAGTTGGCAATATGGATAGGGGATAAGCAAGTGGATAGACTTAGCTCAGTATGGTGCAGCCAAAGGGGCAGGCTGGGGGTAGCAGACTGTGCCTTCTCTCCTTTCTCCCCAACATTACAATGGAGTGTGCCAGAGAAACAAGCCTCATGGTCAACACACAGCTCTGAGGCCTCCAGAGGAAGAGTTCCTCAACTCTGCATCCCCTAGAAGTGGGGTGGGAGGCACCCTGGGCTCTGAGGCTTGAAGGATATCCACCCTAGAGCCATACTCACCGTTAAGCAGACGTTGATGAGCGTGCAGACCTTTCCGTCTCCAGTGTATGCTGGCAAACAGTTACAGGCAGCCTGTCCAGGAGTAGAAGCACATGGGGTCATTTCGCAAGTGGGTTCTGTACTGGCCGCATGGTCTGGCTCTCAGACCTGAACTCCATCATGGTCACGGTAATGTTAGGAGAGTCTCTATTTGATGTTGGTAATATCTATTTTATAATGATAATTGTCACCCTATGTTTAATATTTTAGCACTTGACACACTTCACTTGAGCACTGGGATCTCATGCACATCCTATCTTTGTTGCTAAGATACCTTTTTATTTTCTTTTTAATATTCTCACTCCATTTGGTCCCTTGCCTTCAGGTATTCACCTCTTTTCTTTGATTGGTAAAGGTCAGTTGAGAAGAAGCCCAACTATATCCCACTCTCATTCATACTCATATCTTGCTCATCTGCGCCCATGCTGAGCTGAAAGGCACCAGTGCTAGGAGATGCTAAGGAGAGACCTTTATAGCCCACTGAGGTGTGCACATGGAAACAATCTATCAAACCCATTGGTTGGCCCAGGAAGTTGGGTGGAAGCTTCAAGTTGAGGGAGGGGACACTGTCTGAAGAAGCTGGGGACAAGGTCCCATGTCCCATGTCTGCGCAGGAGCACCCGGCCACTGGGCTGAAGCCCAGCTCACACTCTATTCACTGATGTCCCCAAAGGAAGAGACACCTGCTCCCACTGTTCCCTCCCAGGAGGCAGCTTTTCTAACTCACACAAGGGCCTCCTATGTAGCAGCAAGGGCCCCGGGTTGATGTCTGCTTCTTAGAACTTTAAGTCATCATTGGTGCCAGCTAGGGCTACACGGGCAGGTTTTCCCGTTTCTCTTCCTCTTTCTTCACAATGGGCCCCAATATCAGTGCAAACCTTTTCCAAGACATCACCAGCTGTCCCTCCTCAGCTAACGTCTTGTTCTCAAAGTTCAACTCCATGTCCTCCTTTACTGCCTCCTAGAACTGGATGGGCACCCTTGGAGGTCCCAAGCACCAAAAAGTTTATAGATTATCTCCTACCTCATATGTAGTTTGAAATAAAAACTACCAAACCTCAAAAGATGTCTAAGAAAGCTCAGCATTGACTGTTCCGAATTCCCCCATGACTAAATGTGTCCACACACATGCGCATGTGTGCTCACACAGTTCTTTCAAGACAATTTTTTTCCCTTATTTTTGCATACTTTAGGTACTTGCTTGATCTGCCCATTGAAAGACCTGGCACTGAGGTCTCCAGATGGCTCAACTAGGTCAATAGAACATTCACTGGTGACTTCACTTTGTCATCCAGTTTTGGATATATGTGATTTCCTGCCTGGCCATTTTGCTTGTTCACCATGTGGCAGAAACTGAGGAAGGCAGAACTTGGGTCTCCAGGCCTCCAGCTCCCCCCACCCTGTGACCCCCATTCTCTGATGCGGGCGCTCTCATGTTTTCCCCACCTCCCCTGGCCTGCTCTCCAGACAGAGGCCGCAAGCTCATGGTACTCAGGGCCATGTGACTGGTAGAGTGCCCACAGTATTATCTTCCACCATTGCACGTGTGCTTCAGAGCCTTAAGCCAAAGATAAAGTGTGGGATTCTGGGCATCAGAATGCTGAAAGAAAGTGGAGTATTTTAGGGGACTGTCTAGATGCTTCTGGAATCACATGGTATTTGCAGATACCTACTTCTCCGCACTCTAGGGAAGCCCCTTGTCCTAGTACCCTTGGTTTTCCCCCATTTCACCTCATTCCCAAAGAAGGGCCTCTCGATTCTTTCAGAATTTCCCCTAAAGTATTTATTTTCAGCTGCAGCTCTTTAGAGGTCCGTTCTCAGCCTCTTTCTCTCAGGCCTGTGTCTAAAGACCTAGGAGTTCCCTTTTAGGAAACCTAAGGGCCTGGGAGAGGTGGCACTCACCTGGTTGGGTCCTGTCTGTGTGCACTCCGCATTCTTGTCACAGCCCCCATGGTTCTCCAAACACGGGTTGATTTCTTTAAAACAAAAAGCCAACAACTGGCCTGGAAATCAAGTCTGGTTTCCAAGTGAAGCCAGCTTGAGGGATGAGCTAAGATGGCTAACTGACTGAGGGGAGCGGGTGTCAAAGCATGATTCAGTTTTCTGGAAGTTCTGAGACAGAAATAACTGAACTAGGAGGGTACTATATACGGTTTCTTAAGATTGACTATTCTGGGATAGGCCAGTTCCAGCAGAGGGATTGTCTACTGGCTTAAATCAGTCCGTGGAATAAATTTGAGCATTTGTAGCAAAGTACTTGAAACCACAGAATCTTGGAGTCTAATCTAGGAGTGCTATGAATGAAGAGACTTAGGAATTAAAAACAATCATTTGCAACCATCACAATATAGATTGGTTCAGGGAAGAATCATCAAAAGATGCTAAACTAAGGAGCATATTTTGAGGGGGAACAACATATCTTCTTGGTGTTAAAGTGTGTCTCCTCTGACTGCTTATCAGTAGCAAAGTAGAAAAAAAAATAACTGTACAATGGAAACATCACAGCACCTTCACTGAGTGGTCAAAATTAACATCACACACAGAGGGCAGAAGGAGAGCTCAAGGTTCCCTGAGACAGATGCAATATCACTTGTGTGACATTTGGGCCTTGAGTGTATAACCTGAATCTAAGAATGAAAAACGTCAGGCAAACCCCAAATAAGGGACATGCTACTAAAAAAAAGTTGGCGAGGTGGAGGATATTATTCCCATGTGTTAATGTCATAAGACACAAAGCAAAGCTGAGGAACTCTCCCAGATTAAAGGGGACTCAAGATACATGACAATGAAACACAATATCCAGCCCTAGACTTGATCCCTCACTGGAGGAAAAAATGTCAAAAAGGACATTATTGAACAACTGACAAAATTAGAATATGAATGGTAATTAGACAAAAGTATTACATCAATAATAAATTTACTGAAGTTGATAACTGTGCTGTGGTTACGTAAGAGGCTATCCTTATTCTTAGGAAATATACACTCAAGTATTTAGGAACAAAGGGAATACAATATACACAGATTACTCTCAAATGGCTTAAAAATGTATATATACAAAGAGAGAAAATGATAAACAGGGCTAAATGGTTTTTTTTTTTTTTTTGGAAATGGAGTCTCACTCCATCGCCCAGGCTGGAGTGCAGTGGCACAATCTCAGCTCACTGCAACTTCTGCCTGCTGGGTACAAGCGATTCTCCTGCCTCCGCCTCCCAAGTAGCTGTGTGTGCCACCACACCTGGCTAATTTTGTATTTTTAGTAGAGATGTGGTTTCACCATGTTGGCCAGGCTTGTCTCGAACTCCTGACCTCATGATCTGCCTGCCTTGGTCTCCCAAAGTGCTGGGATTAGAGGTGTGAGCCACTGCGCCCAGCCAGGGCTAAATGTTAATAGGTGAATGTGGGTAAAGAACAAGCGGGTCTTTTTTGTGCTACTCGTATAACTCTTCTATGTCAATTTTTTTCTAACTAAACAGTTAAATTCAGACAACTTACTATGGCATACCTTTATAGTAGAACAGTGTGTGGATATTTAAATAATGTTAGAGGTATACTTGTTTTCAGGGAGAGTTACTTTGATATATTGCTAAGCATAGTAAATGCTGTATATCCTGAGATACCATTTTTGTTAAAAAAAAATACATGTAGGCATAGCAAAATGGGGTAATGACAATAATAAGAGCACTATCTTCAGCGTATTTTCTCCAGTACGTGTGCTTTCTTTTTCTACAGTGAGCATGTGCTACTTGTATAAAGAGGAACTAATAAAAGTTTAAATGTTCTGTCATCGCCATGATGTTTAATTGGAAAATGTATCTCCTTTTACCCTTCCGAAGTAATTTTTGGACATGACATGCCTTCATACCCTGTGGTCACTTTTCCATGCCCTTATACTTTCCTGCCCTGGCAAATGGAATACTGACCTCAGTTTTGTGTCCTGACAATCAGGGCACACACGTTGGAATCATTTAATAGGGCTATGACTCTTATACCATTTCGCCGATGGAAGAGGGAAGGACACCTACCCAGGCACACAATGCCATCACCCGTGTAGCCTGCTTTGCACGTGCACACTCGCCTTCCTGGGGTGGTTCTCTTACAGTCAGCCTTGGCAGAGCAACCTCCATTGCTGATCTCACAGGCATTGATTGCTATAGAAGATGACACAGAGCAGAAGGGGAGAGGGAAGGGCAAAAGCCATTGATGTATTTTTCCTCAAGTCATTGAGAAATGGAACATACTGCAAAACTACTTGAGCAGGCACTGGATTAAATATGGCCAATTCCCAAAAACAGAGAGCAAGTAAAACATCTGTGATTTGCCCTTTCTAGCTGCTTTTATTAGCATTCTGTACACATCCTACTGCAGGACACACCTGGGGATGAAGGCGAGTCTACTTAGCCCTCTGGGAGAATCCCCAGGGTAAGATGGTCTAGAAAGCAGATTGGCGTGATCATTGTCCAGTACTGCCACAATCTGGACCAAAGCCTGCCAGGACACGGTGCTCAAGAGAAAAATGACCTTAAGATTTTCCATTTTTTCTAGCACCAGACACCATAAGAATATTAGCTTGCATTTGTCGAATTCTATGTGCTGGGTCTGTTCTAAGCACTTCACAGGTATTAATTCAGGTTATTGTCCAACTCAGTGAGGGAGGTCTTCTTATTATCCCCAAGTTGCAGATAAAAATAATAATGCAAAGAGCAGTCAAGAAACTTTCCCAAGGTAATGTAAGTAATAAGTATTTAGGTTCAAACCTGGGGAGTCTAAGTTGACCTGAGTTTTCAACAGCTGCATTATTCTGCCATTGAACACAGAGAGCTCACTTAACCTCAAAACCACTCTGCAAGGGAGGTAGTTTTAAGTTTACTTTACAAATGAGCTATCCAAGGCCACCTGGGTAGTTGGAGGAAGAACCAGGGCTCAAATTCTTTTTTAGTCTGCTCCAGACCCTCGATACTCCAGCCATACCCTAGGCCAATCAAATCAGTGAGTTAAATTCTTTTTTAATGGACACATAATTGGACATATTTCTGGGGTATATAGTAATGCTGTCATAATGTATAGATCAGGGTAATTAGCATATCCATCATCTGAAACATTGATCATTATGTGGGTTCTCAACACAAATCACTGTTTTTTAAAGCTTCCCAGGTGATCCCAATTGTGGTCAAGGCTGTGAACAGTTGGTTTCCTGTCCCCAGGCACAATCAACTGCCCCATTACATGCGATTCACCATCAGTGGTTGGCACCAGCTGCTGAGGCCCATTCAGACTGCAGGAACAAGAACCTCTCAATAGCCTGTGCAAGCCTTGCCAGCCCCCCCAGCAAATTCCTTCCTTCGCTTGCCTGTGCAGATGGTCCCGTTTCCTTGGAATCCTGCTGCACACTTGCATGAAGCTGTACCATCTGAGTTGGTGAGGCAGCTGCAACAAGGAAGGACAAATGGGGTTTGTAGAAAAATACTCCACCTCCCACCACATGACTCACAAATGCCCTTCCCCCTCAGTATCCTGGCCCCTGCCCCCATGAGACACTCATAAGTCCTGCCTGAGGCTTGGGAGAAGAGTCTAATTCTGGCATAACCCCACCACAAGCAGCTAAAACTGTACTCATTTATCAGGCAAACTACAGCGTGCATAGATATAGGTGTCAGTTCAGGAATAAGATGGGTAGCTGCCAAGCTTTAGAAAGCCACTGATGTGCTAGGAGCCATGTTTCATGTATTATTTTGTGTCATCTACTCACTATCCAATAGCCCTGGCAAGTCGGATTATTCCCATTTACAAATGAAGAATCTGAGGCTTTGGAGGGATTCAACGTTGGACTCAAGATCATGTGGTAGTGCAAATAACAGAGGCTGACTTTGAATTCATGTCTAACTCCACTACTAGGTACTTACTTCATTAAGCCTCTCTGGGAGTTAGCATTATGAAGCCAAGTTATGCCTTGCTGTGAGTCAGGAACAAGGTTTATGGAAACTGAGGCCCACTGGGTTTCCTCAGTCTCCATGAGAGTCCTGGTAGCTTGGACTGGGGTAACAGTGGGCATTTTCATCAATGTGCCAGGTAAGTCAGATGGCAGCTTGTTGGAAAGCCTGGATCTGGCTATTCGATAGTGGCCTCTTCAGAGATATTTTTAGTTTCATACTCAAGTTTATCCTAAGCCCTCAGAAATGGTGTCAGGAAACAAATCCCCTGAGGATAGAGACTAGGGTAGACAATATTGGGGAAAAATCCCCTTTACACTGTCCCCAGAGTTGGCCCAGGGCTACCTACTTGGCGCTGGTATGGCATGTCCCATTGCAGTTGTCTTCTGTGGTTGCTGAAAAAGAGAACCAGTTGCTGTCTTAGCCCTCTTACTAAATCTCACCTGAGGATTTTTAGTATTTTGTGCTCAGAAAAGCTACTGCTTTGGAAGTGATATGTATCATGTGAGCGATATAAAACTATGAGATCATGTCAATCCTTTTTTATACTGGCTGCCATGAAGCTCAAAGCCAAATCTGAAGGTCAAATACATTGATGGTGTCTTCTGTTTGCCAGGCCCTGTGCTAGGCAGTGAGGATGCAAGAGTGAATAAAACACAGAATTCTCCCTGGAATGTGACCATGTGCTCTTATGGTCTGGGTGTTGATGTGTACCCCTCTTCTGGGTTTTGATTTTCTACTTTTATTTGCATTTCCTATGCTATCCTTTCTAGTTTATTCCTAACTTTATTCCCAGTTTTCATCATTTTATTATGGAGTGCTGTAAACAAGTAAAACTATAATTATAAAAGATTTTTTTGCATGTGCAGAAAATCAGGGCTTTGCACACAGCAGGTACACAATATTTGTTGAATATGTAAATTTCCTGGACACAGCATAGGTTATTGCTCTTGGATGCCTACCTATTTCTTGACAGGACAGGATCCAGAAATAAATCATTAGAGATGAGGGAAGAATACTCTTGGATAGGATGCTCATGTTAAGAGCTTTTGGGATAGAAATCTTACCAGTCCTGGCCGAGTCATACAGGAGGTCCTGAAACAGAGGCCTGCAAAAGTGGTCTGTTTTGTGTCGGAGGGAATTCAGACTCAAGTGGGCTGGAATGGAGGCAATTTTGTGCCTGTGTCTTATTCCTTGAGCCTAAACAATCCCTTTCTCTCTATTCTCTACCTATTGGCATTTCAATAATGTTTTATGTCCTCTTCTCTGGAACCTGCTCTAAACCTTTGAGCCAACTTCAATTAATTGATAGCAGCTTAATGGTGTGCTACTTTGAGAAGGGTTGGGTGCCCCTGGCTGGTCACAGAGGGAGGGAGTGTCATGATTGATTAGTGATGTCTGCTGTGGACTTAGGAGTGAGGAGTTGCACACAAAGGAGTTGTCTTCTTTGTTATAGTCTACAGGCTCTTTGCTTTGTACTCCATACCACAATTTTTCCTTTTACTAAATATTTATTTCCTTTTCTAGACTGGAAACTTCCTGTGTAGAATGTGCACTGGAGACAGGGATGGGAGATAAGTCTGGAAAACTGGGTGAGTGTTCATTGGTGAAGAGTCTTTGTGCTCCACCCTGCTAAGGAGTTAGGACTTTCTTCTGTAGGCAATGAAGAACCACAGCAATTTGTCAAGTCCTGGGGAGGAGCTGGGGTGAAAAACACGATCTATGTTTTGGTAAGTTCTATCTGGCAGTAATGGGGATTACAGAGTGGAGGAAAATAGGACAGGAAACAAAGAGACCACAAGGCTACTGGTGAGAGGGGAGCAGGAGGAAGAGATGGATTGAGAGATGTGGAGACATGGAATATGTTAGGTATGTTAGTGAGGGACAAGGAGGTATGGAAGCTGAGTAGGGAGGTTCCTAGATTGGGTGACCAGGTGCATGGGTGGTGGGGTTTTTCTTCAGAGTAGAGAAAGCAAGAGGGGAGAGCCTATTGTATTTATTCTGGGGATTCACCGAAAATGTCCTACTGTTTATGTGACCCCATTGCTTCCTGCTTCCCTCTCCCAGGCTCTCAGAAGCCTGGCTCTGTACTCTGACATTTGACATCTGCTCTGGGATATTTCTTTGGCTTGGGACCATTCAGACCTCCCAATTCAGCTTTTCATCTAACCTTCCTCCCTGACCCCTTGTTGCTGACCATTAAAAGGCAACTGCATTCCCTTGATTTTTGCATTGCCTGGAGCTTTGGGCAAAGACGCCCCCTCTGTCAATGCCACATCCATGGAGCCCCCACTAGGCTGGCAATCACTTGTGATCTCCTCCCCAGCTCCCATCCCAGAAGAGGGGGAGTCTCTGATACCTGCTTCCAGGGGTATTCTCTTCAATCCAAAGTCAGAATGATTTTTCTTAAGTGCCAAATATGATCATATTGCTCCCTTGTTGAAAACTCTTTAATGGCTTCCTGTTGCCTTTAGTGAGAAGTCCAACCTCCTTAGCCTTTCACGGCCTGGTGCCTGCCCACTGCTCCAGCCTTTTCTCATCAACCCTCCTCTTTGCCCTTAAAGTGCTCTCATTCTGCAATCCTTTGATTCCCTAAATGTGTTGAGCTTTCCCATGTCTTTGTGGTATTCCAGGTGCTTCTTTCTGCCTGAAATTCCCTTCTCTTTGATCGCCTTCACCTGAACCACATTAAGAAAAATCAATGTGATGTGGTGGGATTGAAAGAAATGGGCCTCTCAGACGCTGTTGGCAGGAGAATAAATTGCTATTTCCTCTGGAGGACAACCTGGCAATAAGTAGCAAGACCTTTCCCCAGACTGCCATCCTGACTCAGAAATCTCATCTCTAGGAATTTGACTAAATGAATATGGTTATTGTAGCAGTGTTTGAGAGAGCAGAAAATTGGTTCAAAAAAGTGTAGCATGGTCATACTGTAACATTTTGTGGAGATTACAAATTAATATTTTTCTATTTTAATCACAGGGAAAGATATCTATATATATTGTGAAGTGGAAAAGTAGGTTACTAGACAATATGTAAATTGTGATTCCCTACACATTTGCTTATATACCTAGAAAAAGGTTGGGAGCCTAATATAAAATATCAGTAATAGTTCTTTCCTGCCTTGGGGTTATGCGTGATTTTATTTTCTTCTTTCTGCTTTTCTTTATTTTACAAACTTTTTGCTGCAAGAAAGAATCATGTTTATTTCCAGAAGAAGTAATAAAGGTGTCATTTCTATTTTAGAAAGAAAAATGTAGCTGCTGAGAAGCAAAGCTTAGAGCAGATTATAAATACTGGAAGCCTCACTCTTACCATTGTCACAATGCACTCCTCGCCAGCCAACATCACAGTCACAGGAGCCATCTCCCAAGGGTCCTTGGTTGCATCTCCCATGGACACAAGAACATGCTAAGTGGAAAAACACCTGCAAATCGTCAGATTCTAACCCATGTTCAATAACTCATTTGTCATTTACTAGGTTTGCTTTATTGCACTTAATTCTCCAACCTACTTCTAGGAATCATAGTCTTTAACAGGGGTCTTGAATCACAAAAAGGGCAGGGGTGCAGGAGACAGAATCTAGCAAGTTCACAGGTGAACAAGCTCTAGCTTCAATGAAGTGGCTCAGACTGCAGTTTTGAGACAGTGTAGCACTGAAGATCTGTGACCCAAGCAGTGTGAGAGTGTCCTCAGTCAAGGTTACCTGAGGATCCAGGGTTATGCAGGACTCCTTTGATTGGAACCACTTTTGCCCCTTAATAATGGACTTCAGGAAGAAGCCCATTTGACACTGGGTTTGTATAAGCCTGGTGTGGCACTGCTTCCTCAATTACACAGATGAGTCTCTGAGAACTTGATGAAAGCTACAGATGCCTTCCCCAGAAAAATGTATTCAGCTTTAGCGGTTTGCTGAATCCCATGAGGGTCATCTACAAATCCCATTTTAGGAACTCATGCACAAATGCAAGCAGATAATTACTCCAAATAACACGGGAAAAAATCAACACTGTAATTCCAAGTGAATATTATATGGCCCAATTATAATGATTCAATTGTACATTAATTTTGTCTAGCTTAGACCAGCTGAGGAGAAAACAGTGATAGCCAAGTGAACTGTATGGTTTTTAGTACTAGGTAGAATAATGCTTTGTTAGGAAACCCAAACTCTGGAGTCAACACTCTCACAGCTGTGTGTTCCTGGACACAAGGAAATCTGGATGTGAGAATACAGATGACTTGGCTCAAACAGATCATTGTTTTTGCAAAAACTACTTAAAGCATGTGTCTTGCTGCTGGTGAAACAATAGAGTGACCCTCAGGTAAAGAACAGCATGATCTAAAAGCAAGCTTTGGAGTCAAGAAAGGTGTACATTCAGTTCTGAGTTCTGCATCTCATCAGGTGTACCCTTGGGGGAAGTCATTCAACCTCTTTGCCTTACTACCCTTATCTGTAAAATGGGCATAGCGATACTCAAGTACCTAAGGTTCCTGTGTGGATTAAATGAATAACATATGCAAATCTGTTTTTCAAAGTATCAAGCAATGTCCACAATGGAAAGTTTAGCCGTGATGATTAGTGTGCATAGGCAAATATAAAAACGCATTTGGGCTGGGAATGTCAATGAGCAAACTGGAAGTGAGTTGGTAGGTTCAAGTTAGAGACTGAAAATGTTTGGGAACACTGCAAATGCAAATGACAACACAGATGCTCTTATAATTCACAGTGATAGTAGCAGGTGGGATTCCAGCCCACTTGGGGAGACAGGCCAGCTAGAGAGCACGTGTGGGATCACTCTTTCCCTGCATATTCCTGCTTGGTTTCAGCAGCCCAAGATCCTCTGTGGAGAGGACGGTGCTCACCTTGGTCACAGTGGATGCCGTACTTGCCCTCGGTGCAGGTCTCGCAGGCTGTGCCGCTGAAGCCCTCCCCACACTCACACACACCTGTGCCGTTCACTCCATCCAAACAGATGCCATTACCAAAGCAGACGTTCTGGGCATTCCCTGGGCAGGGCTGGCATTGGGGGCCAAAGAAGCCGGCACAGCATTCTCTCGTCTGAAACAGAAGGACAAAGCTTGACAACGCACTTCTATCCTCTGGTGTTGTCCAGCCTCGGTGTAGAAATCCTGCTGTGGGTGACTTCTTGTGCACCTGTTTCTTTGAACTCACATGGAGTGGGTGAGGGGTGGGGGCAGGACCCTCTGGGGACTGGGTGAGGCTTGGCAATTTCTAGGGGTGCTAGGAACAGGACCAAGGGCTCCAGTAAGGAGGTAGGAAAGAGGGAAAGGAAAAAGGCATGTCAGAGAAGAGGATGAAGAAAAATGAGAAAGGAGGAGGGGCAGCAGAAGAAACTAAAGAATAATGCCTGTGATGCTGGAGACTGGGAGGACCAAGGGGCCGTCTCCAACCCAGATCTGGGCCCCTTCACATCGATGTTATTTCGTCTACTACTGAAGGTGAGGAGGCCTCTGCAGGTGAGGCTTTTGGCATTTTACAAACCAATCTTTTGCAGTTCAGGGAAGCCCTGTAGGGTGTCTGCTTGGGTTTGCCTTGCCTTTATTCTTGAGTGCATTAAAACACAAAATCTCCCCCACCCCTATGCTCTGCGGCCTAAGGGCCAGATCACCCCATCTCTGCCCAGCTAGGCAGAGGTTATGTCTAGTCATCTGGTAAAGGAGCAGCACAGGAAGTTCTCATGACTTTTCCTGCAAATTCCAAAGGCACCGCTAGAGGTAGTTAGCCTTGGGGTCCTGTTTTCTAAATGACCATGTGCACCTTATCTTCACAATGTGAGTGGACACTTTCTCTCTTTTGCTTACAAGCATGCTCACAGAGCTACCCTGTTGTGAGAACAGGGTGGTCCCATTAGCCTCTCGGACTCTCAGTTTTTTTCATCATGCAACTGAATTGAATTGCATCTTTTACCCATTTTCTGGATTACAGAGCTGTTCTGAGCTTTACTGCTACCACTACTACATTGGATGACAATGATAATGCAAGTAACAAGGAAGAGGAGATGGCAGAAAGCATACATGCACAGGGATTTTGAAAAGGATACCATAGGATGGATTTTCCCAATGGTGCTGCAGTAGTTAGTATGATTCAATTATTGTACTCACAATGACGGTTCTCACACATTTTGGCTGGCACCCAATAAACAGGGTTCGTCTTCCCATGAAATAAGAGGTATAGATGCATCTCATCTTCTCATTACCCTGTGAAATATTAATGACTGCGTCAGCTCCTAAGTTAGGAAAAAGTTTTCCAATCTCCGAAAGCAAGTAGGTGGGTGATGCATTGCTGTCTCTCTGACTAAAGTGTTCTGGGAAGGGAAGGTGGTGGCTTGTTGGCATTGCTTCTTAAGCAAGAAAACATGAAAACACAATGTTGGTTGCCGGAATGCCAGGTGGCAAAATCCAATAATTATACTTTAAAGTAGTACTCCATGAAAAGAACATTTCTTTAGAATACCAACTTAAGTTTGCAAGAATTGTAGAGTAAACCAGGTAAAAATGTCCTTCCAGCACCGTACATGGACTCAACTGAACTTTGGTTTCTATTGATTTATAGTCTGCTTTGGTCCAGGAAAGGACTAAGGCTGCATACAAAGATTACAATATACAAGATTAAATTAAACCTCAAATGAGAACATCTGTATGGTTGTTATAGATTAAAATTTATCATAAATTAAAAATTATCATATATTTAGTAAAAACTATTATGCTGTTGAAGGTACATGAGTATTCTTTGTAATGTAATCAGAAGTATCTTTTACAATAAATAGCAACAAGAAACATGGATTGTCCACCTCCTCCGTATCTGCCATCTGTTTCTTTGAGAAAGTTAGTTGCAACTTCAACTATAAAAGGAAATCAGGCAGGTGGAATATATCCAGGCTGGATATGGTTTTGGATATGGAATCTCTCTTCTCTGACAAGATTTCTTGCTGCTGTCCTCAACTGGCTACTGGGATATGAAAGATGTAGAGCATAAAAAATTTCTGTCCTCTCTGTTGATTCATATGAACCCATTTATGTTTATTAAATTTTGCCCTGGTCCAAAAAAATAGATGTAAGATTTTACAAAGATGCATATAATATAACGAGGTAAAGTGTAATTCAAATTAAGTGAAGGAATGAGGGAAGTGCAAATCACATAATCTTGAGGTTCATTTTCTAACTGGGACTCCTCGGATCTGGAAACTATTTTATCAAAACAGACAAAATACTTACTAGAGATTTAGTTCCGAATGGGCAGGTCAGCTCTGAGGAGCATGTCCTACATCTTCCCTTGGTAAAACACAAAAGCAATCAATGTAATTAACTTTAGTGCAAAATGAAGCTGCATGTCCAGAACTTGGAAATGAAGGTTTTTGAATTAAAAATCAAGGCAGATTATCTGGGCAGCCTCTTTAATGTTCTTTGAGACAAACACTTCAACTCCTCTGGGTCTTGCACATTTGCATCACTTTTCTCCAAAACACTCTTCTGACTCTGCTAACTCTTTAAAGTGTGACCTTATCTCATTTAAGTCCAAATTCTTTTAACAATAACTTTTATTTATTAAAAACCAACTATTAAGTGAATTGGGCCAGATTCAGAAACTCACAAGTTACTGTACCCAGTGCCCAGCTTCAGAGCACATTGCTAAGATGAGGGGTTCAGCATGGAGATGCCCCAGAGATAATACATGCTATTACAAAACAAAGAGTAAAAGTTCACAATGACAGAAACCCTCAAGCTCAACCTGTTCCTAAAACAGGAGGTGGTCAATGTGTCTAGTTCTGAACCTTAAGCCTACCAGACAGGATAATGTGGTTGTTCAGGGTTCCAGCTCTGGGCCAGGCTGCCTACATTTAAACCCCTTCTCTGCCACTTGGTAGTGTATGAACCTGCGTGTATTAGTTAACCTCTCTGGCTCACTTTTCCCATCTGTAAAATGGGGATAGTAATAGTACCTACTTGGTAGAGTATTGTGAGGATTACACAGGTTAGTGCATGTAAAATGTTTAGAGCAGTGCCCGGCATATAACAAGTGTCCGATAAATGTCAGTGGTTATAATTATTGTTGAAAGGTCCTACATAGCCCCATGAATTGGCATGAAAAGCCTCCATTATCATATTCCACAATACACTGAAATCATTCATTTCCTTATTTTCTCTACTGGTAGAGCAGGCTTGGCCCATAACTGCCATAGGGGTACCATGGTTCCTATCCTGTGCCTGTCCTAGATATGGCACATTTTCCCTTTGAAGAAAGCCATGGTCCAAAATCCTGCCCAACACAGCACACCACTCCCCCCAACCATCCCCACACACCCGGCAGCCTTTCCCAGGCACACAAGGTACAACCTCTTGCACTAGATCACAAGCCCACTGAGGGCAGGGGTCATGTCTTATGTATCTTTGTAGAACCACAGCCTGGTATGCTCCTTAGCACATCAAAGATACTCATTCAGTGGTTTATGGACTGAATTGATACACCTTAATAGAAAAGCCTCATGCCCCCAAAATTATAAAAAAAAAAAAGCCAATATTCTTTAGTTCCATCATTGGCTCTGGCCCATAGAACTTACTCGTATAATAGTAGTGTCATTATTATCACATCTGTTCTTCTGAATTTCCAGAACTTTTCCCAAGCCATGGATCACTCCCTTATCAGTGGCTACATTGGTGTAGTTTATTGGAGCCTCATTTACATAGAGCTGTGAACAACAGGGTTAAATGTCACTTTTTATGACATTTAAAGAGATATGGAGAAGATAGGAACTGGAGGTTAGCAATAGGACAATTGCCTAGGAGATATTACAATATTCACCTGGAGATATAATAGTCACTTGTATTGGAAAGAGCTCTGACTTAGGAGCGGAAGTCTGAATAACAGTCCTGGCGCCATCTAGCTGTGTGACCTTAGGCCAATTGCTTTCCTCTTCTGAACTTTAATTTTCTCTTTTGTAAAAGGAAGAAGTTGTTCTACATAATTTCTAGGTATCTTCCATGAAGCAAATTAATTGGCTTATGTTTGTTTGAAAAATACCACCCATGATCATTATGTTAGTGCCCACCGGCAAGACGGCTCCATGGACTTGCTTAGTTGTGCTGTAGACCAGTGGTTCTGGAGGTGGTAGTGCCTTCCATAACCAAGAATCGAAGAATGCAACTGTTCCTTTCAGTATGTCTCCGCTTCATGGTTAATGTGCAAACAACCCTCAGAAAGGCTAATGATGGTTATACAAGAATAAAAATAACTGATAATTTTTTAAAAAATGGTATATTTATATCTGTCCTTGTTTAGCGTGTCCATAAACATCCAAGGCATGGGTATGAAGTCTGTATCTAAATGCCGCCAAGTCAAATTCAACTTTGAGTTGCAATTTGTTTTGATTTTTTTTTTTTTAGGGAAGAACACTGTAATGAGTAATCAATGAAAAATAAATGAAGCCATGGATTCATTCATTAATATAACACATCTATAACTGGAAGCAAATCATTCTTTGAAAAATTGGGGTGGGGTGTGTGTGTGTGTGTGTGTGTGTGTGTGTGTGTGTGTAGCAGGGCTGAAGTTGGGAGAGTGGAAAACTCAAGTTAGGATCCAACAATGGTTTAAAATTCTTAAATTCATATATTATCCCAGAAATCCATGTTACAGCAATATTAAAATGACCCTACTAAGTGCTTAATTCAAACTTCCACTGAATGTTAAAGTCCCTTACGATTTACTTGCAGTCAAATGAGCTTCCATTTGGATGTTGGGATAAGTCTGGCTGAACTCCACAGAGGTGTTCCAAGGTCTGTGTACATTTGGAAAATTAAGAGGAAACCTGACTTAGTCTCAAATGGTGATTGTAATAAATTTCCAGAATTCTAAGATGTTGAGCTATTTTTAAATACTAAAAATAGAAGAACATTTGATATTGTAATACTGTTGATTTGGCATTTTAAAAAGTCTAAATTATTTCCATTCTGAGGTATATTCAGAGAATTATGGATCACATTGAAATTTTGACTTGACTGTGTCTACTCATTTAGAAAGCATTTCTCTTAGGAACACTTTTATACTGTTGGTGGGACTGTAAACTAGTTCAACCATTGTGGAAGTCAGTGTGGCGATTCCTCAGGGATCTAGAACTAGAAATACCATTTGACCCAGCCATCCCATTACTGGGTATATACCCAAAGGACTATAAATCATGCTGCTCTAAAGACACATGCACACGTATGTTTATTGCGGCATTATTCACAATAGCAAAGACTTGGAACCAACCCAAATGTCCAACAATGATAGACTGGATTAAGAAAATGTGGCACATATACACCATGGAATACTATGCAGCCATAAAAAATGATGAGTTCATGTCCTTTGTAGGGACATGGATGAAATTGGAAATCATCATTGTCAGTAAACTATCGCAAGAACAAAAAACCAAACACCGCATATTCTCACTCATAGGTGGGAATTGAACAATGAGAACACATGGACACAGGAAGGGGAACATCACACTCTGGGGACTGTTGTGGGGTGGGGGGAGGGGGGAGGGATAGCATTGGGAGATATACCTAATGCTAGATGACGAGTTAGTGGGTGCAGCGCACCAGCATGGCACATGTATACATATGTAACTAACCTGCACATTGTGCACATGTACCCTAAAACTTAAAGTATAATAATAATTTTTAAAAAAAGAAAGCATTTCTCTATACTTCCATTGTCATAAGAGAAAGTAAATTACTATCAATAAAAGCCTCTATTGTATGAATATTTCTTTCTCTAGACAAAAGAATTTCTGCACACATGGAAAAATGAACGCTGCAGCTCTAAAATTGATTCAGCTAACTGCATTGGACATTAATCTCTACATGATGAAATAAAAGGTGACAAACACATACAGAAGCAAAAACGAAGCTCTGTCAATACCATAATTACCAATCCTGGAAAAATAAAAAGTATATTTAAAAGGGCCTCTTCCAAGTTATTACACAATAGGTAGACTTATCTGTAGGAGTCTGAGAAAAATATTTGAAGTTAGATTATTCTTTAATCAATCAAGAGTCAGAAAGACTTTTTTCCCCATAAGCAGATAAAAACCATTTTACATAAAAATTTACTTGTTATTCAGTAGTGACACCACTGAAGAAATTGTTTTTAAAATTATACTTTTTAGAAAGGTTCAAATATTATCGCTTAAAAAGTTCTGTGATTAAACCTTCATTTCAATATAGTGTTTAGTGTCTCTTAAATAATTTGTTTTAATTTTTCCTGTGATAATTTACATTAAAATTATGAGTTTCTTATTGAATTTCAAACTGACCTTTTTACTTGATATTTGAAATATGTGAGTAGAATTTTATAACTGAAATATATTAAATATTTAGCCTCATGAATTCTTTTCTATGAATTGTAAACACGTTTAAATATTTAGGTATCATGTGAGATGAACACTAGAATACCAGTGTGGTGGTCGGTTAGTCCTAGGACTGCAATCTGTCTCTATGGTTATACAATGATAATAACATTAATACACTTGGCTGCTGGCTCCTGTGTATGTCATGGGGCTCTTATGCCCTGGAGCCCACACCACTTCCTGGGAATTAGGTTGATCTCCCAGGTTCCCTCCCATCCTAGGCACGGCTTGGGGGCCATCTGTTGGGTTTGTTATACCAGCGCTGAAGGACGCCTATGACTGCAGAGATTCAACGCCACAATTTGTAAGGCTACACTGATCATCTGAAGGCTGGCAACTGGGCAGGAGAGTGGGAGCTTGACAGTCTGGTTTAGGCTTTACTTTATGGTGAAACACAGACAACCGTTTTGTGTTGGTAAGGCTTAGGAAGCACTGGTGAGATGATCCCAATATGGAAGTTGACATGGTTTGGCTGTGCCCACACCCAAATCTCATCCTGAATTCCCACGTGTTGTGGGAGGGACCTGGTAGGAGGTAATTTAATCATGGGGGCAGGTCTTTCTCATGCTGTTCTTGTGATAGTGAATAAGTCTCATGAGATCTGATGGTTTCATAAGGGGGAGTTTCCTGCACGAGCTGTCTTTTTGCCTGCTGCCATCCATGAAAGACGTGACTTGTGCCTCCTTGCCTTCCACTATGATTGTGAGGCCTCCCCAGCCACGGGGAACTGTGAGTCTGTTAAACCTCTTTTTCTTTCCAGTCTTGGCTATGTCTTTATCAGCAGTGTGAAAACTGACTAATACAGAAGTGATGAAGGATGACAGGAGCCAAGACACTCATTCCTCATACTCTCCCTGATGTAATTCTCGGTGGCATTGCTGGGGTTTTACATAAAAGGATCGTACCTGGTCATTGTGGAGAAAGAAGCTAAGGAAATAGGAGAAACCCAGCATGGTCTCACGATGCATGCCATCGTGCAGGTCATTCTTCAGGAGTTTCTCCTCCAGGACCACATGATACCGGAGCACGTCCTCCTCCTGGATCACACACAGAATTGAAAGTCAGTCAAGAGATCAGCCTGACAGTTACCCAGCTTCTCCCATGTGCTGTCACTGTGGAGATTACGAAGAGGAACAACAGCTTGTCCAAGTGGAAGTTTTGACAGAGGTATTAAGACACAATATTCAATATGAAAGTGAGTTGTGAAACAGATGGCTTCAGAGAACTTGCAAATTTTCCAGATAGCACAGTCAAGAACTCATTAGAGGATTCTAAAACCCAGACTGAAGATGTGAGAGCTGGGGGTAGATTTTAAAGGTGATAATTCTTTGGGCAGAACTGCTGAGAAGTTAGAGTCCCCACACCCCAGCCTGCCTTTCACCTCTGGGGCACGAGAGGAGCTTCACTAGGATGCTCCAAGGACCTTGATCTGTGTCTCGTGGAGATAGGGTGGCATGTTGGATGGGGTCTGACCCAGGCAGGGACTGCTGGTGAGCTGCCTCTTGGTGAAGTGAGGAGGGTTGTTGCTGCGTGGGACAGATTTGCACTTGCATAGTTGGCTTGGGACAAGAATGTGGGTGTTTGCTGTGGCTCAGACATGGGGAGTGTCTGAGAGAGCCTGTGTCAGCCTGGATGGGCAGGCTCTCCGGGGCAGAGCTAGGGATGGGCTCTGTGGTTTTAGGGTCCTTCCTGCCCTCTTCCATCCCTCTTAACCTTCTTACCCTCTTGATGTCTCTTCCCAACCACTAACCCTTCTTACCCCGCTACTTCAAACCTAGTGAAACCAAAATGGAATGTAGTGAGATCAGAAAGGGAAGAGAAACATTCTGTGGGGAAGGAGAGGAGAAGGTTCCTAAGTGATTGCCTGTCAGCTCCAAATCCACCTCCTACACTCTGCTTGATGATGCTGGGGCTGAGGCTGTTTCCCACATTTCTCCTTTACAAGGGGCTCCCTATTAGGGTCTGCCAATGAGAAGCTCTAGACAGTCAGAGGGCTGGAGGGGAAAGAGGAACTCAGTCCTTCCTGTTCTCTCCCTGTTCCTATTGGCATCACCCAGCCTCACTTCTCTTCCCTGCAGTGGCACCTGAATCTGGTTGGCAGTTTCCCGTTACTTGCAGAGCCAGCTTAATCCTGCCCTCTCCGCTCATAAGACACCAGCCAGGCAATGCCTGCTCCTGGAGGTCTGGGTCTCAGACCCACAGAGACCCTCGCCACTCATCCAAGCTCAAAGACACCAGCACCAGCTGAATAGTGACCCCTTCTCAGAGGCTCTAGGTTTATACATTTTAGAAATTCCAACCTCCTCCCATTGTTCTCCTAGCTTTAGGGGTCATAAGTGAATCCTGTGATTGCTACCACTGTGGTATTTCTCTCTCACTTTAACCTTTCATTTATACAGCTTTATATCCAATAAACAATTCATTCTATCAAATTCTCAGTTTATGTAATTGGTATGTTTTCCATCTCCTGTGGACCTTGATTTAAGGACCAAGATGTTTTCTGCACCAAGCTCTGCTGTGGAGCAGGGAGGGAGGAAGAACTAATTTTAAATCCAATTCAAAGTGTTAATTATTGTAAGGAATTGGATTCTTTATTTTTACTTAGCTGAGACTGAGTTTGTGACTTAAAGTACATTTGTCACCAAGGTGATTATAGGACTTTTTGGGAAGGCAGAGAGGCTATGGGACTGTCTGAAGTTTCATTCTGTGGCAGAAAAATAACATTTCTCACTGAAGAGGTTAAAGAAATGGGTTGGGTTAGAGGGCAGGGAAAAGACAAGGTAGATGATTTCCAATTCCATCCCAGGAGTGCAACATGCCTGTTACAGGAGTTTAGGACACTCTCCCTGCCTTCAGAGCTTATAATCTAGTTGGAGAGCTAAGACTTGCTTCTTTGAGAAGACAGTTCATCCTATTGGGGATACATAATAAATGCTGAAAGGGGGTACACATGGTGTGAATTCAGAGGCGGGAGAGAGCAGCTCACCTCAGGTGGCCAGGGCCAGCTTCCCTGAGGAGGTGGGACTGGACATGATGAGTGGATAGGGACAATTTAGGAGGTGGTGAGGAAGAAGAGCAGCCTTCCTTATTTCCTTATTAAATAAGAAAAATCCCTATTTGCTGAAAATTCAAACGCCATTTTCAGTTCAATCTTGTCATTTCACTTTTCCATCAAAACCTTCTCGTCCATAGCCACATACTTAATACAGCCTCACACAGAGACTCTCCCATATACAATCCTCCCCCATAGCAGAGCTGCTGTGTGTTTTATGCATACCCCTGGAATTACACACTTGAGCTCATAGGAACAAGCATGCAGGTGTCCCAGGAAGCTGGAAGAATCCTCATGATCACCCCTCCTCTCCTCCCCCCGTCCCTGGCCTTTCCTTGGTTCCAGTAGCTAAGATGTCAGCAGCAGGGACCTAGAGGGGTGGATTATCTCTTTCTTCCTCCTCTTCTCCCCTTCTCTATTTTCCCTGATTCCTAACATCTAGGGGTAAATAGTCAAAGTTTGTCGAAGGATTTTTTCAAAATTGAAGGATTAATTCAAAAGCTTCAATCATGCCACGATCTGACTTAAAACTCTTTTGTGGATCCTGTTTCTTACAGGACTAAGTCCAAATGACCTCTCCAGGTATTTAAGACTACCATAAGCTGATCATAATTTATCCGATATTCAGTAGTGGCTCCAGAATTTTTATACGGGAAGGGCCCAGGGCCACCCCACCCCCACCCCACATGAGAAGACACATTTGAAGCTGGATTTGCACGGCAAGCACACTGTTTTCACTTCCATGTTTATATTGGGTGGCTGAGATGAGGATGTTAATAAGATGGGGGTGGCACTGAAAGCCCCGAGAAGCCACCCCTGAGCCCACTCTTTTCTCCCACCACTGCTCTGGAGAAACCATGTGGTTTCTCCATGTGGTTTCATCACTCGGGCTAGAACCAGAGTGATGGTTCTATAGATAGATCCTAAACAGGCCAAGCACCTGTGGGTTTGGGCTGCCTTTGTTCATATTTACATATACACACCAACACCACACCTTAATGCACCACACCTGCATCCTTGTGTATACAGGCTCAAGTGTGCAATTCCAGGGGCATGTGAGTAGCATCCAGCAGCTCTGACCGAGGGGATGTTTGTGTATGAGAGAGTCTCTGCACCAGTCTACGTCAAGTATGTGGCTATGGACAAGGATGAAGGAGTGAAATGGCACACAACTAATGGATTACAAACACTGAGTGTTTGAATTTTCACAAAATAACTTCCCTAGTTATAGTTCTTGACACTTACTAGAGACAAGACTTTCTTCTCCCTGATGTAATTCTCGATGGCATTGTTGTTTGGAGCAAACACTGTGTAGGCATCGGCAGCCTCAATTGCATTCGCCAGATTATATTGCTGCGATGGAAAGAGACAAGAGTGCATGAGGGATTCCTGTTCCTGGGTAACCTGAGCATGGTGGTCAGGCAGAGAATGTGGTACTTGCAATGATGTAGCCCCGGAAAATGGAATAGTCAGGCATCTGTTCCAGCCGCATGAGCAGGTTTGGTAAGGAGCCAGTTAGACGTCTTTGTGGGACCAGCACCTGAAAAAAGAAACCCCAGAATCCTGTTAGCATGTTTTGGTAGGACCTACTGCTTTTCGATACATAGGAGAGTCTAATGCCATTAACCTCTTTAGGCAGTTCGATGGATTGACATTGACAACCTTTTGAAGATTACTCACAGTATAAAAATATTCCAGGATACAGCATGACAAGGCTGGAGCAGAGTTGGAGATATTAGTCATTCAATTTTATGCCTTACCGTTAAACCTCCTTGATTAGAGAAAAGTTCTTCTTGCACAAAAGACTTTCAGCTTCTCCTAAGTAATTAATTCCAGCTCGCATTAATCTACCTTGTCAGAGAAGACCTTAGACCAAATCGAAGTGAAACACAGCAGGTTGCAGCTAATAGCTAATCCTTTCTTCTTGGTTGTTATTCTTGTGTTTATTCTTTAGGTTCTCCATTTATTTTCTCTGAAGTCTCAAATCTACTGCAACCCAGTGGCCTGAATGTGGCTTGTAAAAATGTTTTGTTTGGCTTGTGCTGTGTAATAATAGGACATTTTTACATACAAATTTAGATTGCCTTTAAAAAAAAATCAGTCTGAATTTCTGCAGACACACAGCTGCAGAGAGTAGCAGCAGCCACTTTCATTATAGGCTCCACCACTCCCTAATGTCTTCTACTTGGGACATACTCCTTACTCATTTTGTTATCCATCTGATCTATCTGGGCATTTGAGTTTGCAAGCTCTGCATAATTAACCTTCTGGCCAAGATCACTATTTTCACCTTCACATTCTACCTAGAACTTTGTCAGATTGAAGAATTCAACACTGGAATGTTTTTCTAATCTAATCAGTCTTTTTCCAACATTTATTGCTTGCCTACTACAGGCCAGGCAGTGGGTATACAAGTGTGACTGAGGTCTGGGTTCTGCCCTAAATGAGCTCACAGCGTACTACAGTAGAAAGCCCAATCCAGTCTGCTGCTTGTACTTAAAAATAAAATTTTATTGGAATACAGCCATGCAAATTTGTTTACATATTGTCTAAGTCTGTTTTTGCACTACGGTGGCAGAGTTGAACAGCTATGATGGAGACCATGTGACCTGCAAAGTCTAATAATTGTATCTGGCTTTTTCCAGAAACGTTGTACCAACCCCTGTGTTGGAGGAAGACAGACACACTTCTGAGTTGTTGGAGCTGAAGGGGGAGGAGGGGCTTAAGGTGATTAGATGGGATTTGGCAGATTCAAGAGCTATGAGGAGAAGGCCTGATAGAACTTGATGGTTCTATGTCTATGTCACATAACAATAGGCAGTGATGAGGGCCACTGAAAATCAAGAAAAAGACATTCCTTTCTCTAGGAGTTTGCGACCCCAAACAGGGGTGCACAGCATGGGGAGTGAAGTGGGCTGGGATTTAGCTAGCCTCCACTCTGGCCAGGCACCTTTATGCAGGGCACAATGGTGGCCCTGACAAAGATGCCCTTGATGCCAATTGACAGATAGAGAAGGAGCTCCTTAGGGAGCGCCTGCAGCCCAGAGGCTACACAGATAACTGAATCAATTAACAGCCATCTTGTACTTTTTTTTTTCTTTTTTAGTAGAGAGGGGGCTTCACCATGTTGGCCAGGATGGTTTCGATCTCTTGACCTTGTGATCCGCCCGCCTCGGCCTCCCAAAGTGCTGGAATTACAAGAGTGAGCCACCGTGCCCAACTGAGAACAATTTTAATTAAAACACAATTAATTGTTATTTTTTTCTGATCTTCCATCTTACAAAAATTCCCAATGTACCCTAAATTCCAACTTGCAACTTTCATTTTAAATGAAGATCCTAATATGGTAACTGAAAATTGCAGGGTAGCTTACAATCCCATTTCTCATTATTCTTTTTTTCCTATGTCATACCTTTGTTATACTGGGTATTAGAAGAAAATAAAAATGTCACCATGCTTTTTATATTCTTTTCCACTTTTTTCCTTAGGGCCTTCCCTACCTCATCTTTTTAGGATGCATTAATGCAGATAGGAGAGTGGAAAAGTGATATGTAATCACATGCCTCTCCTCCAGTTCTTGATTATATCCCATCTGGTTGTATAGACTTCACAGTGCCAGGGTGCTTAAGCTCAAGTGTGTTTTTTTTTGTTTTTGTTTTTGTTTTTGTGAGACAGTCTCGCTCTGTTGCCCAGGCTGGAGTGCAGTGGCTTGAACACAGCTCATTGCAGTCTTGACCTCCTGGGCTCAAGTGATCCTCCTGCCTCAGCCTTCCTAGTAGCTGGGACCACATAGGTGCATGCCTTTTTTTTTTGGTAGAGAGAGGATCTCATTATGTTGCCCAGACTGGTCGTGAACTCCTGGGCTCAAGCAATCCTCCTACCTCAGACTCCCAAAATGCTAGGATTATAGGCGTGAGCCACAGCACCTGGCCTCAAGTGTCTTTTGAGATGTTTCCATAAACAAGAAAGATAATATATGTGACCACATTTGATAAAGGGCCCGTTGCAGAATACAGGCTGGATAAATGGAAACTGAGTCTCATTGAATCAATAGACTCTCTTGATGGTTTTAAAATAAAAGTCATGAGGCACAGTACCGGTTACTTCCATATAAGGCTAAGTATTTTTCTATTTTCAAAAAAAAAATGCTGTATAGGACGATAAACAACAAAGGGAAAAGAGATGCTGCACGCACAGGAGAATGGAATCTTGTACCTTGTTGATGATGTGTATCACTCCATTTGTGGCTGCGTTGTCCCCATCGACAATGGAGGCCCCTTCAATTGTGATATTCTGTAAATGCAAACCACAGTGGGAAGGTGAGTCTTTATAGAGCGCACCTTGGGATTGAGATGATCTCTGGGGTTTCTGCTTTTTGAGCAGCAGTGACCTTCATACTTTTGGGCCAAGACCCACAGTAAGAAATACCTTTAACTTGTTGTCCCATAGACCCCCTCTCTCTCTCACACACACGTGCGCGTGCACACACACACATACATGCACACACAGAAAAAGAGAGAGAGAGAGAAAGAAAAAGAGAAAGAGAAAGAAAGAAATAATACTTTCCCCTATGTGGGAGGTACTGTGATCATCAAGTTTATTCTATTCCATGCTATTTCATTGACAAAAGTGCTGTTGGAGGCTCATTAAAGTGACCCTGTGGTTTGACCCTGGAGACAGAATTGTGGGTTGAGCTGTGTCCCCCTCTGCCCCCACAATTTGTATACTGAAATCCTAACCCCTAGTACCTCAGATGATGACCTTATTTACAGACAGGGTCTTCACAGAGATGATCAAGTTAAAGTGAGGTCCTTAGGGTGGACCCTAATCCAATTTGACTGGTGTCCTCACAAGAAGCAGGAATTTGTACAGAGACAGCTACACTCAGAGACTGCCATGTGAACATGAAGATGCCATCTACAACCCAAGGAGAGAGGCCAAAGACAGGCCCTTCCCTCAAAGCCTTAGAAGGAACCAATCCTGCCCACATCTTGATCTTGGACTTCTGGCCTTCAGAACTGTGAGAAAATAAATGCCTGTTGTTTAAGCCTCCCAGTCTGTGGTACATTGTTATGGTGGTGTTGGCAAACTAATACAGATGGTAATTGACTTTGCTGATCAGAATCCAACTACTTTTTGAGGCTATGAATTGCATAAGAAATGGGGCTAAGTAAAATCCAACCCACCCACCCACCCACTCAGCCACCAATCAACACCAACTGGACTCTACTCTTTCTGGTTTCCTCTCCTCTTCTCCCCATTTGAAATCCCTTCTGGGAACCCTGGTCTTGTCTCACTCTGAGCAACTCCCAAGTCACATCTGCAGAGGACCTGAAGAAAACCCTCCTGGCAGGAGATATTTATATAGGACATAGGAATGAACTCATTACAAATGTGTCTTTAATGATTAGCTCCTCTAGGTCAAGGGCCTTGATTGATTTACCTCTGAATCTGTAGGGCCTGGGATATGCCTGCCCAGATGGGTGTTTAGTTAATGCTTGCAAAGATAATCAATGATTTAAAACACCAATAAATTAGCATGACTGTAGGAATCACCTTACAATGTATTTGTATATCAAAACATCATATTGTACACTTTAAATACATACAATTTTAATTTAAAACCTGATGGAAAATAACTTCAATGTCACCAGAATTATCATAAGATATTAAAAAGCCATAGGACCACTGTTTTCTGCTTTCTAAAAGAAAATATCTGATGAGTCACATATATGTAGGTATTACTACACATAGATCTTTTTCATAGTGCTCACACTGATGAGTGGGAGGGTAGAAATGTTTTAGGGCAGTAATTCTCAAACATTTTTGACTGTGGCCCATGGTTCATGGATGTAGCAGTTCTCATTTTGCAGTGGAATCTTCATTCTCATCTTGTGCAATTCACAGAAAGAGCTCTGAAACACTGCCCGTGCAGCAGGGCGGCCAGACTCCCTCACAGAATTCTGAATCGGAGTCTTTGACACACTGTAGAAAGTGCCAGATGATAAGCTTCTCTAGGGCTGGGTTCTTCCTTGGGCATTGCCCTATCTCCAGCACCTAGATCTGTGCCTGGTACATAGTAGTAGGTGCTCAATAGTTGTTGGTTGATTAACTCTACCTTAATATAAAATTTCATTTCTCTAATAAAGATTTAATTCTATAAAGATTGAGTATATATAGACTCAACTCTATAAAGATTCAATTTCATTTCTCTATACAGATTCAATTACTAATAACCAGGTCTTAACCAACTATACGTCAAAAGAAAAGTTGTGGAATTGCACATCCTTTACCCTTTCTGGGTCAGTCTGTGGTCTGTTGTGAGACTTGTGGCCAATCAGTGGGCAGAAGGCCACATTTTAGAGGATCACTGCTATAGGGTAACATGTATATGTGTATGTATTGATATATGATGATAATTATTGCAGCTGGGTGATGCCCACATGAGGGATTCTGTTCTCTGTAGTTTTGCGCATGTTTGGAAGTTCCCATAACATGAAAATTTAAAAAGTACAATATAAACAAAGCTGTTATGTTTCAAGTAAACAGACAAATTCCAGAGCTCTTACCCCATCCACCTTTGCCAAGTGAAGGAAGTTGCCCTGCAAAGATGTTGCCAACATGTCAGAAGAAGACAGGGTCTGCAGATCTGCCACTCTGTATGTGCCCAGTAGCATATGGTACCTGAAACAATAGTCCACAAAGGCTATAATTCAATATAAATGTATGGGGCTGTATCATTGAATAGTTAAGAGAATAGGCTCTGGAGCCAGATTGCCATAGTCAAAATTCAAGTTCCCCCTGCAGTTACCAGCCTTGGCTAGATTTAGTTACTCAACCACGCTGTGCTTTGGTTTCCATATCTGTAAAATGGGAATCATTACAATATCTATCATAGGGTTGTTGAGAGAATTAACTGGGTTATATGTAAAACAGTGCTTGGCAGAGTTGGCTGTCAGCAATTGTTGACTATTACTATCCTGGGGTGGGAGGAAAGGAGAATCCTGGAACATGTTCAGCTCCACGAATTTGAAGGACCATGTGGTTTTCCTACATTGGACTTGAAAGACATGTTTACACGGATGCCATTCAGATACGATGTAAAATAAAATAAGTAACACCTACTTTATTAGGGCTGGAATATTGCTCTGTGACAACCAGAAGCTTTTCTCATCCTGGTCCATGTCCTCAGTAGCTTGTTGGGAAGGCACGAGGACAGTGAGGTTTGAGGTGGCTGACAGTGTGGGTTGTAGAGAAGCATTCTGAACCACAGAAGGAAAATAAAGTGACCTGCTTATGTTAGGGGACAAACAGAGCTGCCTTAAATGCTTGGAAGAGATGACAATTTCCCATAAGATACTGGAAGGGTCCTAGGGTCTCCTTTCCCAAATCCACCCCACCCACTGGCTGTTGCCTCATTTTCCCTTATGAGACTCATTTAATTCAATGTATGAGTCTTATCAAAGCAAATCTGCCTTTGATAATCAGATCACACTTTCAGTCATTATAAGTCCTTTACACTTTAGTCTAAATGAAGAGCCAAGAAATAGCCTTAATAGGTTCTTGTGAGTATGTGTGTGTGCAGAGAACCTTGAGCATTCATTTTTTTTTTCTTTTTTTTTTTTTTTGAGCCGGAGTCTCACTCTGTTGCCCAAGCTGGAGTGCAGTGGTGTGATCTCAGCTCACTGCAACCTCCGCCTCCCAGGTTCAAGCAATTCTTCTGTCTCTGCCTCCCGAGTAGCTGGAATTACAGGCACATGCCACCATGCCTGGTTAATTTTTGTACTTGTAGCAGAGACGGGGTTTCACGATGTTGGCCAGGCTAGTCTTGAACTCCTAACCTCAGCTGATCCATCCGCCTCAGCCTCCCAAAGTGCTGGGATTAGAGGCATGAGCCACTGCGCCCAGCCACCTTGAGTATTCTTGGACGTCTTTGAAGTAAGGATGGTGGGGAGACCGCAGGAACAGTTTCAGCATGGGAGAAACTAGAGGGCTGAAATAAAACCTTACATAAATTTCATTCTTGCCTAGAGAGCCAGTTTTTGGTAGAAGCAGTGGCATGTTTATGTTTAACAACTGGATCTCCAGGAAAAAGAAAAAAAGCCAAAAGACTTGGTTTGTAGTATTTACTGATTTCTATGGCGTAAATACTCCCACCAGGGCTGATTTCAAGATACCAAAATGACTGTATCAAAAGCGGAGTTAGGAAAAATGTGCACAATCAGCTTTCGTGAGCGAGTGTGAACAGGGTTCAGCACATCACTGGGCCAGCTCATGCCTGTGGGGTGAGACCAAGAATGAAGAGTCTAGATGAAAGTCAGCATGCTCAAGAGAGCACGCTCAGTCTCTTCTTTTACCTATGCTGGGATGGAGAGTTCAGAGAGGCCCCATATAGAAGCAACAGGAAGCTGTCCTGGGGTGGGTGCTGACCAGGCATGGACTATTTGGCATGTGTCTATTTTAAGGGGATAAACCATTTGTTGCAATGGCTGGCTGGGCTTGGCAGCTCTTGTTGAGCTGAGAGTTAAGCACATATGAAGTATGTCAGATTGCAGCTATAAATCCCAAATCGAACTTGGTGAATTACAATGATGAGTCATGTTAACTTACAAAAAAGAATCCTGTGATGAATGAAGCCCCCTTTCTGCCCCCCACACACTGATGCTCAGAGCAAACCTCTGATCAATCACATCGGCGTCTTCAGGGGTGGGACCTACGCAGGAATATTTTTTAAAAATATGTTCCATGTGGTTCCACAGTGCAGCCAGGGTTGAGAAACACTGCTCAGCACAATTGCCTACCCTCCTTACCAGCTGCATTTTCGGTTTTCTATTGTATGCATTCCAAGTTTCTAAAATATACACATTCCCAATCCTAAGTCCCAATAAAGGTACTCACATTTATCCACCGGTTAAATATAGCTGCTTCGGAGAGAAATGACAATTCCTTATTCATATCATGCAAGGGAGGGAAGAAGAGATGGGAGAGAACACAGAGAAAGAACAATGAGAAGTGCAATCACAGTGCATCTCTGGGTCACCTGCACTCAGCCTTCCTGGGGCTAGGCTCGTTGTCCTGGCCTGCCTCCCTGATGCTGATGTGAATGGGTGCTCCAGCTAGCTGCATTTCCATGCTGACAGAACCGCACATTTCTTTCACACTAAGGTGGCTTGGTTATTCTCTATGGAAGTAATTCCAGGAACTTCGAATGAAGCAACAACTCAAGGTTCTTCCAAATCAGAATTTAGGCTGTAAGAACACGGCTACCTAGACGCTAAGTGGGGGTCACAGAGCTCAGCAAATAGCCCCCTTTCAGAGCCGTTGGTGAGTAGTGGCTCAGAACAATGGAAGCAAACCACATGGGTTTTCATGTTGGTTCTGCCATTTCCTAGTTCCCTAGGCCAGTTACCTAAAGGACCTCAATTTTCTTATCTGTAAAATGGGCATAATAAAAGCTCCAACTCACAGTTTGATAAGAGAAATAGGAGTTGTTTTTTTAAAGTGATTAGAGGCTGGCATGCAGTAATTTCAGTAAGTTTTAGCCCCTATTATCTTTAATTTAACCATATGGCTCTCTCTCTCTATAGAGCCACCCCAACTGGTACTGGGGTGGGGTGAAGGGAAGCTATAAGATATGAAAGGGGATGTAAGATATTGAAGGGAAAAGATGGCCCTGGCTCCTCTATGACTTACAGTTGTTTAGGGGAAGTTCAGCCTTGAAAAGATAACCAACATTGCTGGCAAAGCAGTGACATTTGAAGGCGTTATAGTTTTTTTTTTTTTTTAATGTCTCTAAACACAGAGTTATTAAAAAAGACTGGGTTCACTTCTTGGATCTGCCATTTACCGGCTGTGTGATCTTGGGCAAGTCACTTAACCTCTGAGAACTCAAGTGCTTTATCTGAAAATGAATATGGTGAAGCCTTGCTCCAGGGATTATGAAAATTAAGTGCATTAATATATGTGAAAATATTTTTTAAACTACTGAATACCAGAAAAATGGCAATATCATGATCCTATGCAAATTTACATGAAGACAATAAGTCTCAGTGCTGACTCAATTCCATCTAGTAGTTGAGGTTATTAAGCAAGTCAATAAGCACATGTTAAAAAAGTAAGTTAGTAAGAAAGTGAATAAACACAAGAGCAGAGATGCCTGAGTAATCCCTTAGAGGGGACATTTTAAGGGAGAGGAGGGCTGAGGTGCACCTGATCTGCTGGTGGGAAGGCCAGAGTTGGGGAGGAGAGAGAGGAACATGGCAGACCTGGAGCTGGGGAGGTGGCGGCTAAACTGCAGCGGAAAGCTGTTTAGAAGAAAAACAAGTGGGCTGGGCATGGTGGCTCAGGCCTGTCATCCCAGCACTTTCAGAGGCCGAGGTATGTGAATCACTTGGAGTTTGAGGTATCTCACACGGCGAGACCCTGTCTCTATAAAAAATACAAAAATTAGCTGAGTGTGGTGACACATTCTTGTAGTCCCAGCTACTTGGGAGGCTGAGACAGGAGGATCACCTGAACCTGGGGAGGTCAAGGCTGCAGTGAGCCATAATCATGCCACTGTACCTCAGCCTGGGCAACAGAGTGAGATTTTGTCTCAAGAAAAAGACCAAAAACAAGAGTGAAGTCTGTGTGGAGATACCTGGAGAGCCAAGCTGAGGACTTAATTTTGCTTTTCGTGGGAGGAGAGGGACGTCGTGAAAGCAGGATTTTAGAATTTTAGGAAACAGGGTCTGTAGCTAGTGCAGAGAAAATGTTGTGATTTATGTGCCATGGTCTGCATGTCAGGAGACAGCTCCTTGGCCTGACTCGGTGAGTAGAAGGCACAGTTGACAGTGAGAGGGGAAGGGTGGAAAGGGCCCCCCAAGGGCAAGGTTCTTAGGGCGAGACTCTCAGTGCAGGCTGCGGGTCCTGGGAATTGTTAGGCTCGTGATTTCAGCAGAGAGGAGGGGCAGGAACTCAACAGCAGGGAGTTGAATAAAAAGTAAGTGATGAGGAAATTTGTCAATTGACTTTATTTCTCATTTTGACAAATATTTATAAGCAATAGGACTGATGTAGGAAACAAGACAAAGATCATCTTTCAAGAGTTTATGGTTGTAGAGGGACAAATATCACAAGTTCTCACTGATATGCAAGAGCTAAAAACATGGATCTCATGAAGACAGAGAGTGGATTCGTGGCTACCAGAGACCAGGAAGGGAAGGGGAGGGAGGGGATGAAAAGAAAATAAAGAATATAAATGTATTTATTACTGCTGAACTATATACATAGAAATGGTAAAGATGGTAAATTATATATGTATATTTTACCTCAATAAATTAAAAAAAAGTTTATGGTCAAAATAGAAAAATGTAGGAGCAATGCTGATTTAGTGTGGCCCATGCTGTACAGATAGAATGTTCTACACTGGTGGTTAAATATTTGGGCTCTGCACTTGACAGCTATCAGAGCTATCAGCTGGATTCCTCACTCTGGAGCTGAAGGGTGTTGGGCAAGTTTTGCTAAGCCTCTCAGTTTACCTGCCTGTAAAATGGGCATAATAGTAGCAGAAGGTTGTTGAGATTTAGATGGAGTGCTACTGCCTGGTAAGGACTGAGCAAGATGCCTGGCATAAAGAAGTGTGTACACACACACACACATGCGTGCGCACACACACGCGCGCACGCACACACACACACACACACACAGCACGGGTAAGCAAAGGGTAGCCCAGACAGGAGAGCCCAGTGAACCCAGCAGAGGCCAGTTAGTTGCTCTTTAGGAAGTCTGAGAATGGAAACAGGTAGAGTACCAAGAAAGAGAAGTAAGGACTGCTTGGTACACTGCCAAAAAGCCAGCTGCCTTCAGCCTGTAGAAAACATGTGACCCACAGAGCATGTATGTCATCTGTGAGAAACAGCTTGCTTCATGTAAAATCTCCTGCAGCAAAAGATATGTCAATAGATCACTTTAAAGGCATCTTAGCTAAGAGGTTTTTAAAGGGTTTTGTCTATATTATTGAGTTCATCATCGATGACTTACCACTGCTGCGTTTCCATAGCACAGAAAGCCATCTCCTTCATAGCCCTCTTGACAAACACAGCTCCAGACACCAGACGAAGTAGATTGACAGCTTGCCTGAGAAAACCAAGATGAAAGAAATGGTTACCCCCAAAAAAAGTTAGACCTGAGTTATATCTATGAGACGACAGGCTCCATCTAAGGTGAGAACTGCAAATTTGGGGCTGAAAGATGGTAGAAGTAACCCATAGACCCTTTAGTGTTGCAGTGAAAGTCTCCTGTCTGCATGTTTGATGCAGCTATTAATCACGATTATTTATTCTCATCCCTGCCAGATTTAGCAAATAAAAAAATACAGGATGCACAGTTAAATGAGAGTTTCAGATAAATGAGTAAGTTTGAGTATACGTTTGCCCATGCAATATTTGGGGCATACTTGTGCTGAAAGATTTTTCAACACATACTTGTGCATCTGAAATTCACATTCAATTGGGTATCCTGCATTTTATCTGGCAACCGTATGTTGGTTCTTCCAAGCTTTGCAATGGAATGAAACTTGCAATAGCTACTCACATCTGGAATGTCAGGGCTTGGTTGGGCTTAAATCAAGCAGGAGTGTGAGAGCTCCTTCAGCTTTGCAAAATGTTCTTGAGATTCTTGAGTAACAGACACCTTGGGGGCATCTCCGTCCTCATTTTTCTTCTATCAGAGAATTAGTCCCCCACGCCCCACCCTGCACATGTACTAGGGGTGGGCCCTGGCAGCTATGTTCATAACAACCCCACTTCTTGGCCACAATTGACTGACTCATATGTAGACACCTGCACCCAGTTGGGCCAGTTAGATCCTTTCCTCTATGATTTTGAACGGGGACATGGGGTGCTAATAAATTAGAGGGCATCACTGATGGTGGGGGAACCGTTTACCTCAAGACGTACACAGAAGCACTACAAGTTTGGGGAATGAGACAGAGGCAGAGAGAAAGAAAATGCACAGAGGGAAGTCAAATGAGAGGTCACATTGTCTCAGAGGACTGGGGAAAGAAACTGCTTAGATTCTGGTGATCCTGCTCTCCTCATGTCCTGGTTCTGGGCTCTTGGGAAGTCTAGCTATACTTCCTGCCTCTAGATTCCCAGAGCTACCCTGGGGGTCCTCCCAGCAAATTTATCTTCTGCATGGACTCTGTTACTTGGAACTCCAAACACTGTGATTAAGGCATCAGACTTCACTGGTTCCTATGTTTGGTGCTTAGCATTCTTTTGAAAGCATAACCACCCCCAGCCCTAATACCTTTGCCTGATCTTTCAAAGTTGAGAAGCAAGGCACCATTTACCCTTGAATGGGCATTTTCACCGATAACTTGTAAAACTCTGTTGTGACATTCAAAATGGAAGTCCGGTTACCTCTTAAACTATCCTTTAAACTGTTGGTTTAGAGGTGCCAGGTTTAGCAAATAAAAATATTGAATGACTTGTTAAATTTCAATTTTAGGTGAAAAATGAGTAATTATAAGTTTATCCCACACCATATTTGGGACTTACTTGTGCTTAAAGATTGTTTGTTACTTACTTCAAAATTAAATTTAACCAGAACTTCTGTATTTTACCTGGAAGTCATATGTTGGTTCTTCCAAGCTTTGGAATGAAGTAGAAGTTGCAATAACTACTCGCATTCTGCTTAGAGATTCCCTTTTGGGGGTAAGAGATTTTGTTCATCACTAGGCCAGACAGGAAATAATCTTTCTTTCTCAAGCATTGTTTTTTTTTTTTTTGTTTTTGTTTTTTAAGTAATGAAAACCAAGGTTAAATAACTCACCAATGGATGACATTTCCCGGTTTGTTCCAAGCATGAAGTTATTGGTTCACAGTCAATCCCATTTCCTCGAAATCCTTTCTTGCACTCACACTCATTCTATAATTTTAAGAACAGAGTCAAGTGGATTATTGAAAGCAAGTGCCTTCCATGTCTTGCCCTCACACAGCACTGAGAAATGTACTATGGAAACTGAAGCTGCTTGGCTGTCCCAGAGAACAGTGTTAATGCCTTTTGCTTGATACACTTCAGATTCTAGAGTTATTAGTCTCCATATTCTACATTACATTTTCCAATATGATAGTTTCTTGGTACTCTCTTCCTGAATTTATTTATATATTTATTTATCTTTTTTGAGATGGAATCTCACTCTGTCGCCCAGGATGGAGTGCAATGGCATGATCTTGGCTCACTGCAACTTCTGCCTCCCAGGTTCAAGCGATTCTCCTGCCTCAGCCTCCTGAGTAGTTGGGATTACAGGCACGTGCCACCACGCTTGGCTAATTTTTGTATTTTTAGTACAGATGGGGTTTCACCATGTTGGTCAGGCTGGTCTCGAACTCCTGACCTTGTGATACGCCTGCCTCGGCCTCCCAAAGTGCTAGGATTATAGGCATGAGCCACCACGCCCAGCCTCTTCCTGAATTCTTTACTCCAGAGGGTCCTATGGAGATAGTCTCAGAGAGAACTTGAGCCCTAAAAAGCATCATATTGGATGGCCCTTCTACCTAATGAGAAAGGTTAAGCAAGCTGTGGGGTATCCACTTGGTGGAGATGCATGCATGAGGCCATTGCTAGCCTGTAAGGCACTTTGTTCAATTTAGAAACATTTGGCTCCAGCACGGTTTGTCTTTTTAAAGCAGCATTCCTCATAATTAAGGTTTGTGTCTACTTGGAAAGTCTAAAAGTTTCCAAGCCAACTAGTCCCAGCTGAGGGCAATCCTAGACACGAGGGCAGTCTCGATCCTCCCCTGGCCTGATTTCTGTAATTGTGCACAAGGGCTGATGGGAGCATCAGAAAACGAGGATGGATGTGGACACACTCAATCTGAGTCAATGAAAGAGAATGAATCCTGGGTTTTTGATCCATTCTGTTTCTTATAGAACACCACAAAGAGACCCCCCTCTTTTCCCATCTTCCCATCAGGATGTTTTTCAAGTTTGTCTGCAGAAAGGAGGACAGAGCAGAGAGGAGACAGATACTGTAAGAGGAGACAGATACTGTAATAGGTTGAACTGCGTCCCCTTATTCCCAAATTCATTTGTTGAAGTCCTGACCTCCAGTACCTCAGAATGCAACCTTATTTGGAAATAGGGTTGTTACGATACAATTAGTTAAGATGAGGTCATACTGGAGTAGGGTGGGCCCTGAATCCAGTAAGACCAGTATCCTTATATTAATAAACAGGGGGCTTTGGGAGGCCAAGGCGAGCAGATCATGAGGCAAAGACACCGAGACCATCCTGCCAATGCAGAGAAACCCCGTCTCTACTAAAAATACAAAAATTAGCTGGGTGTGGTGGCACACACCTGTAGTCCCAGCTACTTGGGAGGCTGAGGCAGGAGAATCGCTTGAACCCGGGAGGTGGAGGTTGTAATGAGCCGAGATCGCACCATTGCACTCCAGCCTGGCAACAGAGCGAGACTCTGTCTCAAAAAAAAAAAAAAAAAAAAAAAGTAGGGGGGAATTTGGAGACAGATACACCCACAGGGAGAATAACATCTGAACGCGAAGGCAGAGATCAGGGTGATGTGTCCACAAGCCAAGAAACACCAAGGATTTTCAGCAAAGCACCTGAAATTAGGAGAGAGGCATGGAACAGCTTCTTCACAGCTCTCAGATGGAAACAACCCTGATGACACCTTGATCTCAGACCTCCAGCCTCTACAACTGTGAAACAATACATTTTTGTTGTTCTATGCCACCTAGTTTGTGGCACTTTGTATGGCAGCCCCAGAAAGCTAATACAGACACCAAGGCATTTTTTTTCCTTTTCTCAAGTGCAATCTGCCAACTCAAGTGCGTCAAAAATGAATGCAATTATTTACTGAGTGCTTGGCAAGACGTAAGACTGCAGTGAGCTTTTTCACAATTAAGACTCCTGGAGCCACCTTTTTAAGCTAATTTTCTCCAGACCCATGAGCAGGCTCTGCTGTCAGAGAAATCAGAAAGATAAATAGGAAAGCAGCCCTCAGACGCTGTGGAACAACCAGACCATGGGACTTACCCTATGTGGCTTTTACAACATTTATCACTTTAGCGTTATACATAGGTTTGTCTGTCGCCTCGCACAAGATCGCATTTCTTCAAGTCTGGCTGAGGGCCCTGGCCACGGTAATCTCTTATCCTCACCACTGAGCTTAGTGGCTGAGTGGGTGTAGGTACTTGAGAAGTGTTGGATGAATGAGGGGAACATCTGTTTCATTTTGTCTGGCCAGCATCTGTTCTCTCACTTTCTGGAAACTACACGCCATTTGGCTCTGGGGACACCATCACTCCCCCTCTCCTAGTCCACATGATAAAATGTGGCTGATTCCTCCACCCCAGGGTGGGGTGCAGGGCCTTGGCCTGTGCTTATCACTGCATGTTCCACCCTGGGCCTCCCCAGCCTGATTTCTGTAATTGTGCACAAGGGCTGATGGGAGTGGTAGGAAATGAGGATGGGTGTGGATGCACTCAATCTGAGTCAATGAAAGAATGAATCCTGGCTTTTTGGAGGAAGTTACCAGAAAATGTACTCCATTCTGCTTAAGAGTTGCGATGGTATAAATTGGAAGTGGCTGGAGGTCATCCCTCACCCCAGGAACCTGGGAAGAAGCTGAGCCAAGAAACAGACCCTTTATGCTTCCTTCTGAGCCCTGAATCATGTTGTACCAGCAGCTAGATCCATATATGGCCTTTAGAGTCACGTGGGCCAAAACATTCTCTTTTCTTTTTAAACCAGCTTTTTTTTTCTTCTTAAGAATCGAAGTAAATATATGTATGAGAAAATGTATCATTTTAACCATTTAAAAATGTATAGTTAAGGGGCATTAAATACATTCACATTCGTGTACAACCATCATCACCATCCTTCTCCAAACTTGTTTTCATCTTCCCAGACTGAAACTCCAGACCCGTTACACAATAACTCCTCGTTCCTCTCCCTACTCTAGCTCCCGGCAGCCACCATTCTCCTTTCTGTCTCTATGAACCTGACTATTCTAGGAACCTCAGAGCAGTGGAATCACACAGTATTTGTCCTTCTGTCTCTGGCTTATTTCACTTAGCAACACTTCTTCAAGGTTCACCCATGTTGCAGCATGTGTCAGCATTTTCTTCCTTTTTAAGGCTGATTGCTATTCTGTTGTATACATATACCACGTTTTGATTATCCATTAATCTGCCAATGGCCATTGGGTTGTGTTCATCTTTTGACTACTATGAATAATGCTGCTATGAATACGGGTGCTTAAATATCTGCTTGAGTCCCGCTTTTGATTCTTTTGGGTGTATACCCAGAAGTGGAACTGCTAGAGCATATGCTTATTCCATTTTTAATTTTTTGGGGGAATTGCTGTGCTGTTTTCCATAGCAGCTGTACCATTTTACACTTCCACAAGTAATTGAGTTTTCTCTTCTAACTGAAAGATTTCTCCCTGACACAGATTTTCTATCCCTGTCCCATTGCCAACTGTCACTCCCCGAGAAGCACCTTCTGTGGTCTATTGAAATAGTTTACCCTAGCTGTAAATAGACATGTCAACGTTGAGGCTTTGCCTGGGTGTAGTGTGCTTCTATCTCCCACCAGTTTTCAAGAGTGGGAGGTGGGCTAGGGTGAGAGCATGCCATGCTGTTAGCTAAGCAGTTCCACTTTTTAACCCTAGCTCCTAATCATGTTGACCCCCCCTTTTTTTTTTTGATACAGAGTTTTGGTCTTGTTGCCCAGGCTGGAATGCAATGGCACGATCTCAGTTCACTGCAACCTCCACCTCCCAGGTTCAAGCGATTCTCCTGCCTCAGCCTCCCGAGTAGCTGGGATTACAGGCATGCACCACAATGCCCGACTAATTTTTAGTAGACATGGGGTTTCTCCATGTTGGTCAGGCTGGGCTCGAACTCCCGATCTCAGGTGATCCTCCTGCCTTGGCCTTCCAAAGTGCTGGGATTACAGGTGTAAGCCACAGTGCCCGGCCCATGTTGACCACCTTTTAACCCCCTGTGGGGGTCTCTTTGGAAAGAGTTCTGTACAGATCACTAACTTTGGTAGTTATGAGCTCCCAGAGGAGCTCCAACACTTCTGACTGTCTCTGCACAAGTGTCCAGCCCTGCACTGGCCCGCAGGACCGATGTTCCATCACTCATTCCTAGCAGAATGGAGGAGTGAGTGGGAATGATGCCTAAAGCCACAGACGGAGGCCCTAAAAACTTCTTGGATATTTTTAAATAAGGCAGATTGGCTGGGCATGGTGGCTGACACCTGTAATCGCAGCACTTTGGGAGGCCGAGGCAGGTGGATCACCTGAGATCGGGAGTTTGAGACCAGCCTGACCAACATGGAGAAACCCTGTCTCTACTAAAAATACAAAAACAAAATTAGCCGGGCATGGTGGTGGGTGCCTGTAGTCCCAGCTACTCGGGAGGCTGAGGCAGGAGAATGGCATGAACCCAGAAGGCAGAGGTTGCAGTGAGCTGAGATCGTGCCACTGCACTCCAGCCTGGGCGACAGAGCGAGACTCCATCTCAAAAAATAAAATAGGGCAGATCTCCATTTGTCTGGGTAAATTCCTCCATGAAGGAAAGGGAAGGTAGGAGGTGGGCTTTAATATCTCATCAAGTTCCACTACAAGCTCTGGGTTTCTCTGATTATTAACTTGTGCACAGAAATGAGAGGTCTGAGAACCAAAAGGCTCGGGGTCAAGTGGGAGATATCATGGTGAGCAAGGTTAGGCTTTCCTCAAACAGAGCCATCATCATGGGAAGAAATATATTTCTCAAAGAGCTGAAAATAATTTGTAGGTCTTTAAAAAAGTTCAGCCTAAAACATAAAAGTGAGAAACTGTATCAAGATTCAAAAGATAAGGGGGTTGATTTAAAATCCCGGTTCCCATCTTCCGTGTGTTCTGACCTCCTTAGCCTTGTATTATAAACACACCTGTTGGTCCTACCTGTGGAAAGAGGTGGAAGCAGGTGGGGATGGATGGGGGAAGGGAGCCTTATCAGTCGTCTCTTTTTCCATTGCCACAATCCTAGTGGAGTTGGTAGCCCCTCCCCTGGAGCTGCTTAATTTTTAAGCTGTAGCCTTCTCTGCCTTGTCCTCCATTAAATGACAGTGAGTGAAAGTGATCAATACACTGCAGAGCTATAGAAATATAAGGTTGGTCCAGGGTGGTGACTAAGAGGGCAGCCCTGGAGTCAGACTGGGTGCAAATCTTGCACTATTATTTATTTTCTATGTGATTTATGCAAATAGCTTCTCATTGCCTCAATTTCCTTTTCTATAAGATGGGATAATAATACATCATAGGTTTGTTGTCGCAATGAACCCATGTTCACTGCCACGAATGACTGAAAAAAGCTGCAGTAAGTTCTAGCCAAAGTACTTCTGTGTCCTGAGGGGAAAGAAAAGTCACTGCAGGATTCCTGCTTTCTCTTTGCTCTCATGACATCCAGCCTACCTGCCCGGGACCCACATACAAACAGGTTGCGTTGTCGTGGCAGCCGCCTGCACTGGGCAGCAGGCAGTTGTTGATCTCCAAGCAGTCTCTCCCATTCCCCGTCCAACCTTGCTGACACACGCAGGTGTGGGTGCCCGTGCCAGTTTTGATGCATTCTGCCTGCAGGAGGAAAAGAAAAAGCAAAGCCTCTGAATCCTCAGTCCAGCCACATGATTCCAAAAATAAGAGAGAATTTCCAGACATATGTTCCAGAAACACATATTTGCATTGAGTGAGGTGGAAATGCTTAATTTACATTGAGATTCATGAAAAGATTAGGTCATTTAAAGAACAAAATTGCTTGGAACTGGCCAGCTCATGGCCACTGACATCACTGTGTTAGTTATTAAGCCAGGGACTGTTTATATTGTTTTGCAGGTGTAAACCATCATCTTGAGGAAAGTATTGTTATTATCTCTATTTTACAGCTAAGGAAACAGGTGTTGTCCAAGGTCATGCAGCTATAAAAAGGCATGAACCCAGGCCTGTATAATGTGGGAACCCAAACTCCACTATAACAGCTCCCGGGCCTCTCAGGAGGAGCCTCGCCAGGAGGCTGGAGGACAAAATGAGAAGGAGAGAGGGATACAAGATACGGTGTTGAGCTGAGGCTGAGGGGGATGGGGTTGGGATGGGGCTCGCTCAAAGGGAATCAAAGGAATCTGTAGGCTGGGGTCAGGTGGTTTCATCTAGATTTTATCCTCAGAGCCAGAGGAAATTACTGAAGGGGCTTAAACCTGAAAAACATGATCTGATTCACTTCAAGCCACTCTGGCTGTGAGTGGACAATGCACTGTGGGTAGATAAGAGGAAGCAAAGAAACCAGTTACTAAACCATAGGTAAGGAATGAAGGTGACTAGGGTCAGGTGGGGGTGGCGATCATTGAAGGGAATTAGTAAAATCAATGGTAGGTTCTGGATACACCCCTACCAACAACAGAACTTAGTCACTTGACTCCCCTAGATCCCAGTTTCCTAATCAAGTAAAATGATCACTTGAGCCCAGGAGTTCGAGGCTGCAGTGAGCTATGATTTCACCACTGTGCTCCAGCCTGGGTAACAGAGTGAGACCCTGTGTCAAAATAAAATAAAAATTCAAGGTTTAAACACAAATGCTTCATGCATATGAAAAGTGATCAGACATTGACCTGTGGAATGTCTTTCCGCAGGATTTCCTAAAAAACCCAAACAATCAACTGAAAAAAGCCAACAAGAAACCAGGCAGGGCTGGGCGCGGTGGCTTAGGCCTGTAGTCCTAGCACTTTGGGAGGCCAAGGTGGGCAGATCACGAGGTCAGGAGTTTGAGACCAGCGTGACCAACATGGTGAAACCCTGTCTACTAAAAATACAAAAATTAGCCGGGGTGGTGGCACGTGCCTGTAATCCCAGCTACTCGGGAGGCTGAGGCAGGAGAATCGCTTGAATCCGGGAGGCGGATGTTGCAGTGAGCCAAGATTGTGCCATTGCACTCCAGCCTGGGCGACAGAGCGAGACTCTGTCTCAAAAAAAAAAAAAAAAAAAAAAAAAGAAAGAAACCAGGCAGGGTGGAAATGAAGACCAGTACTCACATTGCGGCTACAGCCTCCTGGAGTTAGTCCTGTGCAAGGGTCCATCTCAGAACACACAGTTCCATCTCCTTCATATCCTGCTTTGCAAATACAACTGCAAAGGAGAGTGTGCAATATCAGCCCCAGAATAAGCACCAACGACCCAGAAGAGAGCCAGCCAGCTAGAGATGAGCCAGTTCCTGGCCAAATGGCTCCATCGTTTGCTCCTGTGGAGGAAGCCAGCGCTCAAATGTGGTCGGGGTACTTCTGGGATCTGTAATCAGATACACCTGGGTGGAAATGAAGCCCGCCCACTTCTCAGCAGTTGTGTGACACTGCACGAGTCCCTTAACAACTGAGAGATCTTATTTCTCATGAGGAAAATGGGCCTAATACCTCCCATATAAGGCTGAAGGTTAAATGAGCAAATGCACACTGAGCGTTTAGCAGAGCGCTTGCAGATCATAAATCTCAACACCTGACAGTGTCTCTGCTCTTATTTTACCAGAACCTGCCTTTTTATAAGTCTTCCTGCTCAATACTAATTATTACCTCTGGTTCAGCAAAGAAGAGTTCTATTCTGTCTTCTATGCAACAGCTCTTAAAATATTTGAAAATGACAATCAGGTCGAGACTTATCCTCTCCCATTCTCTGGCCCCTCAGAGGTTTTTTCCCCCAACGCCACATTTTCAAGTGCCTCTTCTGCGAGCTGACTTGGTTTCTTGACCCATTACCTTTCCAGATGCTCCTCTCAAAATGTTCCGTGATGACACTTTTACTATTAAAGGTGGCCCATTCATTCATCTATTCAACCAATATTTGTTGAGTGGCCTATGATAGATGCTGGGGACATTGTACCCCCAGGTCTTACTGCAAATTCAGTCATACATGCCTCACAAAAATTAAAAAAAATAAATTTCATGTATCAAGCTTCCTACAGGAATAAAATACATTATCTAGTGTCCAAATGAAGAAATAGGTTGATCTGTTCCAATAATGTTTGATTTACCTAAGGCAATATAGTTCATACAGACCCATGCCGACAGTCCTCTGTGGATGATTTCATAGGTTTCAGCGGTAATTTTGATTACATGTAGTTTTGCCTTATGCACCGATATAGATCCTAACTCCTTAGGAAAAGGCATTTCTATTGTACAATTGTGGAAAAGAGACAGTCTCTTGTCTCATATAGCCTATAGTCTAGTGGGAGAGGCAGACCAAAACAAATAACTATGTAAACAAAAATTAAGAAAAGCAGTGCAAGGAGAGGACCAAGAATTCCAGACATCCTCTGCATTTCCCAGGATAATTTAGGTGGTTACTGCCTTGGAGCTAGGTATTTCCAGAGAGGTAAATTTCCTCTGGCATTTTCCCCCTCAAACCCACTGCAGAATGCTAGACAGTATTAAGGAAACAAATGGCAACCTATTGATTAAAGACCCAATTTCCTGCAAGATGCCTTTAACAGGGGAGCAATTATTAACAGCCTTAAAAAGTAAAGGTGTCTTCAAAGGTTGGAAAGTTGGTGGACAAATCTTCATTTCTTTCATATGTGGTTATAATAATTATCGTTTCCATAATGGAACATCTTTGATGTGCTAGCCCCGGTGCTAGGTGATTCTGCATTGAGTTCTGCTAATCTCCACAACTGCCCTGCTTGGTAGGTATCATCATCCTCACTGTACTGTTGAGGAAAGTGAGGTTCAGAGAGGTTAAGTAACTTGCCCACAGTCACACAGCTGGTAAGTTTCAAAGCAGGGAGTGCTGCAATTGAAACCCAGCTCAGACTGAGGTTCTTTTCACAAACGCCACACTGTCAGCTAGAGATAACAGGCCTCAGTTCAGAGTTCAGATATGGGTTGGCTCCGTCTACAGGTAACACAGCGTCATTAAGTGCCATCCCCTTACACTTAATGACTCAGCGTCATTAAGGGCCATTCCCTCACAGACCTACCTGGCTGTCCCATTGCTGTATTCACAGGTGGCGTGGATGTGACAGAACTGCACGTAGGGCCCACAGGCTGAGGTCTGCTTATCACAGAGTCTCCCGGCAGAGCCGTCTCTGCATGTGCCAGTGAGGCAGGCCCCATCGCTGTCTATCCTGTTATCGCATGTTCCGTGAACGCACAGGCATTCTGAAAGAGGAGGAGGGACATCCGTCCAGGCCTTGGGGACAAGCCAAGCACTGAGGCAGAGCACCCTGGAGGACAGGGACCACCTCTTCTCACCCACCACTCACTCTTGTCAAAGCAGAATTGGGGCTGAGCCGGGAGAAGACTTAGGCTGCTATTTCTTGGAGTCTCAAGTGTTCTCAGAGTGCCTGGGACAGCCCTGGAGAGCTTGCTTGTCCCACCCAGGAGGGGAAGAACTTGGTCTCAGAACTCCTTTAAGGCTGAGCATGGTGGCTCATGCCTGTAATCCCAGCACACCGGGAAGCTGATGTGGGAGGATTGCTTGAGCCCAGGAGTTTGAGACCAGCCTGGGCAACATGGCGAAACCCTGTCTCTACAAAAAACACAAAAATTAGCCGGGCATGATGGTGTGTGCTTGTGGTCCCAGTTACTGCAGAGGCCGAGAGGTGGTAGGATCACTTGAGCCCAGGAGGTTGAAGCTGTAGTGAGCTATGACTGCACCTCTGTACTCCAGCCTGGTCAACAGAGTGAGACCCTGTCTCAAAAACAAAACAAATAAAAAAAAAAAAAAAGAAAAAAGAACTCCTTTTTATCTATATGTGTGTGGGGTGTGGGGAAGAGGATGTGACACTTTGAAAGAGGCCAAGGAACTCCATTTTCAACTACTTCCTGGTTGGAGAGTTTAGCCTGGAAATTTCTCACCTTTCATGAAGATATTCTGGAATAAATAGAAGTGATCTCCCATGCTGGCAGGGCTCCTGATAAGTAGCTAATATGTTTGTTTTTCACTCTATCACAGCAAACCAATGATAACCAATAGGCGATATTTGGGCACTGACTTCATTCAAGGCACTGGGTCAGCCTTCCACATGCACCATCTCATTAATAGTCACCAGGCCCAGAAGGTAGGTACTTTTATATCCCCCATTTTTCAGATGAGGAAGCTGAGGCCCAGGGAGAGGAAGCAAGTTGCCCAACTTGCTGCTAAATTCCCAGGCAGAAACTTAAACCAGGATTCAAAGTCCATTTCTGTTCGTGACTGTGTAAACACCGTAGATCATTATATGAACTGGCATTTCCATATCACTGTTATCATTTGAAACCTTAGCTGCTGAATTTGCTTTCAATTGTAGGTATTTAAAAATTGTAACACGGGCCACCTCATCAGACTCAGGTTCCTATGCATGTGAAAGTGGAAAGAAGGACATGGAGATTTTCAAAGGCACCTGGAAAGGATTGGGGGTGCTTGGAAAATGATCAGAAATAAAGGAATCTGGAGTTTCGCCCCAGAAGGGACTCATGGGAGAGGAATTCGTGTGGGTGCTTGGAGCCATCATCCAGGAAAGAGAACAACACAAGTGAGCGGGGCTGGAAAATCACAGCCAGACTTAAAGCAAAAAAGAATTGTTATACAATTTTAGGGAAGTCAGCATTTAATTTGCAAGGTACGAGACCCCTGTATGAGACTGTGCACAGCCGTAGCCCTGGATTGAGAGGTGTGACAGCTGGAAGCCCACCGCCCCATCCCAGCCTTGCTGTCCTGCCCGGCTGGCCTCAGACAAATGCCAACATTGTCAGGCCTTGGGATAAACCCTGATTTTTTTCTTCCTCTAATATGGAAATCTAATTTGGCAAAAAGAACATTGGAAAGGGTTCAGTAGCCTTGACCCTGATGTGCTCTGCTTTCCCATCCATCCTGAGAGTTATTTGTGAAGATCAAATAAGGTAGGAGAGCGGAAGGGTTGTGTGTTTCATAGGAAATGTGTGGAGTTAGTAGCGACAGTAAGAGGAGCGGCTTTGCTTATTGATGACTTGCTCAGTGCAAGCTCTGTGCCAAAAGCCCGAAATTATGGTCTAATTTAATCCTGTCAGCAAACTATAATGTAGGTACCACTATTATCTTCATTTTATAGGTGAAGAAATAGCCATTTTCTGAGATCAGACGGTTGGTAGGCTGGAGTGTGGGGACTTCAGGATGGTCTGACTCCACAACGAGCTGTTAGCTTAGAAATATATGTCAAAAATATACATATGCGTATTTAAATATATACAGGATGTCATTTTAAAGAACAGAATGAGGGAATGCATTTTCTGAGGTTGCATAACTTTATTTTTTTCAATGCCTATTGTGGTGGAACTTTCTACCTGTTCTACAAGCTTCTTGATATTTATGTCACTGTACTTAGACTAACAGCAACAACAATAGATAAAAATAGTGAGATAATAATATTTGTGGCACATGTTTTGTACTAGGCATGGTTCTAAGGCAAGCGGTTTCCATTTATAAGTTGTACTAACTTTAAAAGACACTTGCTATTTTCATCATCCCCATTTTACAGATGAAGAAACTGAGGCCTAGAGAAGTATAGTAACTTGCCCAAGGCCACAGGCCTTGCAAATAAAGGAGCTGATGGAAGAGGTCTGCCTGAAAGGTAGGGAGTGAATCTGATTCTTTTTTTTTTCAGATGGAATGTCACCCAGGCTGGAGTGCAGTGGCTCAATCTCAGCTTACTGCAACCTCTGCCTCCTGAGTTCAACCATTCTCCTACCTCAGCCTCCAGAGTAGCTGGGATTACAGGCACCCGCCACCACACCCTGCTAATTTTTGTATTTTTAGTAGAGATGGGGTTTTGCTATGTTGGTCAGGCTGGTCTCAAACTCCTGACCTCAAGTGATCCACCCACCTCAGCCTCCCAAAGTGCTGGGATTACAGGTGTGAGCCACTGTGTCTGGCCTGAATCTGTTTCTTGATATAGAGCCCACTATCACTTCAAGAATGTGGAGAAACCTTTGGAGAGTGGTCTTCAAAGTGTGCTTCCCAGACCAGCAGTGTTGGTGCCCCCTGGGAACTTGTTAGAAATGCAAATTCTGAAGACCCATTGGGGCCTAGTGAATCAGAAACTCTGCAGGTGGGGCTCAGGGATCAGTCCTCTGACACACGCTCCAGTTTGAGAACCAAAGCTTAATGAATGCTCTGTGATGATGGCGTAACCCAAGCAAAGGGGTCCTGAGACACCAGCCCTGCACCAGCACCCTGCTGCAGCACGAGAGGGAACCTTGCTTAGGAGTGGAAGGAAGCTCTGGAAGTGCCACTTACTTTTGTTACACCGAGGTCCGTATTTATTGGGATCAGAGCAGAACTGACACTGGGAGCCTTGGAAGCCCTCCTCGCAAATGCATGTCCCGTTGCCGCCGAGGCTATCTGCACACTGGGAGCAAAGGCAGGGCCCGTGGGCCATTAGGACACATAGTTCTCAGGTGTTTTCATTTCGTGGCCTGACTTCTTTGAATTCAGATTAAATCCCACTTGACATGACCCTCTGGGACTCCTCGTGGAAAGTGGAGTCATGTGATATTAGGGAGGCTGCTAAAGCAGTGCCGAGCTTGGGAATCCCAAGCCAGGATTTAGAACTTTAAGGGAAGTCACTCAAGGGGGCATCACAATGCTGAACTGGGAACCTTTCAACAATGCTTAAGGGATAAGTGATAAGACAGGGGCCTCCAGAATGAGTGACTAGCCTCCCTTTACAGTCTCACCTGCTCAGCTCTGTGACTCCAAACTGCAGTGTTTTCTCTCTTCAGTGGTAAACATATTTGCCTCCCACCTCTCTAGCCCTGGCAAGGTCATATGTGTGCTGATTGACATCAGCGTTGGGTGTGGGCCCTTTCTAACCCCTGGCCGCAGTCATTAGTACTGGCCTCTCCCTATTCTCCTTGTCCACATGGTGTCCCCACTCATGGCTGATACTTTCCCCTCGAAAAAGCCACGTTTTAGAGGCAGGCTTATTAAATGCACAGATGTATAATTTCCCTGTATGAACCACAGCTACTTTTGCCTCCAAGCTAGATGAGTTAAGTTTCGGCTGTTACATTTCACTAGGTTTTGCTCATAGGTTCAAAAAAGCAATCAGGAGGCAGAGCTATTTTTTAACTATCATAAAATCTTAGTTCTGGAAGGAGTCTTGAAGATCAATGCAGGTCAACCCTGATATCTCCCACAGGAGGAACGTGAGGCCCAGAGATCCTTGTTGAGTTACCCAACGTCCTGCAGCCCGCAATAGAGAAGCAGACTAGAGGCAACATTACCGGAATCTCTCTCTCCCATCCCCCATCCCAGACCCAGATCCTTCTACTGCAGACACCTGCTGTTCTTTTAGTAAGGGGTCATTTCTTTTGCTTCCTGGGAAGAGTAGCTGGCATTATATCACATTTTGGTTTAGAAGTTTTAAAAATTATTGTTTGATTTGACTTATGGAAGGCCAGTCTTCAGTATTCACCTGTCCATTTCCTGAGCATGGATTTGAGAAGCCTCCTGGACACTGGTTGCAGTCAGGTCCATAGAAGCCTTTGCAGCACTTTGGAATCTGAAAAACAAAATGCGTGTTCCCCTTTGAACCCCCAAGTAGAGCACCAATTCCTCAAAGGGGATGCATTTTAATTTCCATTATTATACTAAGCCATATTCGCCTCTCCTTATGAAGTTGCCCTTTTCTTTGGCAGTTGATGGCATGGCTAGTGCTCAGTCATCTGGTCACCACAACTCTACTGAGCCCCTCCCCTGAGTGCTGGACTGGCTGTAACACTGTGCGAACGGACAGAGGGAGGCTCATGCTTGTGGAGCCAACGTTCTAAGTTGGGGAAGAGTCAATGTATGAATTTTAAAAATAGTAAAACAAGATCATTTCAGAGAACGGTGAGTGCTTGGAAAACAAAGTATTATCATCCAGTGGTGGCAGGTAGGGCCAGAAGTCAGGTGGGTACTAGGGAGGCCACTGCAGATTGGTGGTGACAGTGCTGGTTAATGGAGACACTGAAGATGAGTTAGCCTCAGGGAAATCTGGAAGAGCATTCAGAGGGAGGGAATGGCAAGTGTGCATGCTCTGAGGTAGGAATGGGGGTGAGAGGCAGGTCAGAGCCACAGGCAGAGGGTGGGCCATGTGGGGAAGTGTTAAGAGTGTGATCTGTGTTAAGAGGGTAGGGAACCATGGGAGGCTGTGATGCAGGAAAGGACAGAGTCTGGCCACCATATGAAGAATCTACCTTTGATTCCTCTGCAGGAAGACAACAGCAAGCACGGGCCACCTGTGACCACGTGGACCCTAGGACCCAAGAGCATGGCCCTGGAGCTGCCTGGCCCTACTGGCCTAGACTAGGCCTCGGCCACGCGCTCCTCACCTTCACAGTGGCATTGCAGTACCGGGCACAGCCGCTCTTCAGGCTCCCAAACCTGCCACTGTAGACACATCTGTGTGTGAAGAGTGCCTGGAGAAAGCCAAGGAGGGAAAGCATGGCAGTCAGCATGTTTAGGTCCTCCAGGCACTGCACACCCTCTGCAGACACTTGCCATTGTACTTCCATTTCACCACTGACGTCAGGAGAGAGTGCTGGACCACACCAGCAGACCTGGGTCTACATCAGAGCTTGGACACCCTTTTTTGGGCCTGTTCCCTTGTTGGTGGAATACAGGCCAGAGTTTGCATCATCCATGGCCCACAAATCTTTATTCCCTCTTCCATGCCACAGCAGATGTCTCTAAGCAGAAAATATTTTCTGTTCATTCTGGATACGGTCTAGTCTCCCCTTCTGATCTATAGCCATCTCTAAGATCTCCTACAGAGACATTTTGGAGCCCCCAAAGGGTCTATCTACACTTCATTGAAAGGTTTGCCAAACAAAATTGTGATAGTCTGAGTTTTTCTCTTAGGAGTGGGGCAGATTTATATGCATCCTTCCATTCTAACCAACAATGCCCACTCATAATTATCTAGAACTCATGTTTACTGAGAACCTTTTATGGGCCAGACACATTGCACAGATGAGTTCATCAATCTTCAGTTCTATGTGGATGTTTTTCATGCCATTTTTTATAGATAAGGAAACTGAGGCCCAGATAGGTTAAATCATTTTTTCCAAGAAACACTGATAGTAAGTATAAGGTCTAGAGAATGGGTCTTATCACGTACAGACTTTAGGATCACAGTCATGTAGCCTCTGTGGGCCTCAGCTGCCTAATTTATAAAATATCAAGAAAATATTGCTGAGACAATAATGCTGATTTCAAGTTTTGTCATGAGAATTTAGTCTCTGGTTCAAATTTTGTTTAGATAATTGTTGATGTCAAGCTTACCCCTTCATCTTAGGCTGTTGCTCAAGAAGGGAGCAATGAGACTTTCCTAGACTATAAAATCCTAAAATATTAGCTATATGAAGGAATTCTGAGGTCACTGAGGAAGGAGCACTACAGTCCTTTTGTTGGGAATCTCAGGATAATCAACCAGGTGTGGGTCAACAGGATTCCCGGGATGGGTAATTTGAGGGCTCCTTTTAGGCTCCTACCCATTTTTAGGCTCCTACCCATGTGTCTGATTTCCCTTTCTTTTCCCTCTTCCTTCTCTTTCCCTGGGCTGAGACAATCATAGAATGGTGATTAAACATGCAGAACAAATCATGGTTCTGCCACATCAGCTGTGTGACCTTGTACAAGGTAGTTTACGTTTCCTTGCCTTAGTGCCCTAATCATACACTGGTTATGGTGATAATATACCCACGTCGTGGGGCTGCTGCATAAAGCATTTAGAACAATGTCTGGCACACAGCAATCACTGTGACACCAGCCAACACAATTTCCTCTTCTCCTCCCTCTCACATTCCCTGGTTGACAGCATCCTGAAGGACTCAGGGGTAATGGCTTTGTTAAGCAAAATAAATATCTGAACACCTGCACCTATTTAATTTTAATGTTTTGCTTTACTAAATACTTCACAATAGAATCACATTAAAGAGCTCATAACCTTCCCTAGTGATCTATTCTAGTGTTTAATGCTACTTCTCGTTTGTAAGTTCTTTCTTATGATAAACTTACAGGCAAAAATTTCTATCATCATTTTTGCCTTAGAACACTTTGCTTTTTACCACCAATAGAGTCCTTGGCATATGAATGATAGATCGTTGCACAACTGTTTTCCTTTTTAGATGGAGCGTCTCAGATAAAAGCAAAATGAAATGATTTCTTATTCATCCTCATGCCTCTGGAAGCAAGCACTATGTCTGATATATGATCAATCCTCAATAAATGTGTACAGAATTCAATTAAACTTGGAAGCTTTTGATAGTCACAGTATTATTTTCTTGTATGTCTCTGCAGAAGAGTGCTTGGGAAGAACAAATATTAGGACTTGTTTACAGACAGTTCTGCACAATATGCCAGTACCACCCAAAAGTGGACATCTATAATATTACAGTCCCAAAAGGGAAAAAGTAGACGGGAACTGAGTGCCTTCTTGATTTAGATATTGTGCTTCGGTTTTTATCTACGTGAATCTTTTTGTTATTATCATTTACAGATGAAGAAACAGTAAAAGGGTTAAACGACTTCTCTAGGGTCAATGAACAAGGATTCAAACACAGGTCTGTGGGATCACTTTCTACCATCCCCCATATAGTAGGCTACGAGCCCATCTTATATTACCCCAGCTGCAATTAATATCTTCTAAAGAAGGAAGGTAGATAGGTTGAGAAACCACACCAGTGGGGCTGCTTGGGTGATCTGTGCTTTCATGAAGCTGTCACACTCACTGTGGGCTCAGAGTTAGCAGGACATCTGCTCCAGTACACCAGAGAACAGCTCACACAAGTGCCCTGGAGGGAGATACAGGAGGTCAGTGCAGGTGTCCCTATGAGAGGGAGCAGTGGCGATGGTCCTGTGGCTGGTTTCATGCTTCCCTCCCTGTGAAGGAAACCCCACTGAGCCATGATCCTGGCCTCTCTACCCACCCCCTCCCCACACCGACTCCACCGTGGGAGAAGGAGTGAAGTCAGCGCTGGGGGTGGGGGCTGGTGGGAGGAGTTTAGGAGAGAAAACTGAGCCTGCTCAGAGCAGCCCCCTTTTTTACTTCTTTCAGAGCCAGCCTGTCCACGGGCTCCCAGCTTCTGATCAATTCTGTGCATGCAGGGAGGCACCTGCCCCTGAGGGGACATTGCAGTTATTGACCTGTGCTAGGGATGAAGTATTAGCTTTGGTTACAGACTTAAGGCCATGTCCTCCAATTAGCTTAGCAGCAATATAGCCGAACACTGAATCTCTGCCTTTCAGTCTCCTGGATTCTCCTCTACTGGTTCAGGGTGATGGAATTGGGAGTGTGCCTCCAATTTCTCCAGATCCTCTCTGACCTTCTCCATCTGGCTCTGTGCCCCAGAAGGTAGACCGTGAAGGATGTTCTCAAGCTCCCTTGCCAGCTTCTGATTGGTGTTGGCCAATGTCCAGTCACTAGCAGGATTTTGGTGGGTAGGAGGACAACAAGGTCAAGGATTTCATCCCTGCTTCCTCTCTGCTTTGGTACCATCCCTACAGCTCCTGAAGGAGGTCACCTCTTCCACGCTTCCTGCTCTCACTGGGTTCAGGTAACTCTATGTCCTGTCCCTGGGCTCTTTGGTCCCCAGTTGCAGTGGTTTCCTGCTTCTCCCTCAAAGCTCCAGCAAAACTTATTCGTTTCCTTAGCCCTGTCCACACCTCTGCAGTAGCTCCTTCATCAGAATCTCTTCGTTTGGATCATCTCAGATGGATTCTGTTTCTTGTAGAGACCATAACTAGTACAGAGTGTTGTTATTAAACGTCTAAAATCCAAACATACATGGACAATGTATTTACCAGGCTGATGGATTCAGCCTGGTAAACACTGAGACTTCCAGAGGGTACCAGCTGCTTCTACTCTTTGCTAGTCCTAAATACTTTCCAGAGAATGCATTTGGACTTTTGATGAACCCACTCAAAAACCATTCTAAACCATGTAGAGCAAATAGATTCGACTTTAAACCTAGAGAAACTAGTAAAGGAAGAGTTCATTCTAAGGCAACTATTAGGAAGTTCTTTTCCTTATGTAATCAAAATTCTTTGGGTTGTAGCTCAAACCCACATCTTGATTCTGTTCTTTAGGGAGATGGAGAATAAGCTTTTGAATAATCTGAAATCGAACAGGTGATGCACCTGCCCAATCCTTGTTTCTACAGAATGAACCAAACATAAATCACTGCTGGGGACTGGCTAGGAAAGTGACCATGTTTCTGCCTCTCTTAAAAAAGGGGTTCTCAGCATGGAATCAAATTCTCCAGATGGCGTCTGACTGGCACAGAGGATCAGCTCCGTCCTCTGTAGCCTAAATCATATCAGAGTCATTACATCAATTAAAATATCTAGAATTAAAAGAATCAGCCACAATCCTGTGCCAGGTGCTTGGCCAGCTATTTCCAGCCTTCATAACAAGACGAGGAATCAGTAAAACAAAACAATAAATAAAACGAGACCATTTTTCCTTGTTTAATGCTCATGTTCCAAGGATATTGTCAGAGCAATCACTAATGTATTATTGAAGCATCCTGAAAAGAAAGACCCAGACCTATTATTGTTAAAACTTGGGGTTATGTTTTCCATGGGAACTGAAATAGTGCATGTACAGCAGTATTGGAATTTCAGGTGCTTTGATTAAAACTGGCTGAGCTGGCCGGGCGCGGTGGCTCACACCAGTAATCCCAGCACTTTGGGAGGCCGAGGCAGGCAGATCACGAGGTCAGGAGACGAGACCATCCTGGCGAACACAGTGAAACCCTGTCTCTACTAAAAATACAAAAAAATTAGCTGGGCGTGGTGGAGGGCGCCTGTAGTCCCAGCTACTCGGGAGGCTGAGGCAGGAGAATGGCATGAACCTGGGAGGCGGAGCCTGCAGTGAGCAGAGATCCTGCTACTGCACTCCAGCCTGGGCAACAGAGCGAGACTCCGTCTCAAAACAAAACAAACAAACAAACAAAAACAAAACAAAACAAAACTGGCTGAGCCAAAAAGTTGCTATGGAAATAGGAAAGGCTAGAGGGTACAGAAGCTCATAGGGAAACAGAAAGTTTGGTTTTTTGAAAAGTACTGCAGAAAGACGGTTGATTGGCTAGGCTAGAGCAGCTACCTGAGAAGAAATTCTATTTTAAGTCCCTCTTACAGTAAAGCTGTGAGCCTGGAGCAAGTGGTCCCAGATGACAGGGACAGGGGAAGGAAGAGGCAGGAGACTGATCCTAAATCCCAGGGGTTAGGTTGGAAAACCCTGATCGGATCCCAGAGCTCTGGTATAGTGGGTAAATAATATCTTTCCAAAAACTTGTGTCCCCTGGAACCTCAGAATGTGATCTTGTTGGGAAATAAGGTCTTTGCAGATGTAATTAGTTAAGCTAACATGAGGCCCTACTGAATTAGGGTGGGCCTTAAATATAATGATCGATGTCCTTATAAAAAGAGGAGAGGTGGGTAGGACACAGAGGCTCAGGCCTGTAATCCCAGCACTTTGGGAAGCCGAGATGAGAGGATCGCTTAAGTCCAGGAGTTTGAGACCAGCTTGGGCAAGATGGTGAAACCCCATCTCTACAATAAAAAACTAGAAAAAAAAATTAGCCAGGTGTGGTGGTATGCACCTGTCATTTCCAGACTGGGCAACACAGTGAGACCCCTGCAGCTACAAGCCACGGAATGCCAAGAATTGTTGGGAGCCCCCAGAATCCAGAAGGAGGCAAGGAAAGAAAGATTCTTCCCTAGAGCCTTCAGAGGGAGCATGGCTCTGCTATCTTGATTTCAGACTTCTGACCTCCAGAATTGTGAGAGAATAAATTACTGTTGTGGCAAGCCTCCCAGTTTGTGGTAATTCATCATGGCAGCTCTGAGGAGCCAATATTCCTGGGCAGCATCTATCATTGCGGAAATTCCCCAAGGAACTGTGGTTCACAGTTTATGAGGTGGGACTTCAGATCCACCTGCATCTTCATGAAGACGGAAGCCCTTTGGGGACAAGGTTCTGGAAGTCAAACTTTCTTTGACACCTTTCTCAGAATTGTGAGGAGTGGGATGCTCTCTGCTCTGAGGGGCTGTTTGGGGCCCTTACTTATTTTCCTAGTTTTCTTACCAGTTTCATCTCTCTCTTTGTTTCATCACATCGATGGGGCAGAATCGGGACAATGGAGGGAGGAATGAGAACTCCTGTCAGTGTGTAAATTCGGCCATTTTTGGCAGTGATCTCAATTTCTTCCATTGCCACATCATTTGCCAGAATCTGTCCCTGGAAAGAAAAAATGACATCTCTAATTCTGTACTATTCTGTACTGCAGGACTGCCAGTGATCCTCAGGCAGACTGAATGGTGGCAACTTTGCTAAAAAGTCCTCAACATCACTTAACTTTTCATTGGAGGGTAGGTTGCTATTATAAGGGTTTGGCTGACAGGGAAAGATTGAATCTGTTCAGTGAATTCTTGACTAACACCAGGCAAGGATGCCCTTGTAGCAATGGTTCTTGCAAGTGCAGGGCTAAGTACAAATTATAATTATTCAAGCTCTGCAATATACTTGCTGTGAGACCTTGCGCAAATTCTTTGACTCTCTGTGGTGAAATAGGGATCCGTTCATTTGAATACATTTATTGACCTCACTTATGCTCTGCCTTTGGAGCTGGGTATACATCTGTGAACAAATAGATGAGTTCTTGTTTATGTTTTAGTGGAGGGAGCAGAAAATGAACCAATTAGCAAAGATTTCTGATCTCCACTTTCCTCATAAACCTGCCACCCACCCCCTGCAGTATTAACGACAGCTTCATTCTTCTGGTTGCTCAAGTCAAGCTCCATGAGTTATCCTGGCTTCCTCTGTCTTCACCCCCATTTAACCCATCAGCAAATTCTGCTGTATCTACTTTCAGAATATTAGGTTGGTGCAAAAATAATCACAGTTTTTGCAATTTTTTAAAAATTGCAAGACTGCAGTTACTTTTGCACCAACCAGATACATTCAAAATTCAGCCACTCCTCACCATGTCCCTGCTACCACCCTGGTCTGAGTTACCGTCAGTATTCTCCAGATTATTGCAATCAAATCTCCTCACCAGCCTCTCAAAATGTGTGCCTGATCATGTCATTCCTCAGTTCAAAATCCTCCAACTGCTTCTCCTCTCATTCCAAGTAAGAGCCTGCATCCTTACCCTGACTTCTTAGGCCATGCATGACCTGACTCCCACTCTCCTCCTCTCTCTCTTGCCCAGCCTCCTTTCCTACTCTTCTCCCTTTTGCTCTCTCTGCTCTAGCCACACTGGCCTTGCTGTTCCTCACACAGCCCAGCATGCTCCTTTCTGCTCTGTGCTTTTCACCCTTGCTGTTCCCTCTGGAATGTCCCCCGGATATTCACACTGTTTGTTCCCCTAATTCCTTCAGGTTTTGTTCAGATGTTTCTTCCCCATGAGGGCTTCTTGAGTATTTATCTAAGATGTCAGCTCCATCCCCACCTTCTGTCCCCCTTCCTTGCTTTGCTGTTTTTCTCCTTAGCACTTGCTGCTGTCTAATTGATGATATATTTTATGCATTTAACTTATTTTCTATCCCCTATTTACTAGAATGAAATTTCCATACAACCAGGGACTTTTGTCTGTTTGTTCATTGGTCTGTCTTCAGGACCTAGAACAGTGCCTGACGCACAGTAGGAACTCAATAGATATTTGTTGAAAGAATGAGATAATCATCACCATCAACAGTGATTCTATATCAACCCTGTGCTGCTGGATGTTTGTTCATATTGCAACCCCAGGGAGTTAGATGAATAACGCAGCCTTCTTTGGAGTTTTAAAAATAAATTGTGTTCCCCTGACCTCAGGGTCTTTGCACATGCTCTCTCTCTCTTTTTTTTTTTTTTTGGTCTGGAACTCTTTTCTACTGATCTCTGTCCAATTTCACTTTATTCATAGCATGGCCAAAGCATCACCTCCTCAATGAGGACCTCCTGGCCTGAAGATGCTCTCAGACTCCTCCTGTTCTGTGCTCTCACAGCCCCCTGAATTTCCTCTTGGGGGCACTCATTACCATTGTAATTAAATAATTAACTCATTGCCCAGTGAGTTATTTAAAGTCTGTCTTCCCTGCTGGGATAGAAGTCTATCTTTTTCACTCCTTTATTCTCGGCATCTAGTGCAGACTCTCACACATGTAGTTGCTCAGCACATATCTGCTGAGAGAAGTGAGCAAATGAATGAAATAATCATAAAGATTTTAAGCCCATGAGTTAGCATAGAGGCAGGATAAACTGATGAATAATCATTATCGAGGAAAGATGTGTTCAAGTGATGGTGGCGGTGGTTGAGTTTTCACTTACGTTGTCGGTGGTGTTGAACTGTATGAGCTGGTTGGCCATGCTCCTGATGTGAGGGGTGGAGATGAGAGTGGCCACTTCAAGCTGCAATAAGAAGAGAACAAAAGGCAGATATATATATATATATATATATATATATATATATATATATATATATATATTTTTTTTTTTTTTTTGAGACGGAGTCTCGCTCTGTCGCCCAGGCTGGAGTGCAGTGGCGCGATCTCGGCTCACTGCAAGCTCCGCCTCCCGGGTTCACGCCATTCTCCTGCCTCAGCCTCCCGAGTAGCTGGGACTACAGGCGCCCGCTACCACGCCCGGCTAATTTTTTGTATTTTTAGTAGAGACGGGGTTTCACCGTGTTAGCCAGGATGGTCTCGATCTCCTGACCTCGTGATCCGCCCGCCTCGGCCTCCCAAAGTGCTGGGATTACAGGCGTGAGCCACCGCGCCCGGCCAAGGCAGAGATATTTGGGGCCACACGCAGGGCCCTGAGTTCTTAAAGTCCTCACTAGAAAAAATAGACTTCAAAGTGAAATAAGTAAAGGGAGTTTTGATCTCAAGAGTTTTTGTGGCTTTGAAGATCGCTCTGATAATGGACTCATTGTTCACGGCTGAGGGTTTATTCAGAGCTACAGATAAAGGACATTTTCTAGCATCAAAATATTGGAATTCAAGACTAAGTTAGCTATCTTGGAAGCAGAGAGAAAGTAGCAGCAGGAAAAGTGGGGCCAACCTGGGTAAATGGGACAATGTGGTATCTGACGAGTTCCAGAAGCTTCCGAGATCCCTGCAAAGGAACCAAATACTTCTTTAGTCAATGAAGAAAATGCAACACTTCCACTCTTGTGGAATCCTCTTCAAATGACGTTAGACAATCAAGAAAAATGACCCATAATCTATTGGGAAATCCAGGGTGAGAGAAACCCCACCTCCAAATAGCTAACATTCACCAAATTCCCACTCTGTGGAAGAGGCTGTTTTGAAAGCATAATATGCATGTCTCATTTAATCCTCCCAACAGCCGTGTGAGGTGGGGACTCCTATTGACCCATTTTATGTGTGGTAATACTGACATTCAAAGACATGTCCAAGGTCAAAAAGCTAACTCAGGATATGAGCCTAAGAATTAGCCCAGGCTCTCAGTTACTCTGCTCCATCACTTCTCAGAATGTCTAAGGCTATATTCCGGATTTTCTAAGACAGCCTTGATTTATGATTATGTTCCATTTGCTCCATAAATAAACGTCTGTTTGTCAGACCACATACAGGTCATTTAGGATTATAGAGTCATAGGGATAGCGATCACCTCTTCCTTCCATGAGAAGTTTGTCCCTCTCCTTCAAAGCCCTTTCCAAGGTTTCTCAAGCTTCATAAAACTGAAGCAGCAGTGGAGAAAAGAGGGTCCTAGCCCCACAAAGGAGACCATAGACAGGATGAGCAGCCCTTATAGGGTGCCCTGGAAGAGGCTGCAGAGTTGAGGAACACAGGGACCACACTCTTTGTGAGAAGAAGGCAGCGGCCACAGTGGTCTGCTGTAATTTATCTGCAATCTCCCAGCTAAGTCAGAGATGGGAGTTACAAGCTTCACAGCCCTCAAGTTCTGCTATTTAAGTAGCACAGCCACAGTCACTCTGGCTTGGAAAAGTGAAGGATCACAAATCAAGATCCTAATAACTGCCAAGAGGTTGAATGTTCTAAGAACAGGTTGCAACAGCGTGAAGTCCCAGGCTAAGAGAAAGCCCTGCTGAACCGGAGTTTCCTCACCCAGCCTCCTCCCTGCATTTGACCTTGGTCACTGTGCCAAGGGAGTTACCTGTTAGTAGCAGGACCACCTATCCTGGCTTGTCTGGTACAACCCTGGTCTATGCCTATTGTCCTGGCACCTCTATTCACTTTCAGAAGTGACCTGGCATGGATGATAAGTTATGTGGCCACCATATCTATTAGCCAATAGCATTATGTGCAGGGCAGGGTTATCAATAAAAATGTTGAAATTGACCACCAGTTAGCCAGCCCTGGAAGTGATGCTTTCTGCAGCCCTGGTTCTGTTACTATGTGACCTTGAGCAAGTCACCTAGCCTTTACATCTCAACTTACATCTTCAACTTATGTCTCAGTTACTGCATGGTATTCAGAAATGGAGACTTACAGGCAGAAGCAATGTTATTACATGCTCTGATGCTCCAGTGGTTGAAGGAGTGAGACAAAGTGGGGACTGTTGGGAAACATCCCCCAAACTTGACTGCATCCACCAAACTGGACTGCAAACTCCTGGAAGGCAGGGGCTGGGTTTGTCTGGTTTGCTAACCACCCATCACCATGTCCCCAGCCAGTGCAGTGTGGGACATACAATAATTTTTCCATAAACATTTGTGCCAGTAAATTAAAGGGCATGGGTAGGGGTCCTGGGAGGAGCACTGAGCTGGCCTTCAGGAACATGAGATCTAGTCCTGGTTCTGCTTGTGTGTAACCTTCCGCAAGTCACTTAACCCATGAGTCTCAGTTTCACCTGCAAAATAAGGGGACTGGTATGGATTCCTTCCAGTCTTCTGACGCTTCTATAGGAAAGCATTTAGCAATGAGATAATCCACTTTCAAAGCCTCAGGAATTAATTATTGAATCCTTTTGACAAGAAGCAGAAGAATGAGAGGGACAAAGGAATTCATCCGCATCACTCCCGTTACTGTGTGTGCCTGTGTCTTATCTGGCTGAGATCTATTGGAGCCATTGCCCAGTTCAAATTCACTCCAGTGTGGCTCGAACAGGACATGTTTCCAGGAGCTGTCGTTGTTGAAGAGCCTTTTGGTGCGACACATTCTTTCTTTTATGAGGGCACTCCCTTCCTGCTGTTTTAGGTAAAAACAAAACCAAACAAAACCAAACTCAAGTTCTTTGGTGCCAGACGCAGAAAGAGATAATTTGACCTTGAACTCTATAAATTCAAGTCCCTTTCCCCACTTTACTTGCAGAGTGTCTGTGAATTGGCAAGGGCAGGTGTCTTGCTCTCTTTGCTTTTATTTCTGTCTGGTTCAGTGATGAAACCGTGAACTGGGGCTTGTAATCAGAAGCTGTGGTCTCTGCAGGACTGGGAGGGTTTCCAGACTGAAATTTTGCCTCAGAGAGAAGTAGAAAGATACACTGGGAAGAAGACATGGCATTCCAAAGTCAGAATTAGAAGCCCTTCTTCCAAAGAGGACTGTTTATTTTCCATTTCATTGGCATAGCCGATGGGGAATTTCCTGTACTCTTCCCTGAAGATAAAGCTGTTAAGATGGATGGAGACAGAAGGAGCTTCCTATAGGTTGAGAAAAATTAACCCCTCTGTACCTGAGAAAGAAGCAGAAATGATTGTACTTCTCACCTAGAAATTGAAATGGAAAAGCAGTTTTTAACTCAGAACAAAGAGACCTGAAGTTTCATGTTCTTTGCAGGCAGAAAGATACGCCTTGGAGAGAAACAAGATTGAGAGCCAGGAGCAGTGGCGTGCATTAACCATTTTTGTGGTGTAAGTATTCTTACCAAAGGCTTATTTCAAGCTATAAATGTCATCTCATTGAACAGAGCTCAGAAGAGATGTACACAATCTACTCTTGAGAGCTTAAATGAGTCATTTCCAGATACCACTGGAAGGAGTTACAAGGGAGGAGAAAGAGAAGAATGTTTGGAACAAAGGTGGCTGACAGAAAAGCAACGAGGTTGATTTTTTCCTATTCTAGTTAAAAGGTTTTATTTTAATTTTAAGTGTGTCATAGAACTCCTTTATTATTATTATTATTAAAATGTGCATCAAATTAGAAGCTATGTACTCAGGGAGGCCACATAATCTCAGGATTTTAATAATTTCTTAGGGGAACAACATTACCTTTTTTTTTTAGCTCACTTTAAGTATGAATGTGAGTTCTAAAGAGAGGTCTAGCAGTTTTCTGCAATAGCTAGGTTTCATAAAATTTGGGTGTGAATCATATTTTGAAATATCATTCTATTTTGGAAGACCCTGGGAAATCTGAATTTTCTATGGAAACTTATAACTAATCTTTTCATATGTTGAACATCTGTTTGCAATGTAAGAGATTACTTTTGATTTATCTCCTTGTTAAGTTTTAAAAAAATCCTAAGTTTTTTGAAGGCAAGATATCCTTATAGATACCTGAAAGCATTCTAAAAAGGGATATATATCTATGTGAATTCCTAAACCTAACAGGCAACAACTTTCAGCATTCCCAAAACAGTGTGGGCTGGGGCTATCTGAATTAGAAAGTTGGTGGTTACCAGCGTGTCTATTTCTGGGCCTCATCCCAGCACCACTAAACCAGAGTGCTTGAGGTAGGGCTTTGGAATCTGCCTAGTTAGCAAGCTCCATGGATGGTTTCTGTCTACACTACACTTTGGGAATCACTACCCTAAAAGACTGGGACATCCTTTCCTCCTTCCCTCCACATTCTATATAGTCAACACTGATCTTTATGAAGTCATAGGTCATCTCTCCCCATTACCAAGATGGTGGCATAGTTTCAGGGCACTGGAAGAAAGCATGTGACCTTTCACGTAATTCCACTATTTGACATTCTAACAAACAAAATTCCACAATAGGCTGTCCTCTTCAAGTTAAGGCTATTATTTCTGGGAAAGGAAACACTTTAAAAGGTTTCAGTCATTGACACCCTGATATGAAGAAGTCAATAATTGCCCTTTTAGAGGAGAATGTGAGAGAACTGAAAGCCCATGGTGGAGAAAGATGAAAGCAATAGAAAGGAAAGGAAAGGCTGAAGCATCTAAAAATAACACATATTCTTTTTAAAGTTTAGCCTAGACCTGGCCCTGAATGGCCTAGTTTAGGCTTCATTCTCTAGGTGGTTTTAGAGTTGTAGGGAACTTGAAGTGTTGATTTTACTAGTGAGAAATATTAGAAGAGTCAAGACAAATCAAACCAACCATTTAGGCCTGGGATTGCAAATACATTTCATTTCCTGTATCAAGTCTAATTGATCATGGCTACTTGAAATTCTATCGAAGAGACTGAAGCCACATCCAGGCTTAGTTCCAGAATGTTGTGATTGATTAGTGATGCCTGCCTTGGTTGTTGGAGGGTAGGTGGTGATACATGTACAACTTATTTACTATCTCTCGTTTAGGAAAAACCTGTTTGGACACAGACTGAGGCAGTGCTGCTGACACGATGCCATCAGAGCAAGCAGAATACGGTACCTCTGGAGAAAGGAGGTAATCGAGAGTGCCGTCCTTCATGTTATTCAATGCTTCATTATTTGGAACAAAAATGGTGTATGGTCCACCAACTCCATCCTCATCTAAGGCATGTCCCAAATTGGTTTCCTGCATTTGGGAAATGAAATTTTGTATCTGCAGCCTACCTTGGACAAATATTTAACATAATTCCCCAGAAATTTATAATTGACACCCCTGCTAATTTTACAAAAGTCTTGACATAAATATTTTTCAGAAAATTATGAAAAGTGCTTACCTCTAACAAAGATCTGAACTTGCTGTACCTTGGTTGTAGCATTGTCATTATGGTTTGCTAAAAAGAGACATTTTGCTTAAAAATCGGGAAATAAAATATTGTGATTTAGGAAATACAAACTCTAACATTTAAAGACTGATGACAGAGTTTATGTGTCAGTATGGATTTATATAAATGAACCTGGTCAACTGCAATGCATTATATAAATGTTCGCTGTCGTTGAAACAGTAGTTCAGATCTGCATGTTCTGAAGTATCCTTTGGCCCTCATCATCTAGGTCAGAAGTAATAAGTTTTATTGCAGCAACAACTGCCCTCTATAAAATATTTTCATGATGACTGGTCATGGACTGAGTTGCCTGATGCAGTAATAAAAGAGGTAAAAAAAAAATCCAGATCTTTCCCACATATGTTACTGTACGTCTTGCTTTCTTTCTGCAGAGATTCCCAGGTTTCTATTGGAAACAGACAAACCACCTCTTCTTCTCTCTGCTCGGGATCCTAGCATAAATGAAGCACAAGCACAGAGTGCTGGCATGCTCTGGATGTGACTCTCCAGGGAACAAAGGAAGATGGACCTGGCCTGATGTGACTTTTATCTGAATACTAACCTCATTGTTGCTCTCAAATGTGGGTTCTAACTTGTCCATGGCTCTGTCAAGGATGTGCAGAAGCCCATTGGAAGCAATGATGTCCCCTTGTATAATTTTTACCTTCTTTTTGCCTCCATAGAGTTTAAGCTTTATTTGATTGTCCTAAAACACCAAAGAAAGATAAAATAAGATTACTATGGTGTCCTGGAAGGAGCAAGCACTGGAGTAGAGTCAGAAGTCTTGAGTCCTTGGGCTTTGATATTTACTGGCAATGTGATTTTGGATAAGTCACTTAATCTAAAGTGGGGATGAAAGTATCTGCTTTGTTAACCTCACAGGGTTTTCATTAAGATCAAATGATATGATGTGTGAAAGCACTGACAACTATATATGCTATACCTGGGCAAGGTATTATCAAGCTCTTCTCCAGCAGACTGCAAGCTTCATAAGGACAAAACTATTTAATTTACTATAAATTCATCACTCACTTTAGTGTCTTGCACAGAGAAGGCACACAATAAAAATATTTGTGGAATAAATAACTGAAGCTAATTCCTTCTTCCTGCCATATAACTCCTAATAAGTGACAGACTTAGTAAATATTGGTTGAATGAATGAACAGGTAAATACATGCATATCCTTGTGAGAAAGCAAGCCACATCTTCCTATCTGTCATTCATCCATCCATGCATGCATCCTCCATCCATCTCTCCAACCATCCATCCATTCACCCATCCATCCGTCCATCCATCCATCCACCTATCCATGCATCCTCCATGCATCTCTCCATCCATCCATCCATCCATCCACCCATCCGGTGACCTATCCATGTATCTACCCATCCATCTGTTCAGTGACCTATCCATGTATCCATCCATCCATCCATCCATCCATCCATCCATCCATCTATCCATCCACCCAGTGACCTATCCATGTATCTGTCCATCCATCCATCCATCCATCCATCCATCCAGTGACCTATCCATGTATCCATCCATCCATCCAGTGACCTATCCATGTATCCATCCATCCATCTATCCATGTATCCATCCATCCATCCATCCATCCATCCATCCATCCATCCATCCATCTATCCATCCACCCAGTGACCTATCCATGTATCTGTCCATCCATCCATCCAGTGACCTATCCATGTATCCATCCATCCATCCAGTGACCTATCCATGTATCCATCCATCCATCCATCCATCCATCCATCCATCCATCCATCCATGCATCATCCATCTTCACACATGCACTGCAGCAGATTGGTTAAGAATGTGGACTTTGGAGCCACATTTGAATCCTGGCTCTGGCACTTACTGTGTGGCCTCTCTTCTTTCTTACTGGAGCAACAGGGATTATGACAGTCCCTCCTTTACAGGGTTATTGTGAGCCTTATGTAACACAGATAAAGATTTATCCCCATACTTTGCTTAGAACAAGCACTCAAGGATCTATTAACTATTGATGTTCAGTAAAATGTAATAGTATAGGTCCTATGCCTATATACATGCACATTTTGTTGACTAATCACCTGCTCCCCAGCTCAATAAAATCACAGAAAGAGTTAAGAAGTGGGAGTGGGGTGGGGGAGGATGGGTTTATATAAAAAACAAACAGAACTAATGGCATTGGGAGAGAGGAATGTTAGGTTGGAGAAGATGGATCAACTCCAGCAATCTAAAACAAATACAATCTATTTCCTTCTATAAGAGGAATGCTGATCTGGCTTTGTGCTGAAGCTTTCAGGAAACAGGTTTATAGCAAAGTTTCTCCTTCCTGCTGGCAGTTGAATGACAGTTGCCTTGAAAACTAAATCAGACCAGACCAAAGTCAAACACTTTGTAACCCCCTTTGCATAACACTCCACCCTTCCTCCATGGCCTTCCATGGTGTTGCTGTCTGTTTCTTCCTATATAAGGTGTTTGACAAATAATACATGAGGAAAGAATTTCCTTGTAATTTTTCACAAACCCCAAACAAAAAGAGAGAGAAGGCTATGGGCATTGGCTTGGTGGATAATTTAGTTCTGGGAGTGAAAATCAGAGGAACCCTTACCTTATCGCTGTTGAAGATTTCCCCCGACTTTCCAGTCAAGGTGTAGAACGTGTCTGTGTTATTCATATATTCGATGTTCATCTGACCAGCAATTATGTGGAGTTTCACAAAGTATTGAGCAGCTTTATTATCCACCAAAAGCTCATTTACCTAAGACAGAAGAGCCAATTTTACTATTATTTGAAGAAGAAAATGAGTTTTGTAACACATGCTGTGCCTTACTTATTATCAAAGACATCAAAGCCAGGGCACCCTAACTTGGGTTTGGGCTTTTGCAAATACAAATGCATGAAAGCACTGACAATTATACTTGCTATACATTACCATCGGTGCAATCAACCCGGGCCAGGCCTTCCAGGGAGTAGAAACCTGGAGAGTTGGAGGCAATGCACAATCTACTGTCAAACCAGGGGAGGTTGCTTTAGCATTGAAACTGACATGGGGAAAGCACAGCATCGCAATGGCCCCAGGAGGAACAAGGAACAAGGAATCTATCTTGAACATGGGAAGCAGATGGGAATAAAATATGAAGTTTCATGGAAAGAGTAGGTAAAGCAAGTAAGCTGATTGTACTTTTGAATAGAAAAGTTAAGATTTTTGAAATCCATGGGATCAAATCTACATTTTGTCATTACTACGTAGTCAACACTGAACAGATGCTTATATTAACTCTGTGTAAACTATGTGTTAAATGAGAGACCACGTGCAAAGTGCCTAGCCTAGAGGCATACAATGTTTGCTGGTTCTTTCCAACAGGAGTGGTGTGAGGACATCTCTGAAGGTGAACAATAGAGAGATGAATATCAGACAGGTTAATCGTGGTGGTATATGAGGGTTAGAGAGCCGGCAACTTACTGGGTTTTGATTCATTGCAACAAAAATTATTATCACAAAATATCTTGGATTAAGATAACCCAATTTTATTTTTTCATTTTTATTTTTTCCCACTTCCCAGATTTCAATCTTTTATTGGCTTCCATCATTTTATGTGTATTTGTTAATCCATTTACTTAAATGTTTATTTATTTCTGGCTGACCTGTTTCACAGAGCATTTAAGACAGATGACAAGAACACACAATAAAAATCAAGATCTGGGCCAGGTGCAGTGGCTCACGCCTATAATCTCAGCACTTTGGGAGGCTGAGGCAGGCAGATCACGAGGTCAGAAGATGGAGACCATCCTGGTCAACATGATGAAACCCCTTCTCTACTAAAAATATCAACATTAGCTGGGCATGGTAGCATGTGCCTGTAGTCCCAGCTACTTGGGAGGCTGAAGCAGGAGAATAGCTTGAACCCGGAAGGCAGAGGTTGTAGTGAGCCGAGATTGCGCCACTGCACTCCAGCTTGGGTGACAGAGCAAGGCTCCATCTCAAAAAAAAAAAAAAAAAATCAAGATCAGGAAAAATAAAAACACATGTTAGATGGTAAAGGTGGGAGGGAGAAAGATATATAGAATACCAGTTCCTACACAATGATTAAAATGGAGGCCAGTGAAGATAATAAGTTGTATACAAATCGATAAGTCCATTATTTACATTAAACCAAATATAACTATATTAGTGATGCCATCTCGATAGGACGCCTCCACCAGGCACTACAAGTTTCATTCCCACTGGATGACATTATCTCAAACAACAGCTGCTCACACTGAAGACTAAAATTTCCTTCTTATTTTTTCCTTATCGCTTGTACCATTTATAATGATTTAAAAAACCCACATATCTAGCTAATACATTAATTTAATTCTTCCTGTGGGAAGTGAGCAGTTTTGCATTAAGCAAATCTTCTTTATCACCTGGATATATGTTAAGAACACTCAGTGGTTACCTGTAGAGGGTAATGATTGGAAAGGGGGACCAGGGGGCCTTCTAGGTTGCTGGCAATGGACTTGGTGTTTACACAAGTAGGTTCACGTTGGGAAAATTCACTGAGTTGTACACTTACAATTTGTATACTTTCTGTAAGGATGTTATATATCACTAAAAGAAGTTTATCAAAAAATCACCATCCTTATCATCAGTAGGTTTAATTTTAATGGGGATTTCCCACTTTAAATAAAAGAAGGTACTCCCTACTAAGGCTTTTCATATTAGCCCTTTGGTGTAAGGTCATTTTAAATACTCACATTGAATCCTTTCAGTCCCTTGTCTGTAGGTAACAGCACCGTGAAGGGTCCCAGCTTACTCAGTGGCCAGGCATAAGCTTTGTCTTAGGAGTCGAAATAACACAAAGAAAGAAAACGCCAAATGAGTCAGTCAGTGGTAGAGGAGGAGTAAAATCAGGCAACAGGTCTTGGGTCACGACCGGTCCATTTATGCCCTTCTCTATTCTAATGGGTATGTGCAGGCCCTGTGTCAACTGGGAATCTCTCTAAGAATGTAAGGCACCCTAAAGCCATGGCCTCAATACATTCCACATAATGCCATGAGAGTTTTCCTGCAGACAGCCTCAGCTTCAAAGATACCCTGGCTGAGCAGTTCAGGCATGACAAAATCCTACCACAACCCCAGGGTCCCTGACCCTGCGCTTAACTTTCTGAGTTGTCACTGTCTCGGTGAGCAAAGATGCAGCCCTTGTTTTTATCCAGGGCCAGCTCAGAAGAGCCCTGATGATTGGTTTAATGCTCTGCAGTTACCATGTTGAAATGCTTAATAAATTTTGCACAAAGAATCCTACATTTTCACTTTCCAGTGGGCCCAGCAAAGTATGTAGGTAATCCTGCTTCCATCACCTGGAGAAGCTGGGATGACAGGACAGGCTCTGTGTTCTCACACCCAGAGGCAGTGTACAAGGACTTTGTCATGGGGAAGGTGAAAGGTCAACAGGACTCTGTCTAGGGAAATGTTGGAGGGCCTGGTCTGCAAAAAACACTACCTCCCCACTGTCTGGTCCCATTTGGTATTCTAAGAGTTCTTAGAGTAAGGCTGTGAGGAAACTGGTAGATTGCCCCTGAGCCCAAGGGATGCCACTAATACTTGATGCCCTATGGGATGCCTTGGGAAAAATGGGATGTTTATGCAGGAGACATTAAATGGGATATTTAACCTTAAGATTTATGCAGAGAACACAGCATTGACCCATCAATTACACTTGTTTATCTATGTTCTTGCCGGGAGATCATTTTTGGCAACTGGTAAATTCCAACATAAAAGCTGATATTTTTAAAGTTTCTGTTGATTGGCCAAGTCTGTGTTTTACTTTTTTCAGAACGGCTGGATTTGTGTTTTATTGGAAGTTGTGTCCAATGCTGTGATCAGTTATAATATTTCATTCTCTAGAGAGTGTGGAGTAATGGCCCTTAGAAGCCATTTGCAAATACATGAGGGTGTTTTAGGCTCTCACCTTGCCTGGGGGGCTGGAGGTGAATGTGTCACTGTAGGCAATTAGTGACTGGGGGACCAAGGGTGCTAAGATGGTTGCATACAACCAAGACTATTCCAAAATTCAAACAGCCCCTCCACTGAGGAACAAGGATGCTGCCCTGGGGTCTCAGTCACCCTCTCTATTCCCAGTTTTACCTGCCAAGCTTTGTTCATACCTGAAGGATCTAGAAGGTCAAGGATGAGGGGGACAGTTTGTATCCTCACATCAGTAGCTGTCCTGTTCTTACTGTTACTGCAGCTCTGTTGGTCTATGGTGACCCCCAAACCCTGTCCTCAGCTCTCTGCCTGCTAATTCTTGCATTGCTAGATCTCTTGGTACTATCTCTTTGCTTGTCTTCTTTGAAACAGCTGCCTGCCCTTTCCCTCTCACCTGCATGACCCCTCCAAAAAGGCTGATTCTAATAGACAAGGCTCGCCTGTCCCTTTCTGAATCATTGTATCTTGCAGATGCCCTTTCCTGAAAGAGGACTTTTGTGTGGAAATCTGTACCCATAGCTGCATACCTAGGAGTGAGATGAAAGAGGTCAGCCTTCCTTGCCATTTTCCTCTGGGTTCAGTATTTAATTCTCTGAGTCGCTCCATAATGTTTCCATAACACGTTAAGCCATCACCCACGTAACCTTTCTGGCAAATGCATCTACAGAGAGGGGGAAAAGACATCCTCAGGGTTTTAGAGCCATTGAGTATTTTGATCATACAGTCCAATCCCCTCATTGAACAGATGGAGCAAAGGATGCCAAGGGTAGAATAGGGACAAGAGAGCATTCCTAGCGTGGTATCTGACATCCAGTAGCTCCTCAAGAAATGGATGCCTAATAAATTAAATGTATCTGTCAACACTAGATATCTTTGTATGCTCTTTGTCTCAGTATTTCTCAAAGTGTGATCAAGAAACCATGCACATCAGAATCACTTGGAGTGCTTAATATATTTAATATAACATATTTAATATAATAAATGTGGACTCTAGGGCTCCACTGCATGACTGAATCAGAATAAGCTACTGAATTCAGCCTGCAGGACAGCAAAGATTCAGCATTATTGATCTACTTAGAATGCTTCCCCCACCCCCGGCTCCTTCCTAGCTGAGAGCTCTGCTCAATTGCCACTTCTTTCAGAAAGGCTTCCTTGATTGCCTGTCTCTTTCTCCACTCTCTCACTGTGTCTCCATTATATATACTCTTATGAAACCACATAGCTCTTCTCCATAGCAGCGATCATAGTGCAATTTCACCCTGATCTGTGTGATTATTTGATTAATATCTGCTTCCCTATAACATTTGAGAAAAGAGTGAGGGTAAGGGCTATGTGTGTATTTGTTCACTGTTGTGAACTCCAGAATCCAGCACAGGGTAGGTCCATAATAGGTGCTCAATAGTTGTACAATAAGTAGTAATTGAATTAAATAAATAGCAAACAATGAAGTATATAAACAATGAAAATAAATATAGAAACTATGAAATAAATATGTAAACAATGAAAATCACAGAAATTTTGTACAATAGTTTCATAAGACAGAAGTAGAGTTAAAAATGTACTATCAGTGGTATGCTGATAAATGTTTAACAACCAACTCTCTGGGGGAGGGGGAAGCCCTAATTTGTAGCATTTGCCAATTTCCATGGTTAATATGCCAATCTTGACCAATTTCAAACTAATAAGATGATGCTAACCCTCTTGTGAAATTTCTGAAAATTTAACACTCAGCTCTTGTGAGTCCATAAGCTCTGGCTATAGCAGGCCACAACTATGCAGTATAGAGGAGTTGACAGCTGGCTGAAATTGACAAGGTGATGAGGAAGATGACTTTCACAAGCATCTTGGAGATGAGCCAGGAACCAAAGCGAAGTAAGGGAAGAACATTCCAGAGAGGAGAGATGCAGGGAACAAAAGATGTGCTGTGACTACATCACAGTTTTGCAGTGCTCACACCACACCACAGCTGGGACTCACATTGAGGAGAGCATTCTAAAGAAAGACTATGCACTCTTTTTTTTTTATGGTTAATCCACGTGTGTTTCTAAATATATTTCCATGGCAAATAGATTACATGTTCAACAAGTTTGCTGCAGACCTTCAGAATCCTACCACCCTCTGCCTGGATTGTTGCACAGCCTCTACCTGGTCTTTTTGCCCATATGTTCTACCCTGAAATCTGTTTTTCATGCAATCTCCTGACTGCGCTTTAAAATTCTGGCACCTGTGTGCTTAAAACCCTCACTGACTCCTTTTATCCACATGAGAAAGTGTACACAGGAGAATCCTGCTCTGTCTTCTTTTTGGTGTCCACTGAAAATTCCAGCAGCGCTAAACTACTTCTTTTTTTAGGCTGTTATGCCTTTCTCAGCCTGTCTGTCCCGCCAGGAATGCTTTCCCATCCTCACCTTATCACTCTGGTGTGACCTCTCCCCAGCTGTGTTGAGCACTTCCAGCACATCCCATCGATACCTCTATCACAACCCTATCCACCAGAATTACCTCTGGAGACATTGTCTCTTCTGCTAGATGGTACACTGTCCTAGAAGATGGATCCCAACTATAATAATTCCTCATTATATCCTAGCACTTAGGGCAGTGCCTGATTGTTTAACTGATTATTTACTGATTATTTAAGTACCTTCTTAATTCTAGGAACCTTCTAGGTAAGAGAGCTACAAAGATGATAATAAGAGACACTTTGCCCTTCTTGAGTCTTACATGCTAAGGATGGACCTGAAAACAAAATAATTATAGCAACATGGTAAGGCCACTTGACCTCCTTGAGTCCCAGTTTCCTCTTCTATAAAATGGGTTTAATAATACCTTTAGGATAGTTGATAGAGAGATAAGGAAAGAAAAATAGCACTGTGACAGACATATAGAAAAAGCTCAATGCTTGGCAGATGATAACGACAAGGACAAGGCTGACATGATGAAGAAGGTGACTATAATGACAACAGTGACCTAGAGGTGCTGGGATATACCAGGACAGCCCATAGAGAGATAAATGAAGTTTCATTGTAAGTGCCATGATAGAAGATTGAATAGGATGCTATAGGGCATGGAGAAGGAAGTAACTGATTTTACCTGGAGAAATAGGGGACAGCTTCTAGGAGAAAGTAATATTTAATTCTAGAAGGTTGCATATGAGTTCTTTCTTTCTCTTTTCTTTTCTTTCTGGAGTTTTCCCTCTTGTTGCCCAGGCTGGAGTGCAATGGCGTGATCTCAGCTCACTGCAACCTCTGCCTCCTGGATCCAAGTGATTCTCCTGCCTCAGCCTCCTGAGTAGCTGGAGTTTTGGCCTCCCAAAGTGCTGGGATTACAGGTGTGAGCCACCGTGCTCGGCTGCCTATGAGTTTTCTAGCTGGACAAACACTTGGGGGATCATTTACTGATGAAGCCTTTGGGGTTTTTATGAAGAATTGGCTCTCAACCAGAGGCAATTTTGCCCCCACTCCCCAGCCCCGCACAGAAGCCATTTGGCAATGTCTAGAGACATCCTTGGTTGCTACAACTGAGATGGGGATCTGCTTACACAGCCCAGCCCCTCACAACAAAGAACTGTCTGGAAAAATGTCAGTAGAGCTGAGGTTGAGAAACCTTTTTATAAGGAATTACTAAAGTAGATCTAATCATGAAACAATTTAATACAATCAAATAACAGTTTCCTACTTAAATGTCAACCTCCTCTGCAAGCACGGTGCTACGCTAATTTAATGATGGAAAGGAGGAGACTGGTGACTCTGGGAAGTGATATAATACAACAGTCATTCTTAAAAATTAATCCTACTATAAGTTACATTCCTTCATTTGAAGACAACTGTTAACAGCAAGACATGTAACCTTTACAAACCACTGAGTATGTTTCTCTCTAAAAGTTTCTTGAGTTGTTAGGTGGCCAATGGTCTGTTTTGTGTCAAGTGACTTGGCCTTTCTTTCCTAAGGATTGCAGGAGAATCATATTTTAATGGCCTCAGTGCTAATGGAATGCATGAAACATCACTATTTTAAATTTTTATTTCAAATCTCAGTCCAAAGTCTGAGATGTTATGAGACCAGTTTCTGACTTAACTGTTCTCAGTTGAGCCATGGAACATACACAACATCACCTCTTTAGGAAATTGTTTTCTTTTTATTAGGAGTAAATGTCTCTTGCTGTCTTAAGGCTTTAAAAACACCCAGAAGCCATTTGCATTTTATAGTTATGGGTTAAAATTAATTACACTTAATGCTGGTTGAGATTTAGTTAGTATATAGGGTGTCTCAAAGTCTTAGTACAGTTGCTTCCTTTATTTCTTCACTGGTTCATTTCATTTCTTCATTGTTTCATTTGTTCCTCCAAATTCTCACTCATTTCACTGTTTTTTATTTCTTATTTTATTTTTATGTTTAATATTTGTGGGTACATAGTAGGTGTATACATTTATGGGATACACGAGCTATTTTGATACAGGCATGCAATGCATAATAATCACATCAAGGCAAATGGGATAGCTCTCATTTCAAGCATTTATCCTTTGTGCTACAAACAACCCAATTATATTCTTTCAGTTATTTAAAAATGTACAATAAATTGTTGTTGACTGTAGTCACCTTGTTGTGTTATCAAATGCTAGGTCTTATTCATTCTATCTGTTTATATTTTTTGTACCTATCATTTCACTGTGTTAATTGGTGACAGGCATTGTTTCAGCAAAGATGAATAAGACATGGACCTTATATTCTAGTTGGGGATTGAGATAAGTTCTAGTAATAGCCAGCATTTATTAATAGCTCTTATGCTACATAGTCTTATAAGGGCTTCAGTGTGGTATCTTTTCTAATGCAACAACCCTATAAGGTAGGTCCTGTTATTAGCCCCATTTTAGATAAGGAAACTGAAGCACAGAGAAGTTAAGTATCTCACTCAAGATCACACAGCCTGTAACTGGCAGTGCCTATGCTCACCGCCACTATGCTACATCCTTATCACAGTTCTGGACCCTAAATTCTCTCATAGACACATTCCAGGGTGCTCTGGGAGCCCAGAGGGAGGGGCATCAGAGAGCACTGGGAGGACAGGGAGGCATCCTAGAGGTGAAGATACTTAGGCTGGCCATTGAAGGAGCAGCGTGTTAGGCTGACTCACAGGAGGTGGGTGGAGCACGGAGATGGCATCCTAAGTGGAAGGAAGAGCACGTGCAAGGGCCAGGAGTGGGGAGCACCATGGCATGTTTGAAGAACAGTGCGATGGACTGGATGTTTGTGTTCACCTCAAAATTCATATGTTGAAATCCTAACCCACAGTGTGATGGTATTATTAGGAAGCATGGCCTTTGGGAGGTATAATAATTAAATCAAGAAAGTAAAGGCCTCATGAATGGAATGAGTGCCCTTAGAAAAGAGGTCCCAGAGAGCTCCCTCCCCCTACCCACCTTGAGAGGACACAGTAAGAAGTCACCACCTATGAATCAGGCTTCACCAGATCCTGAAACTACTGGTACCTTGATTTTGGACTTCCCACCCTCCAGAACTGTGAGAAATAAATTCCTGTTGTTTATAAGCCACTCAGTTAGTGGTACTTTATTATAGCAACCCAAACAGACCAAGACAAATAATAAGTAGTTCAGCAGAACCTGAGGCAAGGGTATATTCACAAGTATGGTGGAGATAATGCTGGCTTATCTGCACCTGCTATGAACAGCCACTTTTGGCCATACCCTCCATACCCTGGGAATGGTCTCAGGCCCTGGAAGCTGGTTTGGAGCTGTTTGGGCAGGAAATTACAGGCTTCTGAGTACCCTGAGTGTGGTCTAGTGGGGGGCCCGGGCTCTTGGGGAGCATGCCCCTTTGGACGTTCAGATTCCTTGCCCTGGAGTAGCCAGCAGAGGGCCAGAATGGGAGCTTCTAACATGCAGTGCCCAGGGGAGGGGCTCCTGTTGCCCAGGTCTAAGGGTCAAATTGCTGGAAACACATCTGGCAGTGGCTGAGCTGGGATTTAAAACTAGATCCATCTGAGAATGTCTCTTGCCACTGTACCATGTTGCCTTGGAAAGGACTCTTGGGAAGACTGTTTACACTGAGGATATCCCAACCTGTACAGATCTTATATAAACACTGAATATCATCAATGTCACTAGCATTCCAAGAGTCCCTACACTTCACTGTTGTTTGTACTTTTGCACAACTGGAATGTAAACTGTGCTTATTACAATAGGCCCACTCAGCCGTGTCCTGGCTATTTTTCAGCTGAGTTTAGTTAAATGAGAGAGAAATGCTCATCTCCTCTACTGTCCCTTACTTCCTACATCTATTAATAAGTAAAAGTAAAAAGGCAAAGCATAAAGTTATTTGTTCTCAGTAAGAATCAAAATGGAGCTTAGCGTTTAAAAGCATATTATATACATGAACTCATTAGCTCTCCACAGGCAGAGATTCCTGGTCTCTAGACCTACTTGACAGGTGAGGGAACTGTGGTTTAGAAAAGTTTAGTCTTGCCTAAGGTCACCCCAGGGGGAGTGGTAGAGTTCATGTTTCAACCCACCCTTCTTGATCAGGTGGACTTCTGTGACAAATGCAGTCTGATTTTGAAGATTCTGCATAAGCTACTTGCCATATTGAGAAGGCATAAATGAAATAAATTTTTATCCCAGATGAACTAAATTACCTGAGGACTGATGGCTTCATATTTTATCAATATAACTTAGCTAGCTTTTTTACTTAGGCCTTTTTTGGCTGAAGACAGTCAATTTGAGGTGTGGGAAGGTTTGTGGGTGATACATGTACCCCTAACATCACAATGTTAGGTTATCTGACATTCTAAACACAAATTTGGAAGCAGCTTATATTATTCTGATATTCCCATTTCATTTTTAGATTTTATCTTCTCAAACACAAGGAAAGAGATCGCTTAAGGTATTCTATTTAGACTTTCTCAGAGGGTGGTAAAACATGCATACACCAGCTTGTTTGGTTCTCAGCATTGCCAGAATATATGTTTGAGGGGAGGGTGTGCCTGGATGCATATGTGTGTTGGGTGCCTCTGTGCCTATATGCATGGCTGTGGTGTATTTGTGTGTGCATTCACATGTATTGAAGGATTTCTAGGTGCCAGCTTCTTCTCAGAGATTGATGAATGTAATCCTGTTTAACTTTCAGCACAGCCCTGGTGGGAGGTATAGTTCTCTCCCTTTTATCGTTGAAGAAACATCAGTTCAGAGAGGGTAAGGTAAGGGGCAGACTTGGGATTTGAACCTAAGTGTTCTGATATCCCAGCTCTTTCCACTCCATGTACAATAAGTACAGATCTATTTATTTTTCCAGATAGGACATGATGATAATACAACCTGTCGGGGCAAATCTACACACTGACCACCCAGTTATAAAAGGCGTGAACTTCCCAAAAGATGAAGGGGGCTCTGGAATCACAGAAACTGTTTTATCATGCTATGGTTCGATGTTGATTGTGGTTTTGAGCTCACAATGGCACTATGAGTCTTTCTCAGATGCTGATGATAGCGAGAATTGAAAATGGAACAGAGATAGAAACCTCAGTCTGCGAGTCAAAGACTTGGGTTCTAGCTTCAGGTCAGTCACTAATGAAAACACATTACACTGGTGTCATAGTTTCTAGAAACATTCTCTCATGTAATCATCACAACAACCTTATGAAGTATAAATCATTGTGCTCCTTTTACACATGGAGCAACTGAGGCCAGAGATATGGTGCCACTTTCCTTGGTCATGCATCTTGTAGGTATCAGTGCTGAGACTTAAACCTAGATCTTTAGTCCAAATACCATCTTCTTTCTATCATGTGAGCTGCCTTTGCCTCAGAAACTTTCACACAAATGTTTTTATTCACAGTAAACCCCTTCTTTTGAAATCTAGAGTCCAGGAAACACCACTAGTTCTTATTCACTTTCCCTAGTCTTGTTTTGCACCACTAACAAGCAATATGTCATGAGTGAGGAAACAGGCATGTACATTAGAGGTCATAACCCTGTAATCTCAACAACCATTTGTTTCCCCAGTCGCAGTGGCTTCCTTCTCCCACATTCTGACCACTTCATATCAAGTTATCAGGCCACATCAATATTCCAGAGTATTCTAATGGTCATTATAAAGGAAATAATTGTTGAGTGTTTAATTAATTAAAGATTTATTGAGTACCTACTACAATCCTTGCTCCTACTATGTGGGGTGGGGGTGGATACAAGGCTGAATAAGACACATTTCCTCCCCTTCAAGAAACTTACAGCAATGACTGGACACCATTTTCAACACTTGGAAATGTTGGTGGAGGAATTGAAAAGACTTACTCAGTTCGGCCTGGTGCGACGGTGGTGCAATTTGCATTCCTATGACACGGGTTATCTGATTTACATATATCAGTCATACTGCACCCCACTCCAGGTACGAAATTCTGGTAATGCTCCTTACACTCGCAGTGAGACTTCAGTAGACAGGGAGAGAAAAACAAATAGGATCCTAGTTAGTTACTTCAGCTGGCATTCTTCTTTAATTTGTATTTTTATTCTTCCATAAAAACTCACTCAGAGTATGTCTGAAGTGTGGACTTAAACTAAAAATTTGTCAAAGTATCTAAAAGTAGAAATCATGTTTACACATGTCACCTGCTGGAAAGCTTATACTCCTTGCTTATAAAGTTTAGCTTCAATTTTCTTGTTTCCTAACCCTTGACCTCCCTAGCTCCATAATTCCCAGTTTTAGATTGTCTATAGGTGAGCAGAAATTGATGTCCAAATGGGAGGTATTATTGCTTTAGAATAATGGTTTTCAACCAGGAGTCTCAATCTAGGACACACTGGACAATATCTGGAAACAAGTTTTTTTTTTTTTTTTTTTTTTTTGAGACAGGGTCTCACTCTGGTTGCCCAGGCTACAGTGTAGTGGTGCAATTTTGGCTCATTGCAGCCTTTACTTCCCAGGCTCATGTGATTCTCCCACCTCAGTCTTCCGGGCAGCTGGGATTACAGGTGTGGACCATCATGCGCAGCTAATTTTTTGTATTTTTAGTAGAGACGGGGTTTCGCTATGTTGCCCAGGCTGGTCTTGAACTCCTGGACTGAAGCAATCCATCCGCCTCAGCCTCCCGGAGTGTTGGGATTACAGGAATGAGCCACCATGCCCAGCCTGGAAACATTTTTGAGTGCCATGATGGGAGGAGGCGGTGCTACCAGAGGTCAAGAGTGCTGTTAAACACCTCACAATGCACAAGAAAGCCCCTTCCCACAAAGAATTATCCAGCCCAAAATGTGAAAAATGCTGAGGTAGAGAAACCCTGCTTTGGAATCATGCACGTGCTGCTTCTGTGTGAACAATGGAGAATTTCTAAGACTTGAAAATCTGTCTTGGAACCCATTTTCAGAGATAAAGCATATTTTTTATCTCACATGCGAGGTCTTGACATTCATGGCATAACATTAATTTTCCCATAAAGACCCTCATTTTACAGATGGGAATTTAGCCCCTTGAATTTTTCTGCAATCCTGCCCCAGAAATCGATAGCAGAAAAATGTTGCATAATATATCCTTTCTCTTTGGAGGCAAGGTTGGGTGGATTCTCTGCAGGGAATTCTAGGAACATTCCCATCAGCTAGCATCCAGGTGATTAGACTGCATGGCTATTTGGGTCAGGCACTGAGCCCTTCCTCCTACCTGTGCAGCAATACCCTTCTGTATGGACACATTTCCTTCACTGAAGGCTTGATGTGCAGTTATGGACACAGAAGGCATCCACTAAATAAATACTCAATGGACGAATGTGCTATTAGGGCCAAGGCTCTTTCCACTGGATTCCTCAGTGAGGGTCTCCTGACCAGATTTTTTATCAGTCAAGGTCCTGATGTCATTTAGAGGGACAGTGTCTCTCCCCAGAATATTCCCACTGCTCCCTATAATCTATCAGTGCTGCCTGACATTTTATCTGTTTCATTCGTTTGGAACAGGGCATTTTTGGTTCTAAGAGCACCTTTTAAATTAGAAAGCCATTGCAGAATGGAGGATTGCTGGTAAAAGTCAATCATATGTTCAACAGTTAATTTGTTAATCTAATTTTGAATTATGTGTATATTTTGCCAAACACCATATAGGACTGTGACAGGAGAGAACGTAAGACAATTAAGTTTGGATGGGGAGCTGGGAAAGTGTGAGTTTAAAGGATAGACTGGGTGAGCAGGCACTGATTTCAGGCTCTGAGCACATGGAGGACCATCTGGAGGGGAAGACCAAGCAGAACATTGAAAGGGAGAATTGGGATGCATAGAAGACAAATGATACCTGTGACACATAGTGGCTTGTCAAACTTCTAGATACATCAGTTCCCTACATCATTTGCTCACCTGTCCAGGCCCATCATATTTGCACACTGTAGACTTTGTAGGGCAGTTTCCAAAGTTAATTTGGCAGGGGTCCACAGGCAAGCACACTTGGCCATCCCCACGGTAGCCTTCTTGGCATGTACAACTGTGCCGATTTGGTCCCAGGTACGTACAATGAGCATGAGGGTGGCAGATTTTTCGTAAACACGGATTGATGGCTTGAGAGGCAACAGCAAAATGAGAGGCAGTTAGTTAACAGGGATGGAGAAGGAAAACTGAACCGTGAGCAACAGTGGATCACAGCTTATCAAAACTGCAAAGGCAACTCACAGTTTTCAAAGACAAACATTTCCTTTCATTTCCCCCTGAACCAGACAGATTTATGTATGGCCATCAGAAATTGTACAAATATTGTGTTGATATATTAGTAGGCCATTTTGTGTATGTAGTTAAATATAAAACAGCATGAAAGAAAACATTAACACTTACAGAATTTATAATATGTACTAAGCCCTGCTCTAAGAATTTGCTATGTATTAACTCATTTAATCTTTACAATAATCCCTGAAAGTAGGTACCATTATTATCCCCATTTCCTAGACAGAAAAACTGAGACACAGGCAGGTTAAAGGTCATGTAGTCAGTAGAAGGCAGATCTGGGACTGAACCCAGACAGTCTGTCTTGAGAGTCCGTGTTTTTAACTGATACATAATACAGCTTTTTATAAAGTGAATAAAATCAAAAAGATAAAATAAGAAGCATTAAATGTTCTAACATTGATTAAGGTGATATGGAAACATGTAAAAATCTATATATGTGCTTTCATAAGAGAAGGAGAAGCTGCCATTTATTGAGCATTTTGCTTGGCACCTTTTGTATACGTTTCACTCAACTACACAGAGAGAAATAGAAATGGTCATTGTGTTAAGGAGGTTGTGAGATTTTTTTTTCCTGTTAAATAACCTAAACATCTCAATGAATAAACTAGCAGAATCTAAATTCTACTCACGGTCGCAGTATTTGCCATCGCCTCGGTAATTGGGAAGGCATTTGCATTCCAGTTTGTTTTCATCTTCAGTGGAAGGCGAACATCTGGAATTTTCTGGGCAGAGCAAGGCTGCACATTCAGGGATGGCTGCATAGGAAAATTGTTGAAGTACTTGCATTAGTAGAATAACCAGTTCTTAAGACCCCCAAACTGCAGTATTCCCTTTTATTAAAAAGCAATACAAACTCATTGTAATAATTTAAAAAATACAGAACACGTAAAGTTAAAATTGTCTTCTTGTTAGTCTCCCAAATTTACCGATATCATCAATCAATAAAATATATTAATTTATAACATTTATTTGTCTGATTTTGTAACAAAATAGAATCCTGTTAAAATATTTAGCAATGTAATTTTTAATTTAACAATATATTATGAAAGCCTTTAAGGATCTGCCTTGATCTCTAGTAACTGCATAGTATTTCAAAAGGTAGGTGTGACGTAGATGGCTGTCAAAAGCTATGAAGAGTCTGACATCAGCCAACTGGCAAAGTGAACAAGCTGGGCTAATAAAGTTTCATGGATGCTGGTAGAAGATACAAAACTTCTGGGTTAGAGTGAAGTACAGCTTAATACTTACAGCAGGGGCAGCAGCCAGGGTATCAGCATTTTGGCACCAGTTTTTCCAAACCTCAATTCCCATGGGGCAATTCAAAGAGGACTAGACTGAGACATGTACATGCAGTGGGTTTCATTATAGGAGGTGAGCCCTGATCTTAGGGTACCTATTTTTTTTTTAAATGGGCAATGTATTATTTAGGGACAAGCAGGAGACAGAAACCACATAATTATTTGAACAGGGAAAGTTGTACTATAAAGGATTATGAACAATTAAAATCATGAAAAATCAGCTAGTGAGAGTTTAAAATAAAATAATTCTAAAGAATAAAGAAACCAAACACCACATGTTCTCACTTATAGGTGGGAACTGAACAATGAGAATGCATGGACACAGGAAGGGGAACATCACACACCGGGGACTGTTGTGGGGTGGGGGGAGGGGGGAGGGATAGCATTAGGAGATATACCTAATGCTAAATGACGAGTTAACGGGTGCAGCACACCAACATGGCACATGTATACAGATGTAACAAACCTGCACGTTGTGCACATGTACCCTAAAACTTAAAGTATAATAATAATAAAATTTAAAAAAAAGAATAAAGAAATAGCAGGTCTATAAAGAGCAACTACTGTACTAGGGCTGAGACAAGTACCCAACGTATAACCTTCTTCCCTCCAGGCTGAGATCTGAATACCACTGGAAAAGCATAGCGTTAGTCACTAGATAGCAAAGTTGCAGAGATGCCTTGACAATATTTGCTGGAAATCTGCTCTCTGGGGTGGCTGGGAGGTCATGCATGGGGAGGTCACAAGCCTTGGAACTCACTAGGTGCCAAAGGAATCTGTTAGCCAGTGGGCGCTGCTGGCAGCAGCAGCTAAGAAGCCACCTCTCTGTCATGCAGTGCACCTCAGTGTGTGGTTCAGGCCTGGGCAGCTCCAGACCAGCTGTGTGGGATTCAGGGGATGTGTCCAGCTCTCCAGATGACCAGCTCTTCAGGGGCCTTGCTGTGCATGGGGCTGAGGAGAGGAGTACCGAACAGCCTTCCCCTGGGCTGAGGCATGGGCCTGTGCAGTCTGGGGCTCCTGGCTGTGCTGCCACTTCCTGAGTCAAGCACTGGACAGTGTGCAGTGGCCAAATGCTGGAGGGAGCTGAGCTCTGCAGGAACCCGGCACTGGAGAAACTATGTGGGGCTAAGAAACAGAGAAAAGCTGTTTTTCAGGAGCCTGGTGAGTGAGTCAAACCAGAAACAGGGAGAGAGCCCCGGCTTCCTCCTCTACAGTCCTTCTGGCACTCTTCATTGATAAGGCTTCACGTTTTGCGAGCTAGTGAAGGAGAATCATTTATAAAGCCCAGCTCCATTATCACAGAGCAGGCAAAAAGGGTGACTTTGGAGCTGAGAGGCACTGGCAGTGAGCATGCCTGCCCTTTGCTCCTGAGGGAGATACTATGTCTTCCAAGTCTGTTCAGTATACAAACATCCTTGAACACATGATCTGGAACAAAGAGCAGTCAGTGTATTGCTCTCAAGATGTGCACACATGTGAGAGATGCATGGAGAATTGTCTCCCAACAGTGGCTAGTTGAGTAAAATAGTTCACAGAGACTATTCCCCCACCCCTTCCATAAACCCGAAGTTTTGGCAGAAAGTGGCTGCTCCTTCAGGATTACATTTTCCACCCCACTTTACGTCCAGGAAAGATCACGTGACTAGTTCACTCTGACGGAATATTGAGTAGAGGTTTTATATATTTTTCCTGGACTTTCATAAGCAGGTGCCTCTCCATCTTCTCTTTCCCATCTGTGATGGCGGGAAGCAGAGCACTCTGAGGTACTAGAGAATGACAGAGTCACAAGATGGAAAGATCTGGATCCCTAATCACCATGCAGGGGGAAGCTGGCGCCAGCCAGGAACACCCACATTGGACTGTTACATGAGTGAGAACTACACTTCTTTAGTGTCAAGCCAGAGGTTCCCAATAATTTTTTCAAGGTATCCCGACATCAAAAGAAACACCGAAAAGATTCATTTATTTAGTTGTTAGAATCACTTAGCAGCCATTTGAAAAAGTGACATGCTTAATAGAAAAATGTCTATTCTTAAGTAACCACATTGACCTATGTATAAGACATGTGAGTGTGTTGGACACTGCACAACTTCTCAAACTTTAAAGTTTGATACAGATTGGAGACTGGCACCCTCATTTCAGTCACATTGATTTTCACACGGTACTTGCCTTTTATCATAGCAATCACTGAAAATGTACCTTTGCAAAGATAGGATGTCACTGCAAGGAATTAGTGCGACCTCAATGTTGAAATTGTGAACCAACTCAAGCTAGCAGTTCATGTGGTATCTGACAGATGTATCTCTGTGTTTCCCTCAGAAATTTAAAATACCAATAGTAGCCAGTGAATTTGATTGTAGTACCTTGGGACACCTTGGCGCACAATTTTAAAACCATAGTGTTAAGCCACTGAAGTTTTGTGTTTATTTTTTATAGCAACTAGCATTATCCTAACTAGTATAGGATGTACCACAACTTATTCAACCAATTTCCTACTGGTGGGAATTCAAGTTGTTTTCAGCTTGTTATCTTCCTACAAATAGCATTTCCATAAATTTATTTGATCATATATGCTTACCTTTGTCTAATTCCTCTCCTCTCCCGGGGTAAATTCTTAGAATTGGGGCCACAGAAGCATACTATAAGCATACCTTCAAATTTAGTAAATAAATTTCTCCCATAGGTTGTAGGAATCCACATTCTTACTGTCATTTTTCTCATACCCACAGATGGATATTATCTGTCTTTCCAATCTTTGTAACATAGTGGGCAAAAATAAAAAAACAAATGAAAATAAACCTCCAGGACTCCAAATATGACTGCATTTTAATAAGTATGTATGTAACGATTAGTGGACTTAGCACCTTTTTCATGTTTATTGCTGGTTTTCATTTCTTCTTTCTGAGACGGAGTCTCAGTCTGTCACCCAGGCTGGAGTGCAATGGTGTGATCTCGGCTCACCACAACCTCCACCTCCCGGGTTCAAGTGATTCTCCTGGGTCAGCCTCCTGAGTAGCTGGGATTACAGGCACCCGCCATCATGCCTGGATGATTTTTGTATTTTTGTAGAGACAGGGTTTCACCATGTTGGCCAGGCTGGTCTTCAACTCCTGACCTCAGGTGATCCACCCGCCTCGGCCTCTCAAAGTGCTGGAATTACAGGCATGAACCACCAGGCCCGGCCTGTTTCCATTTCTTATTCTGAAATTTAGACTTTGGACTTTACATGAATCCAATTTTTTGTTATAAAAATGTACCTGCCATGTGAATTTTAAATATTTTTGTCCTAGTCTCTTGTCATTTGGCTGGACAGAATTATTATTATTATTTTTACTTAGAAGCATATCTATTAGGGTTTTCCCTTAGGCCGGCTTCTGGACTGGGTCTCCTGCCTTACTGAGAAGGCCTCTGCCCAGGAGTCCACTGCACAATGGCAGGAGTGGCCAAGGAAGGAGGCTGACTGAGGACCACAGAAGACCTGTCCTACCCACTTGCCTTTGCATTTGAACTTGAGGCTTTCATGGCTGTTCCAGCTACAGGAAGAAGACAGAGGCTGAGTTTATTCATCCTGTTACTACCACCGCTCACGGCATCTCAACCGCTTCCAATAAAATGAGTTTGCATTTGCTGACTTTCAATCTCACCCAACCCTTTCATTTTACAGGAGACTAAAGTCCCGAGGATAAGTTAAATGAGGCTAGTGGCACAGGCAGAATGGTCGATTTCTTAACATCTCAGCTCCCCGGCTCTGCCATCCTGTGAGTTTCTCCTTCACAGGTCGATGTTAAGTTTTGCCAGTAGAGGGTGCTGGCGGGACACGGTGGGAGGCGGGAAGTCCTCTTTCTGCCTCCAGGGTGCAGTGTGCTGCTGCTGCTGCGTGTTCCTTTGCTGCTGCGGCAGGGTCTGTTCAGGGATGCTCTGCCTCAGCGGTGCACCCAGAGTTCCTCAGTGGCTGACCTTGCATCCTTGGCCTGGACCTAGCGACCACCTTCCCACAGCCCTCTCGACATAAACATTGTGTATTCCAGGATTTTGCCTGAGAGGCCCCTGATTTCCTGTGCCTCACCCACCAGCCTCAGCTCCCCAAGGCCCTGGAGGGTTGCCCCATGCCTGCTAGGTGACTGTGGTCCAGTGCTGGCCTGGATGAAACAGCAAACTTCTCGGCCACCCACCACACCATCTCCAACAAGGTTTAAATCCAGCCTTGGGGACGGCCACCCCATTCCAAATTTCTCCTTCCTTTGTTATGCTCCATCCTCTCTAGAGTTCTCTTTGCATTTTTACAGCTGCTCTCCTATCATAGCGTACTAATTATCCCTATTAAACTTCCCTTGTTTAAATCACCCCTTGGTTTCCAGCTCTTGATTGGACCCAGTATAATAGATTGCTTTCAGAATTTCCCATGGATTCACATGACTTGAGTCCCAGCTCTCCTATTTACTAGTTGTGTGGCCTTTGGTGAATCACTCAGCGTTGGTGAAGCACCCTTTCCTCTTCCTTAGGGCTGTTAATGTGTTCCGCCTTTGAGGCTCATAATTGAGAAGATGCTGTATCTCCTTTACTAGGTGACTCACTTGTTGCGATGGGTTGTGTTGGCTTCCCAGTCCCAGTGTCCTTCTCTCCATTCTACCCTTCACCTGGCCTCCAGTTCAACCTTCCTAAAACACAGCTATAGCCTTGACACCACATTGCTTCTGTTCTCTTTCTTCCTCCTCCTCCCTTTCCCTCCTCTTCTTTCCTTTTCTCTTCTATATTCTCTTTTTAATTTCTGGTTTCTTTCCAGAAAACTTTTGGTGGTACCTTGCCCCTGCAGAGAACCAGTAACAGATACAAAATTGAAATGCATACATTTCTGCCTATTTGATCTGGTGTGGCATTAAGGGAACTAGCAGTACTTACGCTTGTCACACTTGGGGCCAGTGTATGCAGAGTAGCACTCACAGGTTCCATCGCCATCTAGTCCACTGTTGCACACCCCATGCACACAGTTGCACACTGGAGACAGAAAGTGGGGGATTTTTATTACCTGACATAGACTGTTGCTAAACATTCTGGAAAGCTAGTATTTTCAGATCATCTTTGCTGAGACTCTGCATGTTGTTTGAACTTTGGCTCCTCTCCCTTTTATCAGCACCAGGTTTTTTTTTTTTTTTTTTAAGTTTAACATATGGATAGGAATGCCTACTTCCTGGGATTTCTATAGAGTCAGGTAACATAATGTATATAAAGCATATGAGGCATATCATATGCATTGGAGTTCTTTTCCCTGCTCTCAAACTATTTACTTCATCTTTGGATACCTCAACAAGAGAATTAATTTAGTGTCTTACATACACCTGTTATGTTTAAAAGAGAAAAGCTACTACTAACTCAATCACTGTTGGTAGCAGATATCTATATAAATAAGTCCTACCTATTGATGGGGTGATGCAAGGATAAAAAAAGGAAAATATTCCAAAGGGTCTAGAATAACCATGCCATATTTTCTAGCTTGATGTTTTAGCCCAGTGACAGATCATTTCAGGGATGATAAATGAAGGGCATTTGAAATGAATGTGAATGGTCAACTCTTTAGTTTGTGGTTGGTTTGTAGCAAGATTTACTATCAGGCTAGGCCATTGTCATCCTATGGCCAGCCCTGTCTGCAGCATGTTGTATTAGTTTTCTATCACTGTCATAACAAGTTCCACAAACTTAGTGGCTTAAAACAACACAAATTTATCTTATAATTCTGGAGGTGAGAGGTCCAAAATGTACTCATTGAGCTAAAATTGATGTTTCAGTTGGGCTGCTATTCCTCTGGAGGCTTTAGTGGAGAATCTTTCCTTTTGTCTTTTCTAGCTTCTAGAGCCCGTCTTTATTCCTGGGCTCATGAAACCCTTTCTCCATCTTCAGGGCTAACAATGGCGGGCCAAATCCTTCTCATGCTACCATTTCTATGGTTCTCTCTTCTGTCTTTCTCATCCACTTATAACAACTCTTGTGATTACATTGGACTCACCTGGATAATCCAGGATACTCTCCCTATCTTAAGCCAGCCAGTTAGCAACCTTTATTTTACCTGCAACCTTAATTCTCCTTTGCCATATAACCTAACATATTCATAGGTTCCAGGGATTAGGACATTTTGGGGGCTCATTTTTCTGCCTACTACACGTGTCTTCGGTGCACGTAAGCCAACTTAATGTTAGCTCAAATGAAACATAATTAAGAAGATGCACCTGCTTAAAAACTTAACCAGAAATACCAGCAAAGCAAGGATGAATAAAGTTTAAAGTATTCCAAACATCTAATAAGCCATCAAATCCTTTGTTTTCTCTGTCTCTGTCTCCCACCTTGATCTTCTGCTCTTCATCTCCACTGGTGCCATTCTTGTTGAGGCCTTTATCATGTTTTGCCTGGACTATTACAGTAGCATGATACCTCGTCTTGCTATTTCCAGTTTCTTGCCTCTCCATTTCATCCATTTCATTTGATTAGCAAAGGCATCAGGGTGACCTTCCCCAAAATATCTCAATGACTCTCAATTACCAACCAAATAAAATTTAGATTTCTCAGTTTGGTAAACAATGGTCGCTCCAACCTGACTCTAACCTTGATAAAATTTCATTTTCATTTTTCACCACTTTATTTTACACATCTTAGATTCTTAGCATGTGGGATGATTCATTCACTATTCATCTTCCTTCCTTCAAAACACTTATGGAATACATATTATGTTCAGAGTACTGCGCTAGAGATTAATGCCTAAAAATAAACAGGACAAAGTCTCTGCCATCAAAGAGATCAAAATCTAATGGCAGAAGAAAACAGCCAATCACAATGCACTGGGATAAATGCTATGACATAACCAACCAATGGGAGCTGGCCAGGAAAAGATAAAGTGAGGTTGGCCCAGGGAAGACCATGCCAGGTGGAAGCAGCAGGAAATGCATCTTGCACGTTCACACCTCCAGGCTTTTCCTCTGCTGTGCTCCCTTTTGTGTGCTAACTGGAATCCTTCAAGGCCAGCCAAAGCCCCCACTTCTGTGTTGCCATCTCAGTGGTCTCCAAACAATCTGTGCTCCTCTGGCTCCAGCAGCACTTTCTTTGTTCCGTGTCCACTATTGCACCCTACGACAACTAGAGGTTTGTTAATGCCTGACAGCTGAAGACCACCAGGAGCGCACCAATGGTCAAACCAAGTCAGAAGCAAGGGTGAGCCATTCTGGGAGAAGTAGCAGTAGGCTCTTATATCAGCCAGGAGAGGCAGTTGCTGGGTAATTCTCATGGTTGTCCATTGTTGTTGAGTCTCTGTTCAGACATGATTATTCCCTGGCTTAGTTTTTGTCTTTTCCTCCATGGATATGGTGAGGCTTTTTTCTGATGGTGATATTCTGTGACATTGTTTATGCTCAGCAGCAGAACACCACAGCCTCTCTGGTAGCAACTAGGCCAGCAGCCAGGGGACAGCTGTCAGGGCTGCTGTTTTCTTTCTCAATCTGTGTATTTTTTCTCCCCTATTAGATTGGAACTGCTCAGAATGACCTCCCCACCTCTGTATTTCCCCACATCTTTTATGGTGCCCTGTAACAATACCAACAACTACGCAACTAAATTTTAGATAAAGACATTGTCTGGCAGGGCCAGGATTAGGGTGAGGAGAGTGAAACAGGGTTGTGCAAGTGCAGAGCTGCATCCTGCTGTTATTTAGCATTTTGATGTTTCGTTCAATAATTTTTAAAGTATTATTGTCATGGGTTGAGTTTTGTCTCCCAAAATAATATGGTGGAGTCCTCATCCCCAGTACTTCAGAATGCCCCTATTGGGAAATAGGGTCATTGCAGATGTAATGAGTTAAGATGAGGTCATACTGGAGTAAGGTGAGCCCATAATTCAATATGACTGGTGTCCTCATAGGAAGGGGAGATGCCACAGACATTAGGTGAAGAGGCATGTGAAGAGGGAGGCCGAGATTGGAGTGATACTGTCACAACCAAAAACAGCTGGGGCTACCAGAGGCTGAAAGAAGCAAGGAAGGACCTTCTTCTAGAAGCTTCAAAAGGAGCATGGCCCTGCCAACACCTTGACATTTGACTTCTCGCTTCCAGAACTGGGACAATAAGTTGCTGTTGTTTTAAGCCACCCAGTGTGTAGTACTTTGTTGCAGCTGCCCTAGGAAATCAGTGCAGTTATTGGTCTTGATTACTGAGTTTTTTTGATGCCTCCTTAAATTTTGCACCCAAGGCCCCACACTTCTCTTTATTGAGTGCTTACTATCTATCAGGCATTTTGCCAAGTGTGTTGTCATGCATTATCTAATTTACCACATCCTTTGAGGTAGGTATCGTTACTACCAGTGTATCACACATGAAAAAATGGGAGATAACTAGCTCAAGTAGTCCCTCAAATAACTGAAGAATTAAATTGGATTTGCAGTGTCATCCTCTCTTCAAAACTCAATTGACATTGTTTCTATTTTAGCCAAGCACTTTGATATCTACCTATGGCTGTGGATTTTTGGAATAAACAAGTTCTGGAGAGCAGTCAAGTTGGTTATGGAGATAAGTGGGGTGAGGAGGGAGTGTACTATGGGCTCAGTGGAGAAGATTCAATTCAATTCAAAAATATTTACCCGGCTCCTACCTAGTAGCAGGCACTATATTAAGCACTAGGTATACAACATGTCAGTAATTGATAATATCTAAAGTCCAGGAGCTCACAGTGTAGTGGGAAGCCAGGCTCTAGGAGATACAATGGTGATTCCTGCCCTAATTGTTGTCATGCACCCAGTGGAGGAAGGTGAGGGGCACAGAGGGCTCCTGCTCCCAACTCAGATGCAAATTACAAGTGTTGTCCTTGTCACTAAGATTGCCCTCCTGGCTGTGTGGTATTGGCCCATGGCCCTGGCATGAGCCTCTCCCTTCATGCTATCTTCCACTACAACCTCTATACTGGATTGACTGCCTGGCACTGGCAGCTTTTGGCAGCCTCTGACACTGCATTGCAGGCTGCCAGCTGCTGCCAGGAACATGCCCTTGGGAAGGAGATGTAAGTGGCAGAGGGTTTCCCAGATCATCATTGAAAGAGCCCTTGGTACTTGTTAACCAGTCTCAGCAAATCTCTAAAGACACATAAAACTTGGGTGGTGTGACTTTAAAGTGGTGAAAGCCATGGCCGTGCTGGTCAGAGGGATGGTATGCTCCTGTGACATGCCCCATAGCAGAGTAAGCTGCTCCCTCTCCTGTGCTCCCATAGGATCTTGTCTGGGCTGTGCACTCTGCATCATCACAGTTGTCACCCACATTTCCAGCTCCTTGGGACTGGGCACCTAATCTCATCACTGTTAGGATCCACTTCACCTGTCTGGTGTGTAATGTATGATGGACACTCACCAGAGGCAGACTGGGGCAGTGCTTAGGGGCCCAGGCTCTGGAGTCACATATGTGGGGTCAAATCCTGCCTCTGCCCCCATAATAGCTGCATGGCCTTGAGCAACTCTCTCTGCTTCTTCATCCATAAAAGGAGAACCCCCACCTCCTTTGGAGAGTCATAGTGAGGATCCAAAGAAATCCCTCTGCACATGGTCTGACACACAGCAGGTGCCCAGCAAATACTAGTGACTCTTCTTAACAGTACATGGTTGTGTGATTGATTTGGGGATCATGTTAGAGAAAACGGGCTTTGCAATCTGGCTAGCTGGGAAGGAGGCACTGAGCAGGCTGGGGCACTGGCCACAGAGATGAAAATCTTTGGCTGGTGCAGCTCGAAATCATCTCTAAACCAACAAGCAGTCTGGTAGGAGAGTGCCCCCACAGAAGATTACAGCCAGTATTAAAAATAAACTGCACCTAATAGAGCTGTCCTACTTACAGGCAGAATGGCCACCTCCCGGGACCAACATCTCATTGGATGACACAACACTGGCACCCAGTGGATGCCTGGATGAAAAGGTTTGCAGTCTCCATAGTCCTTGTCAGTGGGAAATGACCAGGCATCGCTGAGTCATTCATTCATCCATTCATTCATCAGTGACTTGCTTGCTGTTGGATTACTTTTGTCCTCACTTAATACTTCCATTGATTGAGTGCTTGTGACATAATACTAAGAGCTTTGCTATGTTGTCAATCCCAAGAAATAGATGTTATTATTCCTGTTTTATAGATGAGAAAGGTTTAGGGGATTTAAATAGCTTGCCCTCGGTAACACAGCAATTAGGGTCTGTTTCAAACTATGGTCAGGCTGAGTTTAAAGCCTGTTCTCTTAATTGTCACGTCCTAAAACTATGATGTCTAATTTGGTAGCCACAAGCCACATGTGGCTATTTAAATTTGAATTAAGTGATATTAAGTGAAATTTGAATTTTAACTCCTCAGTTGCACTAGCCCCATTTCAGGTGCTCAATAGTCATATGTGGCTAGTGGCTCCTGTATGGGACAGTGCAAACAGACAATATTTCTATCATCACAGAAAGTTCTATTGGAATCCAGAGCTTGGAAGTTTTTCTCTTGGGTCTCAGTTTAAGTTTCCAGTTTTCTTATTTAAAAATTTAGGTGTTGTCCAGTTAGAATGGTGATCATTAAAAAGTCAGGAAACAACAGGTGCTGGAGAGGATGTGGAGAAATAGGAACACTTTTACACTGTTGATGGGACTGTAAACTAGTTCAACCATTGTGGAAGTCAGTGTGGTGATTCTTCAGGGATCTAGAACTAGAAATACCATTTGACCCAGCCATCCCATTACTGGGTATATACCCAGAGGATTATAAATCATGCTGCTATAAAGACACATGCACACACATGTTTATTGCGGCACTATTCACAATAGCAAAGACTTGGAACCAACCCAAATGTCCAACAATGATAGACTGGATTAAGAAAATGTGGCACATATATACCATGGAATACTATGCAGCCATAAAAAAGGATGAGTTCATGTCCTTTGTAGGGACATGGATGAAGCTGGAAACCATCATTCTCAGCAAACTATCGCAAGGACAAAAAACCAAACACCGCATGTTCTCACTCATAGGTGGGAACTGAACAATGAGAACACATGGACACAGGAAGGGGAACATCACACACTGGGGCCTGCTGTGGGTGGGGGGAAGGAGGAGGGATAGCATTAGGAGATATACCTAATGTTAAATGACAAGTTACTGGGGGCAGCACACCAACATGGCACATGTACATATATGTAACTAACCTGCACGTTGTGCACATGTACCCTAAAACTTAAAGTATAAAAAAAAAATTTAGGTGTTGAGACCATCATTCTCCCTTTCACTTGCCCTTTCTCCACAACACTAAGTGTGAAGGGAGGATACTTCCTTTATTTGGAAATGTTGGGAATTTCCCTGCGCATCTGTGCTCATCAGTAACCAACACCAGTGTCTTGGAGATAACATGGGTCTTCTTCCTAATTTGTCATCTCCAGACAATTACTAGGCTTTCTTGGGAACTAAGCAATGCTGGATGCTTTATTTACTCCTTCCCATTTCAATATTTATTTAGCATATGTGATTTAAATTCTTAAATGGCAGGGAAGGGTAAATTTGGGAGGAGACATGCTATTTCTATATAGTTGACTGATTACATTTTAGTTGCTGTCCTTTAATGTAACGTTTAACTTTAAAAACACACGGGACACCAATATCCTTTTTTTTTTTTTTTTTGAGATGGAGTCTTGCTCTGTCACCCAGGCTGGAGTGCAGTGGTGGCACGATGTCTGCTCACTGCAACCTCAGACTCCTAGATTCAAGTGATTCTCTTGCCTCAGCCTCCCAAGTAGTTGGGATTACAGGTGCGCACCACCACACATGGCTAATTTTTGTATTTTTAGTAGAGATGGGGTTTCACCATGTTGGCCAGGCTGGTCTCAAACTCCTGACCTCAATGGATCCAGCTTTAGCCTCCCAAAGTGTTGGGATTACAGGCGTGAGCCACTGAGCCCAGCTCCAATATCTGTTTTAAATTTGCTTTTGCTAACAGTCTTATGAAATAATCTCTATGGAACAGTGGGTGAAGAAACACCTATGATTAGGGGATGCTAGGGAATAATAATCATAACATTTATTATGCACTTATTATCCCATTAAATCCTCTCTAAAGGAGGCAATATTGTTTCTATCTTTACAGATGAAGTCACAGATAGCATGCTTCATAAACTTACCTATGTCTCCATGATTAGCAGGCCTAGAGCTGAAACCTTGTCTGAGTCTAAAGCCTGGGTTCTAAAACTGTGCTTCTGGGTCAGGAGAACATCACTGGAGCAAACTAGATAATTCATTCATTGATTCACCTAGTCATATACTCACTCACTCATTTATTCATCCAACAACAGTGTAGTGAGTGTCTACCAGGCAGGCAGCAGGTAGAAGGTACTGGAGATAAAGATACCACAGCACCTGCCTAAGAGGACCTCATGGATTAGAACAAGGCAATGCCTCTGCAATTGCAGATAAAATTTATTACAGAGTTTGCAAACTTATGGGGGTGGGATGTGTTGTGTATGCATAGGTTTTCTTGCCAAAAATATTTGAATCGAAGCAGTTTTCTACTGAGTTTAATTTTTCCACGAAAGTCAGGGCCCAAGTGGTGTTGGCAAAAAGCTACCCAATATATTCCTTTTTGGGAGACGTGGATCTAGCAGACACTGTTTCTACCATGCCCACATTCTTTAGACCTTACTGACTGCGATTGTGAGCATTCCAGCTAACTTCCAGGATCCACAGCTCTTAGCCTGAGGGTTTTGTGTGAACCTTAGGATGAGCGCTTGGCCTGGGTGCTCCCTATAAACACTCTAAGTGGCAGGGAGTGAAAAACTCTCCCCACTTGACTATGTATATTAATTCCCTGTTGCTGCTGTAACTCATTGCCACACACCTAGTGTCTTAAAACCACACAAAGTTATTGTCTTACATTTCTGAAGTTCAGAAATCCAAAATCACTGTGCTAAAATCAAGGTGTTGGCAGTGTTGTGCTCCTTTTTGGAGACTCTGGGGAGAACATGTTTCCTTGCCTTTTCCAGCCTCGAGAGGCCACCCACATTCCTTGGCTCATGGCTCTTCCTTCTTCAAAGCCAGAAATTGGCAGATCGAGTCTTTCTCATATTTCGTAACTCTGACACTCCTCTTCTGCCTCCCTTCTCCATCCTTAAGGACCCTTGTGATTAACACTGGGCCTTCCCAGATAACCCAGGATAATCTCTTATCCTAAGGTCAGCTGATTAGCAACCTTAATTCTATTTGCTACCTTAACTTCTCTTTGCCATGTAAGGTACCATATTCCCAGGTGCTAGGGATTTGGATGTGGATGTGGACATCTTCAGGGAGCCGTTATTCTGCCCACCACACTATGGCTCCTTTCCCCTCAGGTGAGATGACTGAGCTGTGTGTTCTGCACCGACCCCCAGAGCTCCCTGGGGCATCAGGCTCCAGTGGTCCACAGTGGCACCTGGCTTAATAACATCCTGTTTATTTTCCCCATATTACTTCCTCACATCCTCGTGTTTCCTGGGATCACCATTCAAATAAACTAACTACTTGTTACTCAAATCTCTATCTCAGAGTCTACTTCTGGGGGCAGCCAAAAATAAGAGAGTGAACAAGCCAGTCTCAAATTTGTTTCTTTAATTTGGAGCAACAATCACTGACCACCTTAGGGAATTATTTGTGAACTCCCAAAAGGAAGGGAACCATTAGAATTAGGTGGGGCCCACAGTTTAATTGGAAGCCTATGGATCTATGCTGAGACCAGGATCCAGAAAGAGCCCAGAGAAAAGCTAGGCAGGCAAGGAACAGGCAGTGGTGGAATCCTAGAGCCTGGGGAGAGGGAATCATAAAGATGGGTGGAAGCATTTCTGGGGAGTAGCTGACTGCACATGCCAGGGCTGAGAACCTCAGGAAACACTGTCTCTGTTTTCAATGACTGCATTTAACAGCTTTGTTGTTTTGTTTTCTCTATGTAGACTTGGTTACACATGTTAAAGTGAACTAATCATGGCTTGATAAGGACTCTGTACTTCCATATTTGAGTCCTTGTGGATGAATTGCAACCTAGCTTAATAGGTAGACGAGATTGAAAACCTAACTTAGGAGTATGCACCTGTAACAATAGCTGAGTTTTGGCCAATCCCAGCAGCCATACTTGGATCAGTCATATACTGCTGAGTGTTCAAACTGTGTTCAAATAAGGCAAATGCCGAGCTGTAACCAATCCAGCCATTCTGTACCTCACTTCCGATTTCTGTATGTCATTTCCCTTTTTTTGTCTATAAATCTTCTTCCATCACATGGCTTCACTGAGTCTCTGTGAATCTGCTGTGATTCCGGAAACTGCCTGATTCATGAATTGTTCATTGCCCGATTAAACTCCTTTAAATTTAATTCTGCTGAAGTTTCTTTTTTATCACACATAACTATTCAGTGTTTTCTCCTCAAGGAGCAATCTTGCTCATGGACTGTCAACCCTTACAAATGTGATTACACAAAAATCAGACATACCTGATGAACAGCTGGGTCCAAATAAGTTGTCGTCAGCACAGGTTTCACAGGCTGTTCCACCAAAGCCTTCCTGCAAAACACCCCAGGTGGTTGACATTAGACCCAAGGTGACCCATGGTACCAAGGAAGGCCTTGGATTTCCAACTCAGCATTTGTTTTTCAAATATATTTTCCCTCTGTGCCTATCCTGGAGCTTCTTCTTTCTGTTTATTTGTGTTATCATTGCATACATTAATCCCCATGTCATTTTGTACTAAGGGTCTGAAGCTCTGCAGGAGAAAGCTGCTTTGTCAGTCCAAAGATATAAATAGATAGCAAGTGCTAGCAGCCATATCCCAACTTTGCCCAAGGGTGAAAGGAAAATGCTTTCAGTTTTGCATTTTTGTTTTGAGACTGAGTCTCTCGCTCTGTCACCCAGGCTGAAGTGCAGTGGCACGATCTCGGCTCACTGAAACCTCCGCCTCCCAGGTTCTCCTGTTTCAGCCTCCCGAGTAGCTGGGATTACAGGTGCACACCACCACACCCGGATAATTTTTGTATTTTTAGTAGAGACAGGTTTCACCATGTTGGCCAGGTTGGTCTTGAACTCCTGGCCTCAAGTGATCTGCTCACCTCGGCCTCCCAAAGTACTGGGATTACAGGCGTGAACCACCTGCCCAACCTCAGTTTTGCATTTCTGAAGACAGTTGAGCTCAATCCTTTTCAGAAGGATTTCCTTGTATTTAAATCCCCCAGGGCTTGAAATGTGCAAAAAGTCACTTTCATGAGATAACGAAGAAATTCTTCAACTGGTAAAAGAAAATCTTGAACTGGTAAGCCTAACGGTTCACAAAGGATGCAGAGGATAGCACCATAAGGTTTGTCTGCTAATAGTGATTATTAATATTAACAATGACAGCAATTTCTATAGTCCTATATAGTGTCATAAAGTATTTTCACATATATGGCCTCATTTTACTTTTTCAACAAATGTTATTACATAGATACTGTTTCAAACTTTTTTTTTTGGGTGGGGGGGGGACAGAGTCTTGCTCTTGTCACCCAGACTGGAGTGCAATGGCACAATCTCAGCTCACTGCAACCTCTGCCTCCTGCGTTCAAGCAATTCTCCTGCCTCAGCCTCCTGAGTAGCTGGAACTACAGGCGCCCACCACCACACCCAGCTAATTTTTGTATTTTTAGTAGAGACGGGGTTTCACCATGCTGGCTAGGATGGTCTCGATCTCCTGATCTCGTGATCCTCGCCGCCTCGGCCTCCTAAAATGCTGGGATTCCAGGCATAAGCCACGGCTCCCAGCCTCAAACCCATTTTTACAAGTGGATATGCTTAAGACTGAGCAGTTAATTGACTCTCCTAAAGGCCCCCAGGCTATAAATGGTCATTTTGTTGCAAATTGCACATTTTTAAAAAATTAATACCTTCACCGCTTAAGACCTTCGCTGTATATGTGTGTGTGCACGTGTGTGTGTGTGTGTGTATGTGTATGTTTAAGGAGGATCAACAGGTAAGAAGATGGGGAGCAGAAACCAGGAAAGGAAGAACACATTTTTGAACTTACTTGGCAGGAGCAGGTTCCATTTCCTTCCATGCCTTCAGCACAACTGCCTCTGCCATTGCAGGGTGACCCCGCTCCACCTGGGCACTCTAGGGAATCAAACAGCTCAGATGTATTCATTCGTGACTGCACACAAGCATTCTGCAAGGATGTGCTTAAGCACCTACTAAGTGTGCTAGTTGCCAGGGATAAGAAATAATTGCAGAACCTGTTGGTGTCATCTAGGGTTTTACAGAAAAGGCAGGAGTATACACAGGTGAATTGCAATGTGGTCACGTGCTGTATTAGAAAGTATCACACTATCTACCATTTCTTGATAGTTTGCTATACACTTCACAATGATCAAATTAGATCACTCCTATTGCAACCTTCAGGGGTGGTTGCTATTGGTGCTGGTTAGCAGATGAAAAGACAATTTCAGAGAGGTTGCATATACTCACCCAAGGTCTCACAGTTTGTAAGTTGTAAAGCTAGGACTTTAAGCTCAGCCCTTGGCTTGACTAAGGCCAGGCCTCTTCATAGGTGTGCTAGACAGGGTATTGAGGGAGTCCAGAGAAGGGAGGTATTGATGCTGCCTTAGGGAGCCCAAGAGACATCCCTGAGGAGGAGTTATTTAAATGGGGCTTTTGAAGGTGCAGTAGGAATTGGCTATCCTTAAAAGGAAAGGCTATTTCAGGAAGAGGCAATAGCAAGTACAAGGTCTTGGAATTGTAAAAGGGCATGACCTGTTCTGGGAATGACAGAGTTTTGTGGGGCTGGGACTTGGGAGCTGGGTGTGAGAGTTGTGGGGCAGGGAGGGGGGGTGCGTGTTGCTGATGAGGTAAAATGTGACAGTTGGGGCCAATTAATGAAGTGCCTAGTATGGTAAGCAAAGGAATTTAGATTTTATTCGGAAGCTGATTCCTAACGTGCATAAATTTTTGTACTTCTGTGATATTCTAGATCTGAATTGTAGCTTTTATGGACATTTATTAGAGGACATTCACTAAACATTCAGGGAATATCCTAATATGTGCCAAGCATATATTTCATGGTGGGGCAGGGGGACATTTAGCTAGAAAGCCAGAAATTACAATGCCCACAATCAAATAGAGAATTAAAAATTATGACAAGTGACAGAAGTTTAAGGTACTATTGTGATGAGGATGAAAAGAAATTCTACTTCTTTTTATACTTGCTGTTGTTCTACACTTTGAGTGCTGAGTTGACATGGGTTTATTGCCAATATGGATGAGCTCTGACTGTTTAAATTAGAAATCTGGACCTGCAAGCACCAAGCAGAAACCATGCAATGACCATGAAATGTGTCTGTGTGAATGAGGCAATATGAAATGTTATCCCCCATTTAAGTTAGCAAGGTAAGTGCCTCCCACAAGACAGGAAGTTCTAGATAATTGTATTAGTCCATTCTCATGCTGCTAATAAAGACATGCCTGAGACCCGGTAATTTAAAAAGGAAAGAGATTTAATGGACTCACTGTTCCACATGGCTGGGGAGGCCTCAAAATTATGGCAGAAGACAAAGAAAGAGCAAAGTGACGTCTTACACGGCAGCAGGCAAGAGGGCATGTGCAGGGGAATTCCTCTTTATAAAACCATCAGATGTCGTGAGACTTATTCACAATCATGAGAACAGCATGGGAAAGGCCCGCCCCCATGATTCAATTACCTCCCCCTGGGTCCCTCCCATGACACGTGAGAATTATTACAATTTAAGGTGAGACTGGGTGGGGACACAGAGCCAAGCCATATCAATAATAATAAAGGAAGCATTTGTTTACAACTCACAGCAATCCTCCGAAGTTAAATCTTATTTTTAGCCATACTTTCTAGATGAGGAAACAGGCACAGAGTGGTTAAGTGACTTGGCCAAAGTCACTCAGCTGGCAAGGGGTAATGATAGACACACTTAGCCTTCCTCTACTGAAGTGACCACCTTCCTGCTGTCCCTTCCCTCCCATCCCCATCACATAAGAGCTTTGCCATAAGCTTTCCTGTGCCACAGCTCATTCTGCCATACATCTTCCCTGTGGCATGTGAAATCAGCATCCGTGGAAAATAAAAATGCAGTTGTCTTAGTCAATTCAGGCTGCTATAACAAAATGTCTTAGACTGGGTGGCTTATAAACAACAGAAGTTTATTTCTCACAGTCCTGTAGTCTGGGAAGTCCAATATTGAGGTTCTGGCAGATTCTGTGTCTGGTGAGGGCCTGTTTTCTGGTTCATAGATGGTGACTTCTCACTGTATCTTCACTTGGTGGAAGGGGTGAGGGAGCTCTCTGGGGTCTCTTTTATAAGGGCACTAATCCCATCCATAAGGGCCCTGTTCTTAGGACCTAATCACCTCCCAAAGACTTTTACCTTTTAATACAATCACATTGGGGTTAGGTATGAACATATGAATTTTGGGGAGACACAAACATTCAGACCATAGCAGCAGTTCTTGAAGAAAGAGACTTCTAAGCATAAGAAAGGCAGCTCTCTGAAAAAGACCCTGGGGGCTCCATTAAGTTACTAGGCTAGTTCTTTAGAAGAACATTCATAACATGCAGGTACTATGGAGGTGGGAGTCATATCCATCTGTAGATGGTTTTCTCTCGGGCTCCTTCCGTTTCCTTCCTGCATCCAGAATATTAGTAAACTACACAGTCTAAATTGCCCATTTTGATCTGTGGTATTGCCACAGCAGTGGCAGAGCCAGGCTCAAAACCTGGAAAGATGCTCCAGAATCTACTGCACCATTTATCACTAACATCCACCATTATCAGGCAGGTATGCACCCCAGGACAACAGCTCAGGTAACAGGCATGTTTGTGGGGCAAGGGAAGGGGAAGAAATACTGATGGGTAGCTAATATTCATAAGTATTCGAAAAGCAAGACATTGGTTTGGGTTGCTCTCACCAACTAGGCTAGTAGTGGCATGAAATGTGATGCGATTGTGTCATGGGAGGAGCTGGGACATTGCAGTCAGAATGTTCTGGGTTCAAATCCCAGCTAAACTCTTTGCTTATAACCCTTTGCTTTTGGCAAAGTCAATGCCTGACTCTGAGATTCAGTTCAGGTGTATGTGGGGACCATACTGTCTTCTAGGTAGGTTGTAGTAGGGATTGGAAATATTAGGTGCTTAACGAATGATAGTTGCTATTATTCAGAGTGGATCTTCTTTAGGTTTTGTTTTTTCAGATTGGTATTGTAACAGTTAAAACACTCAGGAAATAAATTACTCGTACTTGTTTGAATCAGACCATCTAAGATCTTTGATATTTACCAGTGAGCATACAGACTTGGTTCTTATTTCCATGATCCTACCAGTCTAGTGAGGAGAGAGTTGTGGATTTAACAGACACTCTGGTAATACTGACTCATGGACTGGGATAAGGGTTGTCAGGGGAAGAGATCTAGAGCTCTCATCACTTCACCTACTTGATGTTACTTACCAATATTTACCAAAAATAATCTAATTCTGAATGGCCCAGTTGGTTTAGATCTGATCTCAACAGATGGCGAAAGCTAGGTCATGAAGAAAGGGCCTTGTTAAAGATTTTGGTCTTTGTCTAAGGATGAGCAGCAGGAGGTGAGGATGTAGAGGAAGGGAGAGAGCTGAATCAAGCAGGGCCCAGGTAAACACTTGGGAGCCAATCTGAAAACCAACTGAGCCATTTGAGTTCACTCATATTGTTGAGCAAAGTGTGCTAAGAGAGCATCTTCATAAATCGTTCACCATCAAATAGTTCTTCTCCTGTTTGCTTTTTATAGGGGGCCCCTCTTGAGCTGAGACAGTGTTTTGGGAGCCAGGGCCAGCCCTGTGCAGAGCTAGGAAGGTAGTGACAGCTCCCCAACTATTTCCCTCTCTTGTTCCCTGTACCTTTCCCCAGAAATGGGTGTACAAGGAGCTCTCTGGGTGACACCCAGTTTGCCTTCTGGGCTTGCTCAGAACAACACAGGGCCTCCTGAAGCCTGAGACTCAGCAATCAGTGCCACCTTGCAGAAATGTCCTCCCAGGTATTTTTACATTTTCAGGCAATGATGCCTAAATCCCAGTCTCCCAAACTCACATTCCACTGAATCTGTTCCTCCAAGCATGGAACCAACTTATCTCCCCATCTTGCACTCTTTCCATGCAGCCAAACAGATTATTCCCTGCTCTTCTAGACAGGCCTTTCTCTCCATTCCTTACTTGTGCTTTTCCCACTTTCAAAGACCCTTTCCCTGACCCTGCCTCTGAGGCAGATTTGACTTCCATCGTCTTGGTGCCTGTTCCACTCAGCTCATTCCTGTTATAACACATGTGGCAGAACATGGGGCAGAGTCATTTGCTGTGAATATAACCATGCTCTGGGCTACACTGATCAGAGAGGAATTGGAGAGCTTCCCCAATCCAAGCTCCCAAGAGTGTGACCTTGTGTTTAGGAAGTCTGGACATTCTTCTTCCTTAGGGACAGTTAATATACCTTTCTTTTAAAAAATTTAAGCAGGTGTTCCTCTAAGGGTGATTCACTGGACAAGGTGTTTGGAATCCCTTGGGAGTGGGGAACTTTTACAAAGGCAGATTTCCAAGGCCCTCCTCATTAGGTATGTGATATAGTTTGGCTGTGTCCCCACCTAAAATCTCATCTTGAATTATAATCCCCATGTGTCAAGGGCTAGACCACGTGGAGGTAATTGGATCATGGGGCAGTTTCGCCCATGCTGTTCTCGTGATAGTGAATGAGTCTCACGAGATCTGATGGCTTTATAAGTGTCTGGCATTTCCCCTGCTTGCACTTACTCTGTCCTGCCACCCTGTGAAGAGGTGCCTGCTTCTCCTTTGCCTTCCACCATGATTGAAAGTTTCTGTGGCCTCCCCAGCAATGCAGAACTGTGAGCCAATTAAACCTCTTTCCTTTATAAATTACCCAGGCTTGGGTATTTCTTCACAGCAGTGTGAGAATGGACTAATACAGTATGCGAGCCATTAACAAGCACCTCTTAGATCTCCAACTTCAGAAGCATAATTACCTTGAAATCTACTATTTTTTCATGAGACTACACTTCTCATGACTCCTTCTAGCCCATGACTGAGCATGGTAGAGATGCCAGGGCAGGCCCACTCCTTTAAGATGCAGGCTTCCTCTGTGGGTGATTTTGGCTAGAGGACTCCCCATCAGCTTTACCAATTTTTCTCAGGCCTACATATAGTCTAAAGCTTTTCCATCCAACTTTCCTTGACTCCCTCTCTTGTTCACAAGGGTCAGACCTGCATTGCTGTCTCCCTCTGCTTCTCCTGGCTTTCTTCTCATTTTTTTCATCACACCTGTTTCCTCTAAGTAATCTCTTGTATCTCTAGCCCTGCCTGGCATCTCCCTTTTGGAAGCCCTGGACTAATATGCCAGGGCAGAGAGAGCCTTTGTGCAAATTAGAAAAAGTCTTCCCTACCCTCACTACTCTTGTGGATATATCCCCACAGACACTAGGCTTAGAAAGCAGACGAAACTAAAATAAATTGAAGGTGCCCCTTCCTTTTGGTATACCAGGCCCACACTAGAGTGTATGGTTTGGCAAGCTGAGAATGGGCTGAATTTCAGTCCAATTTCATCCCCTTGGGCAATAAGAACCTGCTACAATTTTATGCAAAACCTGACACTTAACACCTACCAAATAGGGATTCCCTGGTGTAAGACTCAGGAAAGAACATTTTAATAGGTGTGGCAGGTAATTCCACTACACATTAATATTTGAGAACCACTGGGTGTGCTGGACAAATTTATGTAGATTGTCCTAAACAGAGAGGAAGTGAAGATTTTTATGCCTAGGAGGCTGCTGGGAAGCAATGCCTATGAGTTGATGTGCCTTTGCATGGGATGGTTGTGTGGTGTATCAGCTGGACACTAGGCAATGTTTCTGGTGCTTCAGAAAGGTTCTGATGTGGATGAACTTAGCAAGAAGAAAGTTCCTGAACACTTAACTGGAATAAGACTTGCCTAGAAACAACAGAAGTTGTTTTCTAGTTGCCTAGAAAAACCTGTAGCACTGGGCAGCTGGTGGAAGGCCAGTGCTGTTCATAGGGAGATTTTGTACACTGACTTAAAGCCACTTTGACTAATCAGCAGTTAGGTTATTTTGGTAAAAAGGTAGAGCCTCCAGTGGTTAGAGGTCAACAGGAAACTTAGCTCCTAAATTGTACCACCAGGTATGTTGCAATGAAAGAAAATTCTGTAAACTTATCCACCAGGCACTAAAATTCATATTATTTCTTCTTAAAATTCTCAAAGAGCTCCACTCTATGCCTTCAGCCCTCTGTCAATGGCAACAAATCGCTAACACAGGGTACTCCTCAAAATGGACACCGAACAAAGTTCAAGAATTTTTTAAAGTACAAGAATAAGAAGCACCCAACAAAGTAATATTTGCAATGTCTGAATTCAATAAAACTTACTAGGCATAAATACTGAGGGAAAACACCAGTTAATTGAAACCAACCCAGAGATCACATATATGATATTATTAGTAGACAAAGATTTAGAAATAGTTATTATAACTGTACTCTATGTATTCAAGAAGGTAGAGAAATAAGCAAGTTAAAAAAGAAGAAAGATATAAAAAAAACCAAATTGAATTTCTACCAATGAAAATACAACATTCAAAATAAAAATACAAGATATAGAATTAACAGCAGTTTAAAGACTGAGAAATAAAAGATTAGTGAACTTAAAGACAAGCAATATTAACTATACAAAATGAAGAGGAGAGGGTTCCAAGATGGCCGAATAGGAACAGCTCCAGTCTACAGCTCTCAGCATGAGCGACGCAGAAGACGGATGATTTCTGCATTTCCAACTGAGGTACCAGGTTCGTCTCACTGTGGATTGTCAGACAGTGGGTGCAGGACAGTGGGTGCAGTGCACCTAGTGTGAGCTGAAGCAGGGCGAGGCATTGCCTCGCCCAGGAAGTGCAAGGGGTCAGGGAATTCCCTTTCCTAGCCAAGGAAAGGGGTGACAGATGGAACCTGGAAAATCGGGTCACTCCCACCCTGATACTGCACTTTTCCAATGGTCTTAGCAAACGGCACACCAGGAGATTATATCCCGCACTTGGCTTGGAGGGTCCTACGTCCACGGAGCCTCACTCATTGCTAGCACAGCAATCTGAGATCAAACTGCAAGGCAGCAGTGAGGCTGGGGGAGAGGCGCCCGCCATTCCTGAGGCTTCAGCAGGTAAACAAAGTGGCCGGGAAGCTCGAACTGGGTGGAGCCCACCGCAGCTCAAGGAGGCCTGCCTACCTCTGTAGACTCCACCTCTGCGGGCAGGGCATAGCCAAACAAAAGGCAGCAGAAACCTCTGCAGACTTAAATGTCCCTGTCTGACAGCTTGGAAGACAGTAGTGGTTCTCCCAGCATGCAGCTTGAGATCTGAGAATGGACAGACTGCCTCCTCAAGTGGGTCCCTGACCCCCGAGTAGCCTTACTGGGAGGCAGCACCCAGTAGGGGCAGACTGACACCTCACATGGCCGGGTAGCCCTCTGAGACAAAACTTCTAGAGGAACGATCAGGCAGCAACATTTGCTGTTCACCAATATTTGCTGTTCTGCAGCCTCTGCTGCTGATGCCCAGGCAAACAGGATCTGGAGTGGACCTCCAGCAAACTCCAACAGACCTGCAGCTGAGGGTCCTGATTCTTAGAAGGAAAACTAACAAACAGAAAGGAGATCCACACCAAAACCCCATCTGTATGTCACCTTCATCAAAGACCAAAGGTAGATAAAACCACAAAGATGGGGGAAAAAAACAGAGCAGAAAAACTGAAAATTCTAAAAATCAGAGCACCTCTCCTCCTCCAAAGGAATGCAGCTCCTCACCAGCAATGGAACAAAGCTGGATGGAGAACGACTTTGACGAGTTGAGAGAAGAAGACTTCAGATGATCAAACTTCTCCGAGCTAAAGGAGGAAGTTTGAACCCATGGCAAAGAAGTTAAACACCTTGAAAAAGACTAGATGAATGGCTAACTAGAATAACCAATGCAGAGAAGTCCTTAAAGGACCTGACAGAGCTGAAAACTATGGCACAAGAACTACGTGATGCATGCACAAGCTTCAGTAGCCGATTTGATCAACTGGAAGAAAGGGTATCAGTGATGGAAGATCAAATGAATGAAATGAAGCGAGAAGAGAAGTTTAGAGAAAAAAGAATAAAAAGAAATGAACAAAGCCTCCAAGAAATATGGGACTATGTGAAAAGACCAAATCTATGTCTGATTGGTGTACCTGAAAGTGATGGGGAGAATGGAACTAAGTTGGAAAACACTCTGCAGGATATTATCCAGGAGAACTTCCCTAATCTAGCAAGGCAGGCCAACATTCAAATTCAGGAAATACAGAGAATGCCACAAAGATACTCCTCAAGAAGAGCAACTCCAAGACACATAATTGTCAGATTCACCAAAGTCGAAATGAAGGAAAAATTGTTAAGGGCAGCAAGAGAGAAAGGTCAGGTTACACAAAGAGAAGCCCATCAGACTAACAGTGGATATCTCAGCAGAAACCGTACAAGCCAGAAGAGAGTGGGGGTCAATATTCAACATTCTTAAAGAAAAGAATTTTCAACCCAGAATTTCATAGCCAGCCATACTAAGATTCATAAGTGAAGGAGAAATAAAATCCTTTATAGACAAGCAAATGCTGAGAGATTTTGTCACCACCAGGCCTGCCTTACAAAAGCTCCTGAAGGAAGCACTAAACATGGAAAGGAACAACCGGTACCAGCCACTGCAAAAACATGCCAAATCGTAAAGACCATCGAGGCTAGGAAGAAACTGCATCAACTAATGAGTAAAATAACCAGCTAACATCATAATGACAGGATCAAATTCACACATAACAATATTAACCTTAAATGTAAATGGGCTAAATGCTCCAATTAAAAGACACACTGGCAAATTGCATAAAGAGTCAAGACCCATCAGTGTGCTGTATTCAGGAAACCCATCTCACGTGCAGAGACACACAAAGCCTCAAAATAAAGGGATGGAGGAAGATCTACCAAGCAAATGGAAAACAAAAAAAAGGCAGGGGTTGCAATCCTAGTCTCTGATAAAACAGACTTTAAACCAACAAAGATCAAAAGAGACAAAGAAGGCCATTACATAATGGTAAAGGGATCAATTCATCAAGAAGAGCTAACTATCCTAAATATATATGCACCCAATACAGGAGCACCCAGATTCATAAACCAAGTACTTAGAGACCTACAAAGAGACTTAGACTCCCACACAATAATAATGGGTGACTTTAACACCCCACTGTCAACATCAGACAGATCAACGAGACAGAAAGTTAACAAGGATATCCAGGAATTGAACTCAGCTCTGCACCAAGTGGACCTAATAGACATCTACAGAACTCTCCACCCCAAATCAACAGAATATACATTCTTCTCAGCACCACACCACACTTATTCCAAAATTGACCACATAGTTGGAAGTAAAGCACTCCTCAGCAAATGTGAAAGAACAGAAATTATAACAAACTGTCTCTCAGACCACAGTGCAATCAAACTAGAACTCGGGATTAAGAAACTCACTCAAAACTGCTCCACTACATAGAAACTGAACAACCTGCTCCTGAATGACTACTGGGTACATAATGAAATGAAGGCAGAAATAAAGATGTTCTTTGAAACCAACGAGAACAAAGACACAACATACCAGAATCTCTGGGACACATTTAAAGCAGTGTGTAGAGGGAAATTTATAGCACTAAATGCCAACAAGAGAAAGCAGGAAAGATCTAAAGTTGACACCCTAACATCACAATTAAAAGAACTAGAAAGCAAGAGCAAACACATTCAAAAGCTAGCAGAAGGCAAGAAATAACTAAGATCAGAGCAGAACTGAGGGAGATAGAGACATAAAAAACCCTTCAAAAAATTAATGAATCCAGGAGCTGGTTTTTTGAAAAGATCAACAAAATTGATAGACCGCTAGCAAGACTAATAAAGAAGAAAAGAGAGAAGAATCAAATAGATGCAATAAAAAATGATAAAGGAGATATCACCACCAATCCCACAGAAATACAAACTACCATCAGATAATACTATAAACACCTCTACGCAAATAAACTAGAAAATCTAGAAGAAATGGATAAATTCCTCGACACATACACCCTCCCAAGACTATACCAGGAAGAAGTTGAATCTCTGAATAGACCAATAACAGGCTCTGAAATTGAGGCAATAATAGCTTACCAACCAAAACAAGTCCATGACCAGACAGATTCACAGCCGAATTCTACCAGAGGTACAAGGAGGAGTTGGTAGCATTCCTTCTGAAACTATTCCAATCAATAGAAAAAGAGGGAATCCTCCCTAACTCATTTTATGAGGCCAGCATCATCCTGATACCAAAGCCTGGCAGAGACACAACAAAAAAAGAGAATTTTAGACCAATATCCCTGATGAACATCGATGCAAAAATCCTCAATAAAATACTGGCAAACCGAATCCAGCAACACTTCAAAAAGCTTATCCAGCATTATCAAGTGGGATTCATCCCTGGGATGCAAGGCTGGTTCAACATATGCAAATCAATAATCGTAATCCAGCATATAAAGAGAACCAATGACAAAAACTGCATGATTATCACAATAGATGCAGAAAAGGCCTTTGAGAAAATTCAACAGCCCTTCATGCAAAAACTCTCAATAAATTAGGTATTGATGGGACGTATCTCAAAATAATAAGAGCTATTTATGACAAACCCACAGCCAATATCATACTGAATGGGCAAAAACTGGAAGCATTCCCTTTGAAAACTGGCACAAGACAGGGATGCCCTCTCTCACCACTCCTATTCAACATAGTGTTGGAAGTTTTGGCCAGGGCAATCAGGCAGGAGAAGGAAATAAAGGGTATTCAATTAGGAAAAGAGGAAGTCAAATTGTCCCTGTTTGCAGATGACATGATTGTATATCTAGAAAACCCCATCTTCTCAGCCCAAAATCTCCTTAAGCTGATAAGCAACTTCAGCAAAGTCTCAGGATACAAAATCAATGTACAAAAATCACAAGCATTCTTATACTCCAATAACAGACAAACAGAGAGCCAAATCATGAGTGAACTCCCATTCACAATTGCTTCAAAGAGAATAAAATACCTAGCAATCCAACTTACAAGGGATGTGAAGGACCTCTTCAAGGAGAACTACAAACCACTGCTCAATGAAATAAAAGAGGATACAAACAAATGGAAGAATATTCCATGCTCATGGGTAGGAAGAATCAATATCATGAAAATGGATATACTGCCCAAGGTAATTTATAGATTCAATGCCATCCCCATCAAGCTACCAATGACTTTCTTCACAGAAGTGGAAAAAACTACTTTAAAGTTCATATGGAACCAAAAAAGAGCCTGCATTGCCAAGACAATCCTAAGCCAAAAGAACAAAGCCGGAGGCATCATG